>NC_060143.1:254459719-254770885 GCF_021461385.2 Schistocerca piceifrons | reverse complement strand
TAAATCATGCATTGGACAAGTACGTGCCGAAAAAGTGAGTTACGGACGGAAAAGACCCACCGTGGTTTAACAGTGCAATTCGGAGAATTCTCAGGAAGCAAAGGCAGTTGCACTCGCGGAACAAGAAAGATCTGGAGAATGAGGACAGGCAGAAGTTAGTAGAGATTCGTGCTGCTGTAAAAAGAGCGATGCGCGAAGCATTCAACCAGTACCACCGTTATACCTTAGCCAAAGATCTTGCTGAAAACCCAAGGAAATTCTGGTCCTACGTAAAATCGGTAAGCGGGTCGAAGGCATCCATCCATCCAGTCACTCACTGATCAGTCTGGCCTGGCAACGGAAGACAGCAAAACGAAAGCTGAAATTTTAAATTTAGCATTTGAGAAATCTTTCACGCAGGAGGATCGTACAAACATACCCCCGTCCGGGTCTCGTGCTGATTCCCGTATGGAGGAAATAGTGATAGACATCCCTGGGGTTGTGAAGCAGCTGAATGGGTTGAAAATAAATAAATCGCCAGGTCCTGATGGGATTCCAATTCGGTTTTACAGAGAGTACTCCACTACATTGGCCCCTTACTTAGCTTGCATTTATCGCGAATCTCTTGCCCAACGTAAAGTCCCGAGCGGCTGGAAAAAAACGCAGGTGACGCCTGTATATAAGAAGGGTAGAAGGACGGATCCTCAAAATTACAGACCAATATCCTTAACATCGGTTTGTTGCAGGATTCTCGAACATATTCTCAGTTCGAATATAATGAATTTCCTTGAGACAGAGAAGTTGCTGTCCATGCATCAGCACGGCTTTAGAACGCATCGCTCCTGCGAAACGCAACTCGCCCTTTTTTCACATGATATCTTGCAAACCATTGATGATGGGTATCAGACGGATGCCATATTCCTTGACTTCCGGAAAGCATTTGACTGGGTGCCCCACTGCAGACTCATAACTAAGGTACGAGTATATGATTTGGTTCCCAGGTATGTGAGTGACTCGAAGACTTCTTAAGCATTAGAACCCAGTACGTTGTCCTCGATGGTGAGTGTTCATCGGAGGTGAGGGTATCATCTGGAGTGTCCCAGAGAAGTGTGGTAGGTCCGCTGTTGTTTTCAGTCTACATAAATGATCTTTTGGATAGGGTGGATAGCAATTTGCGGCTGTTTGCTGATGATGCTATGGTGTACGGGAAGGTGTCGTCGTTGAGTGACTGTAGGAGGACACAATATAAATTAATGCAGATGAATAGGAAAAAGAATCCTGTAATGTTTGAATACTCCATTAGTAGTACAGCGCTTGACACAGTCACGTCGATTAAATATTTGGGCGTAACATTGCAGAGCGATATGAAGCGGGACAAGCATGTAATGGCAGTTGTGGGGAAGGCGGATAGTCGTCTTCGGTTCATTGATAGAATTTTGGGAAGATGTGGTTCATCTGTAAAGGAGACCGTTTATAAAACACTAATACGACCTGTTCTTGAGTACTGCTCGAGCGTTTGGGATCCCCATCAGGTCGGATTGAGGGAGGACATAGAAGCAATTCAGAGGCGGGCTGCTAGATTTGTTACCGGTAGGTTTGATCATCACGCGAGTGTTACGGAAATGCTTCAGGAACTCGGGCGGGAGTCTCTAGAGGAAAGGAGGCGTTCTTTTCGTGAATCGCTACTGAGGAAATTTAGAGAACCAGCATTTGAGGCTGACTGCAGTACAGTTCTGCTGCCGCCAACTTATATTTCGCGGAAAGGCCACAAAGATAAGATAAGAGAGATTAGGGTTCGTACAGAGGCATATAGGCAGTCATTTTTCCCTCGTTCTGTTTGGGAGTGGAACAGGGAGAGAAGATGCTAGTTGTGGTACGAGGTACCCACCGCCACGCACCGTATGGTGGATTGCGGAGTATGTATGTAGATGTAGATGTAGATTTAGATGAAGACATTATTTCTTGTGTGTATAAATTTCAACTCAGACAATGATGATGAATAGGTTTTTAATTAACATTCGAACTTATATGTAGACCATTTATGCCAAATGATGGAAGTTCGCCAAAAAAATTTATTAACTGGTGTACAGTAAGCCCGTAATTCTGTTTATCGTCAATAAAACATATTTTGAGAATTTTGGTTGTGACATTTGTTTACTTATTATTGTGTTCTATATGTGTAAACATGCCCCTATAGGTTCATAAACTTGTCCCATACCCGGAGCATGTTTACACGTTTGACCTGAACTTATAGAAAATCATTTTGCACTCTTAAATGTAATGTTGAGGTAGAAGTACCGGTATATGTCCGAGTTATGCTTTAAGCAGCATATTGTTAAAACTGAACTGTTTTAAACACAATGAATCTAACTAAAAAAAATTAAAAAGTTCCGAACAGAAATCCACGTAAATGTGCTTCGGTCTCCCATGCGATTCCTGGAAACGGAACACGAAACACCAATTTTTTGATCGTGAAATGGACGTTCGAATATCTCGTGCGGTTTTCTCGCTTTTGAATACCTGGTATTCGGCGAATTGTTAATTCTGGATAAATAAAACCGTGTCTCATCTGACATGAAACAGGACGTCGGGTCTATGTGACCAGCAACAAGGTTTTCGAGAAGCCACTGACAATAATCAATTCGTTTCGTCTTGTCTCTCTCCTTCAGCTGTTGCACTGTTGTAACACTGTAAAATTTCAATGTTAATTCATGGACATTTTTACGACACGATGCCGGCCGCGGTGGCCGAGCGGTTCTAGGCGCTTCAGTCCAGAACCGCGTGACTGCTACGGTCGCAGGTTCGAATCCTGCCTCGGGCATGGATGTGTGTGATGTCCTTAGGTTAGTTAGGTTTAAGTAGTTCTAAGTTCTAGGGGACTGATGACCTCAGATGTTAAGTCCCATAGCGCTCAGAGCAATTTGAACCATTTTTACGACACGATGTGTATTTAACACCATTATGTCCGGTTTCTTGCGTAGTGGTCCTTTTTTTGGGTTGACAGGAAATCTCCTTCCACTATCGGTAACGGCCTGTAATTATTTTATTTTATCTAATAAAAAGTACCTGGACTCCTATGAGTGGACATTAACACGGAGTCTGTTCACCCTTCGCCTCTATGACGGCTTAAAATCTACTCGGAGCACGGAGACGATGTCTGAATGTCTGTGGAGGAGTTGTAGCTCATTCTTCGTCAAGAGCCGTAACAAGAGAAGGTAGTGATGTTGGGAGCTGTGGTCTTGAACTAAGACGACGTTCTTATTCATCCCAAAAGTGTTCCACTGGGTTCAGGTTTGAACTCGGGGTTGGTCAGTGTATTTCAGGAATATTTTTGTCCACAAGCCACTGCCCCACAGATGCTACTTTGACAAGGTGCATTGTCATGCTGTTACAAACATCACCGTCTCCAAAAAGTCCCTCTACTGTATGAAGTACACTTTCTTTCTTTCGCTTATGCCGTAGTCTCACAGCGATCGCAGGGTCAGCGTCGTTACATTGGATTTGGCAAGGTTAGTTTTAGGGATGGCCGAATGCCCTTCCTACCACCACCCCAAACCCCCTCCCCCCCCAGGACGGAATCAGTGTACCCCAACTGTCTGCGTCTAGTGTAAATCGTGAAATAGTGCGGACGTGTTTCAAATGTCTGCGACGCGTGTAACTGAGGCGGAACGCGGGGACCAGCCCGGTATTCACCTAGCGGGATGTGGAAAACCGCCTAAAAACCACATCCAGGCTGACCGGCACACCGGCCCTCGTCGTTAATCCGCCGGGCGGTTTCGATCCGGGGCCGGCGCGCTTACCCGAATCCAGGAAACAGCGCGTTAGCACTCTCGGCTACCCTGGCGGGTTCTGTATCAAATACACAGAGGTAAAAAAGTGTTCATATCCTTTCACATTTATTGTTTTCGTAGTTGCAATAAGGGAACCAAACCCTAGCCATGAAAGACACCCTTATACCGTAACTCCACTTCCTCCATACTTCACTGTTGGCATTACACACTGTGGTAGGTAACGTTCTCTCCAAACCCAAATACTTACATCACATTGTCACAGGGTACAGCATGATCACCATTCCAAGTATAGGGTGACTTATCAGCCCAAATCACTCGTTTCCACACATCCATTGTCCATTGCCGTCGCTCTTCACACCCATTCATGCATCACATAACGTTGACTACACAAATGTGTGGCTTACAAGGAACTGCTCGATCATTGTACCCGGTAACTCCATATGCACAGTCACTGTGTTAGATGGTCTGCTGATATCAATTTGGAACTCACAAATTATTCCTTCCCCCGAGTCCATGCGATTTTTTACAACCAGCGGCGGTAATTCTCGACGATTCCTCTCCGTCAGCACATGAGGGCTGCCTGATCTTGGTTTAGCTGTAGTTGTTCCTCCGCGGTTCCACTCCACAATCGCCGAGCGGGATAGCCACGTGGTCTAGGGCGCCTTGGCACGGTTCGCGCGGTTCCCCCCGCCGGAGATAAGAGTCCTTCCTCGGGCTTAGGTATGTGTTGTCCTTAGCGTAAGTTAGTTTAATTTAGATTAAGTAGCGTGTAAGCCTAGGGACCGATGACCTCAGCAGTTTGGTCCCATAGGAACTTACCACCACCACCACCACCACCATTCCACAATCACATAACCAACATAGGCAAATTTATAACGTTTGAAATGTCCCTTATGGATTTGTCAGCTGACACCCAATGACTTCTGCAGGTCACTGAACTCTCCTGCCCGACCGATTGTGCTGTTACTGCCTCTCTCCTGACAACACAGTACTCCCTGTCTCTGACATACTGCTGGGTCTAACTCTCGTGACATCTAGTGGTCTGTTCAGCAATTACGTAAAGATGTCCGGATACATTTGATCAGATAGTGTATTTAGTTTTGCATTTAAAACCGAACGTATTGTACACTGTGTAACACCTCTATCACTTTGAAAGGTGCGCTCCAGTTGTAAAAGACTGCTGTGCTTGTGAGGGATATTTTTGGAAACGCACATCACGTACAACTCGCAATGTTCTGTCTCTCAGCTGGCGTCTTCTGAAGATGATGATGTTCCCTTTGCTGCAGAAGATATGCACGGCGGTGGCTTCGTTTATGAGTTTATATAGTAACTGTTAGGACTATAGGAGAATGAGTATATACTTCTCAGTAAAGAGCACTTCAGTATAACTTAAGGGACACCTTGTTTTATTCCGGGCTGTAGGTCTTGCCACAGCATTGTTACCACCTCATGATTACACACTCTGTCACATGTGTAACTTGCTGAGTAACAAATTCAGTAATGCTTGATAACACTTTATCAGGAACGTTCTGAGCAGTGAACCAATTTATGCACACTACAGCTCGTACTATTAACCTATTACATACCAGGTGCGGTCTCAGACCGCTAACAATTATTGTTACTCTGTTTCTAATGCTTAGACGCGGGGTAGGAAATGTCACCGTTGTCTAGTTGCTCTTTCCCGAATCTGCAATGATTTCCTTTGTCAATAGCCACTTTAATGTGGCGTGAACTCATACTATTATTGCTTCTTTCGTGCTGGCGATTTCTGAGACCACACCTGCGACTTTGTGTTATGGATTCAGTAGCCATGTCTTCACCTGTTGTTCATACTACGGACCCTGACTTTCAGGATACTGTTTTAAAATAGTCTGAGGGTAGCTTTGGAAGTGATGTTGGTTTAGATAGTGACAACGAAATTACAAGTGAACGTAATTCAGAATAGGAACAGTACAAAAGCCAAGATGAATTTGTTTTGAAATCCTTGAATGAAACAAGTGATCAAAGTAATGTAGACAGAATTGTAGAGAATGAAGATTCAGCTAAAAGTTCTGCTAGAAATACGTTTAGTTGAAACAAATATTGCTGGTCGAATAACCCCTTCCAACAAAGACCAATGGCATTATTTTTCCGCATGTTGGATGTAAGTCCGGTGAAAGCGTTTGTCCTTCACAGTTCCTACAAAGGCGATACTCAGATGAGCAGTTTTAATTTTCTGAAGAATCTTGCAAGCCCAGTAACTGCCACACAGCCCGTGAATTTCGTGTATCTATCACCGTGTTTTGGATGTAGCAGAACCAAGAGTAGAAGTCGTTGTAGAAAGACTGGAAAAACGCGGAACATGCTCCACCTGTGGCACACCGTTGCAAGAAGCAAATCTAGCTTGGTTTCTCTGTAAAAATTTCCAGCGAGTGCAGGGAAAACCTCTGACAAGAAAATTGGCTCTGAGCACTATGGGACTTAACAGCTGAGGTCATCAGTCCCCTAGAACTTAGAACTTCTTAAACCTAACTAATCTAAGGACATCACACACATCCATGCCCGAGGCAGAATTCTAACCTGCTACCGTAGCGGTCGCGCGGTTCCAGACTGAAGCGCCTAGAACCGCTCGGCCACACTGGCCGGCTAGAAGAAAATTAAAAAACTTGAAAAATATTAGAGTAACTTTCATTTTTTGAATGTTTTATTGGAGTTTTTATGTTTTTATTGTTACATGTATAATAAACAATAAAAATATAGCAAAAAGTAAAGTTTGGAGTGCAAGGTATTGAGTTTTTATAGCATTAACATTATCATGTAATATTATGTTCATTTTGTGCACTTTTTTGTTTAAATCCGATTTTTACGTGAAAATAGACTATAAAATTTATATGAATGTATTTCTTGTGTAGTATTAATGCAGTCTTTTTCATAAAAAACTGAACTGTTTCACTGAAGCAACTGAATGCAATTTTTATGGCGATCTAAACATTGCGGTCTGTCAGACCGCGCCTGGGACAGACCGTGACAAAAAGTATCCTGGGAAGGTAAGGGCTCACAGAACTCTACATTCGCGACCGTAATTGGCTTAGGCAGTCATATACGCGTCAGTTGTCAACAACGGACTGCACACAACGCATATAATGCACCCTCGTGATGCAATTAACACCATGAATGAAAATAAACTTATGCGACCGGAATTGACTACGCCTGTCACGTAGGCAACCTTCACCTTGGTAATCGCCACCTACATCCAATAATGCGATACTTATTAACAGCGACGTCACTTGCTCGACCGTATTTGACAGTCAGCGCCACCAAACTCTAATAATAACGGGATTACACGTAAGAACGCTACCAACCATAGACGGGTCACGTTGGGCGTCGCCACCCCATTCTCACCTGCAGTGGAAATAGAGCTGTTGCCTCATAACTTTCGACCATTCAAAGGCCAGGAGAATCCTCTCTACGTTCCCTCAGCCAACATGAATTGTGCACGCTGTCTCTATGTGGACTGTGACACCATAACTCACCACCAAGAGGCTTCCACCTCCTAATAGGCCGCCCATCAATAGGTCTTGCTATGTATTACATGAATCTACACAATCTATTGGTTATGAACTGTAGATTAAAAATGAAGAAACTGCAAAAAGGTGGGAATTTAAGGAGATGGGACTTGGATAAACTGAAAGAATTTTTTGCTTGTTGCTAAGAGATCAAGTGTGTTTTCACAACCGTTTACTATTCGCGTGGGCTCATGAACTAACTGCTCGAAATAATTTTCAGAGAATGCGTTTAGCACAATTTAGGTTGATATTTTATGCGTACCTCCGGAATTAAACATGTATTTTTGCCAACGTATCGAGAGTAAATTAAAGTCACCACCAACTATTATCGTATGAGTCGGGTAGGTGTTTTAAATCAAACTCAAGTTTTCTTTGATCCTTTCAGCAACTCTATCATCTGAATTGGGAGGTCGGTAGAAGGATCCAATTATTATTTTATTCCGGTTGTCAACAATAACCTCTGCCCATACTAACTCACAGGAAGTATCTACTTCAATTTCGCGACAAATTAAACTACTTCTAACAGCAACAAACACGCCACCGCCAACAGTGTTTAGCCTATCCTTTCGGAACACCGTTAGGTTCTTCGCAAAAATTTCGGCTGAGCTTATATCCGGCTTCAGCCAGCTTTCAGTGCCTACACCCATTTGAGCATCAGTGCTTTCTATTAGCGCTTGGAGCTCTGGTACTTTCCCAACACAACTACGACAATTTACAACTGTTATACCAGTGGTTCCTGTATCTACGTACTTCCTGGGTTCAGCCTGCACCTTTTGTGACTGAAGAAGCCCTTCTTGTGTTTTCCCGAGACCCTCTAACCTAAAAAAACCGTCCAGTCCACGCCGCACAGCCCCTGCTGCCCGTGTGGCCGCCTCCTGCGTATAGTGGACACCTGACCTATTCAGCGGAACCCGAAACCCAACCACCCTTTGGCGCAAGTCGAGGAATCTGCAGCCTACATGGTCGCAGAACCGTCTGAGCCTCTGATTCAGACCATCCACTCGGCTCTGTACCAGAGGTCCGCAATCGGTCCTGTCGACTATGCTGCAAATGGTCAGCTCTGCTTTCATCTTGCAAGCAAGACTGGCAGCCTTTACCACTTATGTTAGCTGCTCGAAACCAGAGAGAATCTCTTCTGATCCAAAGTGACACACATAATTGGTACCGACGTGAGCAACCACCTGCAGTTGGCTACACCCTGCTCTCTTCATAGCATCCGGGAGGACCTCTTCCAAATCTGGAATGACTCCACCCGGTATGCACACGGAGTTTACATTGGTTTTCTTCCCCTTCTTGTCAGCCAAGTCCCTAAGGGGCCCCATAACGCGCCTAACGTTGGAACTTTCAACTACCAATAATCCCACCCTCTGTGATTGCTCGGATCTTGCAGGCTGAGTGGTTTCCTCTGAAACAGGACAGGCGACAGCATCTGGTTCAGCGACAGTGTCAGCCACAGACAGCACCTGGAACCTGTTTGTCAGACAAACCGGGGAGGCCTTACGTGCGGCTGCCTGGGATGTCTTTCGCCGCCTGTTTCGCCCTGGAACGACCTCCCACTCGGCCACAGGTGAGGGGTCAGCCTCAGTGCGAGCAGCAACTGGGTTGGCCACCGGTGGGGACCGAACGGAGGACTCTGACGCGCTGGACATCCGTTGGATCCCCACGGCCGGCCCACAACAGTGGTGCCTATCCACTGCAGCCTCAAGCTATGTAACCGAAGCCATCACAGCCTGAAGCTGAGACCGAAGTGTCACAAACTAGGCTCGCATCAGCACGCAACAATCGTCCATACTAAAGACTGTCATACTGTCCATACTAAAGACCGCGGAAAACTTAACTATGCAGATAAACCGACTATCGACACGTGCTGCGCAACTCTACCGTAGACCCTGAGGAAAACGCAGGAACTGTGTCTAGTAATACGCAGATATTCCAAAACCTAACTACCGAAGCACTCAGGTGAAACTAAATAATTCGCCCCTGATTAGGAACTTGTAATATATCACAAAATCGATTTACTTTCCGACGCAAACGAAAACGCGAGAACTGTGGCTATTAGATATTAAATTTACACGCAGAAACTCAAGAAAATAAACTATTAAAGCACGCAGATGATATAATAAAATTCGCTCCTGGTTAGGAACTCGTAAATGTGACAAAAGCGGTTACTTTCCTGTTGCTGCGTCTGTCTCGGTCGGCTACTACTGCCTGCCTGACTGACTCTGTCGATAGTTACTATCTTCAGCTTCCCGCCTTTTAAAGAACAACAACTCTGTAGAGTGTGTCTCCATTAACATCAACGATGAAGAGTTAGCATTTGATATTTGTCAGATATAAAGAGGAACAAGCACTATCTCACAGTTGTCTCTTATTGTGAATGGTTGCCTACAGTCGCAAAGAGTAACAGCTGGTATTTTCCATGAGTCAGAACATAGGAAGGAATAAGTGCTGCCCTGCGCTTGTCTCTAATTGTGGTAAAAATATTTTATTGTGTATTGTTGGAACAGGTTGCAAACAGAGTGCTCGTCTCTGATAGTGGAAAGTAGACCACAGGAACTGGGAATTGCTGGAAAGTAGAGTGCTAGAATATGCTCATTGATTTGCAAAGACAGAAGGCCACTTTAAGACATGTCTCCGAGTAAATCTGAACTCTTGAGAAATAAATTGTTCTTAAATTGAATCCTTACATGTTTGCTCCCTTATTCTCTTTCTACGAAGCCAGCAACTTCTGAGTTCAGGCAGACAACATCAATGTTTTAAGACTCTGTGTGTAACACTGTGTTAACGTAAGATGACTTCAGTTAGTACGTGAGACGTTAGGGCCATCAGTGAGAAGGATGCTCTTGTATTAGTAAATAAGTCATTTAACTGGGCTAAGTCCGAAGTTAGAAAGTTCGTTGAGAATATGAACACTGTGTTCGAAGTAGTCCACATGGATGACACATCATTGCTATTTCGATACATCAAGTTTAAATCCATGCTAGGGCGAAGTTAACTGTTCGGGGTAGAGCTAATAATTGCGATAAAAAAAGATATTATTGGAAGAAAATTTTTTGGATGAATGCCCCATTGACTGTTACACCTACGAGATTTTTCAGGCCAGACAACGCCCTAGGGAAGCAACTGCCTCATGGCCTAACACAGGGTGGGGCAAACAAAAGTAACCCGAACGAGTGGATACGATTGTATAGGGGACGATCGTACTCACAATGGAGCAGCGGATGTTCGTTGTGGAAAGTTGCGTGACAACAAAGTCGCGGATACGGTATGGTCAGTCGGTTGCTAAGAAATGTAATGGTGTCAAAGTGCCAGCAAAGAGTGACTTCCAACACTGAGTCAGAAAATGACGTCAGACAGGATCTGTTTTCAATAAATCAAAAAACATTCCGAAATGTGACCGCACACAAGAAAATGTGTCTGCATTTTGACAGAAAATGCTTCAAAGTTCTATAAGATCAACCCTACGCCTATCGCAAGAGACTGGCATATCACATCGATCACGCAGACGAATACTCCACTTGGACCTGCACAAGCATCCCTACCAAGTCTCTGTTCTTCATACATTAAAACCAGCAGATGCTCCTCAGCGCCTTAATTTTTGTGAGTGGCTGTTCACTGAGATAATAAGGAATGGCTAGGACATGGCTCTGCTCTTTACGTCTGGTGTAGCCTGGTTTCCCCTGAGTGGTTATGTCAACTCACAGAATCACAGATTCTGGGCAACGGAGAATCCGCATAACTTCCACGAAACACCATTGCATGATCAGAAGGGCAGGGGCTGGTGTGCAGTGTCTGCACGCCGTATTGGTGGTCCCATCATCTTTCATCACACGCTGACTTCGGTGCATATATCGCCAAATTTTGAAACCATTTGTGCCAACATTAACGGAGGAGGAAAAGACCTGCAGCTACTTACGACAGGAAGGAGCAGCTGCCCGTACCGCCGGCCGAACGTTGGAGCACATTTACACAGTCTTCATGCCGGACAGAGTTGTTAGCATACGCCAGTCTGGTGGCAGCCTTAGCTGGCCACCCAGCTCACCTGATCTGTCAGTGTGCGATTACTCTGTGTGGGGAGACCTCAAGTCTAAGGTGTATCGCAAGTACCCTCATAGTCTCCAATAACTGCAGCAGAAGATTTCGGATGAGACTGCAGCAATTCCAGCAGTCCAACTTCGTTCCTTTTCAGAAACTTGCTGACCAGGGCCAAACAGTGCCCAGAGGTGAATAGTGCTTAATTTCAACATATGCTATAGTCAGGTTAGAGCTGTATTCCCTTTCATCTGCTGCGTTTCTTTGTACTCTGGAACTCTGTTCTCCGGGCCACTTTTATTTGCCCCACCTTCTGGAATATATGAATTCACCAGAGTACAGATGCGGCACAATTAGAAGGTGCATTAGAATTGGTATACACTAACGCGCTTTCTTCATACAGGGTCTAGCAAGTGATATGATTCAGACAATCGTACAAAGCCGGGGTGAGCACATTAGTTTAGGTGACGCTTTT
Organism: Schistocerca piceifrons; assembly: GCF_021461385.2. Classification (NCBI taxonomy): domain Eukaryota; kingdom Metazoa; phylum Arthropoda; class Insecta; order Orthoptera; family Acrididae; genus Schistocerca; species Schistocerca piceifrons. The sequence goes on along the minus strand of NC_060143.1, from coordinate 254,759,063 downwards.
GAGGTAGCTTTTGTAAGGAAGTTAAAATTCAAAGTAATACAAGAGGAAGATGTTACAACTTTGGGCAGAGGTGTCACGTGGCGAGAGACTGCAGGAAACCAAAGAGGAGCACTAAGGTACGATGGGTAGTGATATCCACAAGAGCAGAAGAAGTCAAGGACTTCCGGAATGTTTGTTACCGTTGCGACGAACAAAGTCACTTGGATTCCAAATATGGAAAGAAAACCGTTTGTGAAAAAGGCAGAAGGAACGGGCATTACCCTCTGGAGTGTAAAACACAGGTGCAACCTATATGGGCATATTAGACCCTGACGCAATGGGAGATCAGGGACCGTTTCCACAAGTTAAAAGGGAAACTATCGCTGGTAAGCACGAAGCAGTCAGACGTTGCCATGGCAAAATGACCAGACTGCGAAGAAGAAACGAAATTATGGCGGATATGACGACGAATTAGCAAGGCAGTTTTGGTTATTAACAGATACTCGAGCACATACCGTATAAGCCTTTAAAAGAGGAGAGGCTCCAAAAAGAAGCAGTAGTTAGCAGTAAAGACACCTGTACCCTGAAGAGCGTGACACAAAGTACAGGAGATACATTGTGAAGCATGGATCTGCAATCACTAGTAAAGGGGAAAGTGCCAGTGAAGCTTGAGTTTCAAATCACAGGAGGAGGACTGGACGTTTCTTATGATGGAGTTGCAGGAAGCGACTTCCTGAGGAAGAAAAAGGTTTTGATTAACTATGGTGAGATAGTGATCAGAATATAGAACTGATTTCCACTGCTGTCAGTACTCGAGACCGAAGAAACGCCACAAGTTTGTAGGACGCCCGTGGGTCAAGTAAGAACGGCAGTTATTGGAAAATGCATTAACAGACACGAAAGAAAGCATGTTTCAAGACAGTCCATATATCGGACTGCAAAGAAAGTGAAACTGGACAGGAATAGTAGATAGCAAAAGAGATCTACGAATAGGAGGGCTGGTCCCACATCAAACAGAGATACGATGAAACACTGTACATAACTAGATGTCGAAGGAAGAAGAAAGGTATGCAAATCAAAGACAAGCCATGACACGAAAACTGATGAGTTACTTTTGAAGCAAAATAATGGGCACCGGAAAGTGACATGAGAAAAAATCCAAGGGAACAAAAAATTTTAAGGATATTTTTGAAACAGGCCCGGATCCCAGTAATGAAAAAGAAATGATTATATCCAAACAAGGGATATTCCCGGGCACGTGTATAGCAAGGCATTCACGCCCAGTATTAGCAGAACGCAAAGGAAAGGGTGTGACTGTGCGTCTATATACAATACTGAAAGCACGAAAGGCAGTATTACAGGACCAAATCCAGAATAGATTAACGAGGATATAATTGTTGGAAGTCAGAGAACATGGAAAGCTCCTGTGTTGCTAGTACTGAAGAAACGAAATGCCTGTGGAACAGTGAAATATAGGTTCGGAACAGACTATAGAAATTTAAATAAAATTCTGGCGGGAAAGGCCGTTACCACTCCCAACATAAATAAGATATAGAATAAACTGGGAAAAGCCAAGCACTTCTCCACTTATATTTGACCAGAGGATACAATCAGATTTTAAAGGAATCAGACGATAGAGAAAAGACGGCACTTATTGCAAATGATCAACATTATATGAGTACGAAAGGGGAAAATGGGGCTACGGGATACACGAAGTAAATTTCAAAGAATAATGAGTGTTGATTTGGCAGGACTGCAAGGGGCAAAGTGTTTATTGTATTTGGATGACATATTTTAATATGGAAGTTCATTAAAGAAACGAAATGAGAAGCTGCAGGAAATCTTGGATAAATGAAAAGGATAGATTGAAGTTACAACCAGATAAGTGCGAATTCCTGAATAACAGGACAATATTCTTAGAGCAGAAAATAGCTGATAATAAAGGTGTGGAACCAGATGACCATAATGCGGAAAAGATAAGGAACTTCGCAGTCCTGAAAACCATGAAGGAATTAAAAGGTTATTTAGGGCTTGCTGTATATTACTGTCAGTTTATTCCAAAGCTGAGTAAAATTTCATGTCCATTACATAAACTGCTGAAGACCTAAGTGCCATACGAATGGGGAGATCAGTAACAAGCAGCATTTGGGGAACTGAGAGAGAGAGATTAGTAAATCCTCCCATACTGAGCTAGCCAGATTTATAGGAACCATTTATAGTCACTGCAGCACACAAATGTGGGGAGCAGTTCTGTAACAAGGAAAGATAGGCACAGAATTACAAATCGTGTATGCTTCATGGTCACTGAATAAGGCTGCAACTAAATTAGAATGTTTAGTGATCTTACGGGCGACAAAGCAGTTCGGGTTATATGTCTATGTGCAACATTTTACAAAAAATAACAAATCGTAAGTTGCTGACCTGGATTTTCAGTGTCAAAGATCCATTGACAAGCCTACAAAAATGAGATTGAAACTAGGAGTATGCTTAGGACATCGTGTTTTAATCCAGAAAGCTCAATGCAGTTGGAGACATTTTAAGTAGAAAGCTATCTGATGATGTAGAGGATTTAAGTGAAAGTATGGGACACGTAAGAGTGATTAGGGTAAATGAAGAACAGTAAAGAGAAAAAGTGGAACTTGGCACAGAGGAAAAGGCCGAATTCATGAAGGAATTGCTCGATAAACAGTTAGGCAGACCTCAAGAGGTGCATGGGACGTTAGATTGAATAAAGAATTACAAGCAGTGGAAAGGCATGGAAAGAGACCTAGAAGAATAAGGTTGTAAGTTCACACAGAGCAAGACAAAGACGCCTCTAGTATTTGTAGACACAGTAATGATGGTATTCGTGAAATGTAACGTAGTCATTGTACGTCCATTAGATACAACTACTGGCAGTCGATACATTTTAACCTTCCAAGATGACCTGAGCAGTTCACATCGAGAGTCGGGACACCGACAAAGTGGCGAAGAAATTAATAGATGAAATTGTTTTGAGGTACAGAATTCTGTCAGTGTTGTTGAGCAAGCAGGAGTCGAATTTTTTAAATGAAGTGTTCAAGAAGATATACAAATTATTAAGGATCAGAAAGATCCAGACAATGTTTCACCCAAAAACAAACTTGGCACTCAAGAGAACACCCAGAAAGCTGTTGGAATATTTACGACACTTCTTTAGATTCATTAGAGAGGGTCATACTAGATGGGATTTGTGGATACCATAAAGTATTTCTTTATCTGACACAATGCGGCATAGTAACACTGGGTACGCATCTTTTGACTTAGGGTTTTTTCAAGGGTTCTACAAAAGGGGAAAGAAATGTTGAGTATAGTTATAATGATTACAGAAATCAGTTGCGAACTAAAATGCAAGAAAGCACACCGTATGTCACAAGAAAGGATAGAAGTAGTAAACGAAATCAGTAAGTCTCACTATGAGAAGGCAGTGAATCCAGCAGTATTTAGGACAGGAGGTAAGGTTCTCTTGTATGATGAGGTCGTAAGAAATTTCTTCGAATGTACTTTTAGAGCACAGCATTATATGTTGTGAGACATGGACTGTGGTAAAACTGGAACAGAAGAGAACTGAAGTTTCTGAGATGTAGTGCTTCAGAAGAATGTTGAAAATTAGGTAGACTGATAAGATAAGGCACGAGGAGAATCGGTGAGGAAAGGAATATATGAAAAACATTGACAAGAAGAAGGAGCAGGATTGTTTGACATGTATTAAGACATCGGGGACTGACTTCCATGGTTCCAAAGAGAGCTGTAGAGGGTAAAAACTGTAGAGGAAAACAAGGATTGGAATACATTCAGCAAATAATTCAGGACAGAGGTTGCAAGTGCTACTCTGAGATGAAGAGGTTCCCATAGGAGAGGAATTATGACGGGCCACATCAAACCAGTCAGAAGACTGATGACTAAAAAAAAAATGGATTCATGCTTCAACAAATAATATATTTAGATATTTTCGTACTAGCTAATCTATTAGGGCATGCCATTAACATTCCACTAGTAGGAAACAAAGAATTCAATTTATATAGAATATTTCTCTCGCAAATGCAGAAAGATATAGTAAATGGAAACTCTTTTATATACAGCCATTGAAAGAATATTTACTATTACATAAACCTGATAAGTTGTATGCTACACTCTCGACATGTCAATTTCGATACAATGGAATTGTTCAGGGAACAAAAATATAGAAACAAACCTTGGTAATGTTGTTTGTGTCTGCCCAGGACGAGTGTGAAGCCCAATTACTTCAAAGTACGGAAATCCAAAGACTTGCGCCTGGAAACTAATTACCTCAGCGAAACGTTTGTCAACACATCAGAGGGATAATGAATGGCTATACATAAGTCCAACGGAAGAAAGTATGACAGTTTCTTCTGAGAAAAACAGTAAGGTGTATGAATCGCAGATGTACATCCAGTTGAATAGAATAACACAGACCAATGTCACTCTGAGAGACAATTGCAACGGAAATCGATTGTTGTGAAGAAATGAAGAATAAGTTAATCATATCAGATGTACCATTAGAATTACAATGAAGACACGTAGTACGTGGTTAGACAACCTACAAGTAGCTGGGAGAAGTTTGTAGGGTGTGGAGCAGACAACAAAGGGAAACTGACAGAGAAGTGTCCAGCACTGTTCTGCAGCTACGTACATCGACTTAATCTTAACTATAATAATAGCTATAGGCTGCTAATTCTCGCACTGCCCATATGTATATACGTATATAAGTCTGCTACAGGCTATTTTGGTGATGGGAATTATTGCCAGAGAATATATCTTAAGACTTCTGAAGTTAATACACCCGAGGCTGCTCGACATGTGAAGAACAGCTGACGTTGTCATTTATGAGAGACATCCTCATGAACAAGAAGATAAGGTGAATTTAAAAAACCAAAGGAGAAAAGGAATATAGATATCATGTTACTAGATTATAAGAAATATCATGGAAAAATAAATGTATTTGTAAATTGAAAGGAATAAATTGAAAGGAATTAATGGCAGATGTACTATTTCCCTTGAACTGTGTCAGGACGATGAAGAAGTATTACAGTTATCAAATTTTCTTAATGTAAGAAGTGGTATTGTTGTGAGGAAAATTTATTAACAGCAATATCAAGACAATGCATGAGGCATGGTGTGAGGTGTACATCAGAAAATGTTCCAGTGCTTTCACCAAGATAACTATCAGATGCTGGCATACAGCCAGAATGTTCGAGAACCAATATTTAGGAAGACCTTCAAAAGAGTCAGAGGAAAACATCTCTATAGAAGGAACTTGTACAAGTGCCCTCGAAAAACCAATATATGAACGGCCATTGCAGGGGCCAACAAATTGATTACCAGGAAATATCTAGAAGCGGTACAAGAGCTGAGTCGTCGGGAGGAGTTACTATAGAGTAAATTTTGGATGCTGCTGCAGTAAAAACCACTACAAGACTGTCCACATTCGAGGGAAGGCAACTGCATTTCCGACAAGTATCCAGCAACATTTATTCTCTTGAGTTTTCTGCCTGTTAGAGAACGAGTTGTGTAGAGTTTGTTTCCAGTAACAGCAACGATTAGGTGTTAGTATTTTCTGCGTGTCAGAATATAAAGAGAAAAAAGTTCTGTCTTGCACTTCTCTTCTATAGGGAACGATTATGTATAGTTACAACGAATAATAGTAGTATTTTTAGCAGCTATTTCGCCCACAAGACGAGTTTCTGCCGCTAGGTGGTAACACTGTCACTGCGTTACAGTCACTTTTGATGGTAAAAAATCTAAGGTGGAGCCGGCGGGAAATTCAAAAAACCGTGGGAAATTCAAAATAGATCAGTTGTCCTGGCTATGAAATGATGGGAAATTTTTAAAGAAGTTGGTGCGAAATTTAACAAAATCCAGTTAGCTCAATTGTGCTTTATACCCCAAACATCCTCCACCTCTCCTAACAAGCAATTACAGCAAAGTATTAAAAGAAGGCCTTCAATCAGAATAAAATAAATTAAAAAATCATACTACCCAACTTGTGTTTTATACCCCTTCCTCCTGCCACCTCTTGCTTCCAGCCTATCATAGTTCAATATTAAATATGAGAGAGCCAATGAAAAAGTCAATGGTGGGGGAAACAGTCCTGTTGCGTCAGTGGAAAAAATAAAAAAGCTCTCCCGTTTCCTTATTTCCAATAAATAACACAATGTAGTACTTCTTATCTCCTGTGTGGTACTACAAATCAAATATGGCAGAAGTAGGCCAGTAACGTAAATGAGAAATCAAATGTCCTTCAGCCCATATCTCCAGTCAATTATACTGCAGTATTAAAAATCCAAGTTGATGGAAATAAACCAATTGTGTGCTTCATACCCCACACCCCATCCCCTTTCCAGTCATTCAGTGTTTTGATATATACTTCCCTGTCTCCAAACAATGAGAGTATATTATTAAAAGTAGTCAAATATGCAATAAAAATTATGAAACCTTAGTTTGAAGTCAAAGATATTCATAATTTCCAAAAGACATTTACCTCTGGCGTAAAAACAGTGTCAAATCACATGAATTACATACATATGTATACCTCTGACGAAAGTAATTAAAAAACTGCAAGATCAACGATATACACTGTGTATATTAAACAGAGTACACACACTGCATAGTGCTCCAACATTGTCTCTTCCTTTTCAGTCAGAAGTGTGTATTAAAATGCAAGAACCAATTACAATGTAGCCCGATGTGGGTTGTGTGCTCAAAAGTATCCCAACGACCTGAAATACTTAGCAACAAAATACGACACACACCTCTGGTTCTGATGTCTCAGGAGGAAGGGTCAATGAAGATGATGTACCACTAGCAAAATATAATCAATCTCAATTATTGAAAATGACTGGGGGCCTAGATTAGGTTAAGTACAAGAAAAACATTGTAAGGGTCAAATTAATTACTTCACCTCATCTATGATGCTTGTTAAAATTGTCATGATGTTCTAAAATTGATCAGAAAACACAATTTTTATCTCGCAACATTACCTAAATACGTGAAGTGTATTCACTCTAAAAATGTGTGTAGTATGATCATCTAACGTTATAGTCTGTAAATCACCAGTTTAGGAAGGGGGAGGGGGGACTGAAGGTTGTACATCAAAAGAAAAAATACAATAGTTGACAAGTATTACAGACAAACTGCTGCTGCATTTGGGAAACTATTGCTCGCTAAAAAAAATCTGTAATCAACTACATGAACATCTAAACACACACACACACACACACACACACACAACAATTTTTTTAGGAAAACGAAGAAACGAGGAGTTCAATTTTAGGCACGAATAAGGTGTTTTATTGCGATATTTCACTTACACTGTAAGTGAAATAGAATGACATAGACTGTTTCTACCAACTCACGAGAAAGACGACTCAAGACGATAACAGTGAGAGATATGACGTCTCCAAAGACAATGTTAGAATCGATGTCGCGAATATAAATAAAATTATTTATCATTTGTGGTGATGATTTTCATACTTTACAAGCACAGTGAAGCTTCAAATTAAATCTTACTATATGTAAACTGTTTGTATTACTTACTAAAGTACTCTCAGATTGCATATTAGGACTACTGACAGGAAATTTTATGTCAAGCAGCACTCATTTTCGACGAAAGTTCGATATGTGTACCAACCTTGCATGCTCTACAGACCACTAAACAAAATATTTTACTACTTCCAAAGCGTCTTATTAAAATACACACAGCTACAGTGTTGCAGCTTGCATGTTGCGACTATTCATAAGAAATTGTAGGTTTGGTAGCACTCTAGCACTCGTTTTTGACGAAAATTTGGTATGTGTAGTACACCTGCATGCTCTGTGACCTTTAAACAAAATATTTTTGTGTTTCTAAAGTCTGTATAACGTATTTAAATACACACAGCTTGCATGCTTATCATATACGGAAAACTTGTAGCTAAATTAAAGCAAAAAAAAAAAAAAAAAAAAACAATAGTGAGAATCGCACGCTTCACTAGCTTCAAGTTAAACGTTTCTACATCCAAACGGTTTGTGTTACTTATGAAAATACTCTCAGATCACTTATAAGATTAATGGGAAAAGACTGTTGGGTTAAGCAACACTCTTTAATAGTTACACAAGTGCGTTATACCTAAATCTGCTTCTATACTAATACAAATAACTGTCTTTTAACAATAGCGATTTATTTTTCACAGTTAACGAAGTACGCACTGTACATTAACAATCCATTTGATATGTTAAATTTGTTTGTTGATACTGAATTTATTATGACTAATTTGCTCTTTCTATAGCCAAAACAGGATTCTGACACACAGTACATAGGAAAGGGAAGGTTCTCAATTAACACAAACAACGATGTGTTCACATGGAAAGAATAGCACCCCTTTTCTTCTTGGAAACAAATCTTACACATGTGATTATTGTCAAAAACAGCCCTCAACCTTTTATCGTACGATTTGCTTGGTTAGCAACACGGACTTCGGTGCTGAAGTATATTGATTTGTCCCAGCACTTTTTATTTTACTTACACGTCAAGTTCCATAGGACCAAACTGAGGAGCAAGTATAAAAGGTCATGGAATGTGCCAGTACATGAAATTACAACATAAAAATAATAACATATAAAATAAAATGTTTATTAAACCAAAAAAGTCAAACCATAAGTTAAAGTAAAAGCAATGAACAAACATAACATAAGAATCAGCTTAATTTTTCAAGCAACTCCTCAGTAGAATAGAAGGAGTTACCCATGAGGAAACTCTTCAGTTTCGATTTGAAAGCGGGTGGATTACTGCTAAGATTTTTGAATTCTTGTGGTAGGTAATTGAACTTGGATGCAACAGTATACTGCACATCTTTCTGCACAAGAGTTAAGGAAGTCCGATCCAAATGTAGGTTGCATTTCTGCCGAGTGTTAACTGAGTGAAAGCTGCCTATTCTTGGGAATAAGCTGTTACTGTTAACAAGAAACGACAGTAAAGAATATAAATGTATTGAGAGGCCAATATCAAAATACCCAAACCAGTGAACAGGGGTCGACCAGAGGTTGACGAACTTACTCAACTTATTGTCCAAACAGCCTGTTTCTGAGCCAGAAATATCCTTCTAGTACCTCTGTAGATTTTCTTAGCTAGGGAGATGTGGAACTTGGCTGATCAAGGTAGGGATGTCTGGAACTCGGATGCACAGGAGATTGCGATATTTACAGCTGTGAAGATGCAATAGATATTTTAGGCTACTTTATACCGTTGGAGTGGGAACTAGTACACTTTTGCGACAAGCAAATACCGACTGTGGGGTAAATTGATACATTTTGGGGCAAGTTGATACAGTTTGGGGGGTAATTTTATACGCTTGGAGGTAAGCTGATACACTTTTAGGGCGAACTGATACAATTGGGGATAATTTGAAACACTCTGGCGCAAGTTGATGCACATCTGTGGCTAGATAATCCACTTTTAGGACATGTTGATTCAGTTTGAGTGGTAATTTAATTAAGTTTGTGACAAGTTTATACGCTTTTAGACAGGTTGATACAATTTGAGTGGTAATTTAATACACTTTTGGTGCAGGTTGACACATTTTACAGGGTAATTGAAGGCACATTTAGGACAAATTGATACAACTTTGGGGATAGTTGATACATTTTGAGTGGTAATATGATACACTGTTGGGTAAGGTGATACACTTTTGTGGCAAGTTGATACAGTTAGAGAGGTAATTTGATACATGTTGGAGGCTAGTTGATGTACTTTGAGGCAGGCTGATGCAAATTTTGGTGCATGATGATACAATGTGTTTTCTGATACAATCATTTTTTGATACACTCATAGAGAATCATCTCTGGAGCAATTTGATTCAATTTGAAGGGTAATATGATACACCTTTGGGGCAAGTTGATATGTTTCTGAGGCAAGCTAATACTCTTTTAGGACAAATTATTGCAGTTTGAGGGGTACTTTGATACACTTTTGTGGCAAGTTGATAGACTTCTAGGACAGGTCGATAGCTGATACATTGTGGGAGGTAACTGGACATACGTTTGAGTCAAGCCTATAAACCTTTGGGGCAAGCTGATACAGTCAGAGGTCTAATTTTATCCAGCAATTTGGTACATCCTTGAGGCAAGTTGATACAGTTGAGGAATAATTTGTTATACTTTGGGGCAAGGTGGTAGGCTCTTGGAGCAAGTTGATAACTTTTATTTATAATTTCGTATCCTTTTCGTTCAAGTTGACTCACTTTTGTTCGAAGTTGCTATATTTTATTGGGCAATTTGATGCACTTTTGGGACAAGTCGATACACTTATTGGGACACTTTCATGGCAAGTTGGTATAGTCTGAGGTGTAACATGATAAACATTTGTCCAAACTGTTACACTTTAGGGGTAAGATGATACAGTTATGGAGTAAGTTGAGACACATTTGGGTAACATTATAATGGGAAATCATGGGCTCTTTAAGTGGCCACAAAACTTTATGGGAAAAACTGGGCCTAAGGGATTTCGAATGCTTCATTTATTGGTGTAATACATACAAGTAACTTACAAAGCTATGTTCATTACAAATTACATAAATTTAGTCATAAAATATAATATAAGGGAAGAAATAAACTGTGTCAAACAGAGCTATTACCCCAATAAACAAGTGACTTTAAAAAATTATGAGCCTTTATAATACAAACGATTAACAATTTTAACAGGAGGAATAACTCAGAGCAAAACTTACTTTCAAATAACAATGACATGAGCCGACATTAACAATACCTTTAAAATAGAAACTTTCGGTTTGATTTAAATAAATAATAACTTACATTGCAGTTTCCAATGAAAGAATTAAGTTAAATACCCCCACCTTTATTTTAAATGGAAGTCTGCCCCACTTAAAGCTGAGGTGCTGTCTCCAATGTTTACAAATTTATCCTTGCTTTCTTCCAGTTAGATTCAGTAACTCCTGGATTGATCTCCTTAGGCAAGATTTATCCAATGGCCATAAACGAGTAAGGGATCAGTTAATGGGTAGGACAACATTAATGGTTTCGTGATGAACGTGTTAAAGCAAAATTAAGCCAATGGATAGAACTATCCCACTTCTCCTGAGCCTTGAAATGGAAAATAATTAGTGCAAGCTTAAGATTCCTATTGATTCGTTCAGCAAATGACGACTGACGATAATGTGGAGTGGTTGTAATATGCTGAACGCCATTCTGGAAACACGATCCCCTGTATTTCCTAGAAGTGAACGCTGGGGTGTTGTCACTAACTAGGGACTTAAATGGACCAAACACCGAAAAAATTTTAGTTAGACGATGAATGATCAAACCAAGTAAAGCGCGAAAAGGCATCCACTACAACAAGGATACATCGATTTCCATTCCGGTGCAGGGCGGAGATCCGACATAATCGACATAAGATTTGTTCATTGGATGATCTTCGCGAGTCGAATACAAAAAATCTTTCTTAGAATTTGGATCAGGTTTGGTTATTTTACATTTCTCGCACTCCCCCACCAAACGTGGACATTCTTGTATGAGAAAAACCACATAAGATGATCCATAATTTTAGCAGTGTCCTGTAAAGTCCAGAACGTCCCCCTATCACAGAGTTGTGAAAATAGTGGAATATGGCAGGTATCAAATGTTTAGGAAGACAAATTTTAACCCACGACCCTGACTAGCCTTAAGGAAAACAAACCTTTTTCTCAAGTTCTTCGCCCCTTTGTAAACAACACTTAATGGAATGAATGGCGGGGATTAGTGAACACAACGTCATTGGGGCGAGGCTCAAAACCATATCAACCAAAACCACTAAAAATAAACGCAAAATATATCTGTTTAAAACAGCAGATAAAAATTCCGCTTGATGCCTTCTTAGGGGAGAGTCTCAATTCCTTCCAAGCTAATTATGTAAGTGTAAACCAGATATGGCTCAAATTCAATGATATAGTATCGACGGCAATAGATAGATTCATACCGCGTAAGTTAATAAGAGACGGGAGTGATCCACCATGGTACACAAAACACGTCAAAACACTGTTGCAGAAGCAACGAAGAAAGCTTTCCAAATTCAGAAGAACGCAAAATCCCCAAGACTGGCTAAGTTTCACGTAAGCTCGAAATTTAGTGCGGACGTCAATGCGAGATGGTTGTAATAGTTTCCACGATGAAACATTGTCCCAAAATATGGTAGAAAACCCAAAGAGATTCTGGTCATATGTAAAGTACACCAGTGGCAAAAAACAGTCAATGCCGTCATTGCGCGATAGCGTTGGAAATGTTACCGATGATGGTGCCACTAAAGCCAAGTTACTAAATGCAGTTTTCCGTAATTCCTTCACGAAAGAAGATGAAGTAAATATTCCAGAATTCGAAATCAGAACAGCTGTTAGCATGAGTCACATAAAAGTGTTGCGAAAATACTCAAATCACTTAAGAAAGGCAAGTCTTCCGGTCCAGATGGTATACCAATCAGGTTCTTTTAAGAGTATGCAGACACAATAGCGGATTTTTTAGCAATCATATACAACCGCTCACTTGACGAAAGGTTTGTTCCTAAAGACTGGAAAGTAGCGGAGGTCACACCAATATTCAAGAAAGGAAATTATTGAATTACAGATCCATATAACTGACCTCAATTTGCAGTAGGATTTTGGAGCATATACTGTACTCGAACATTATGAATCTCTTTGAAGAAAAGACTTATTGATACATAACCAACAGGGATTCAGAAAATATCGTTCTTGTGCAACACAGCTAGCTCTTTATTCCCATGAAGTAATAAGTGCTGTCGACAAGGGATCTCAGATCGATTCCATATTCCTAGATTTCCAGAAGGCTTTTGATACCGTTCCTCACAAGCGACTGTTAATCAAATTGCGTGCATATGGAGTATCGTCTCAATTGTGTGACTGGATTCGTGATTTACTCTCAGAGAGGTCACAGTTCGTAGTGATAGACGGTAAATCATCGAGTCGAACGGAAGTGATATCAGGCGTTCCGCAAGGTAGTGTCATAGGCCCTCTGCTGTTCCTGATTTACATAAATGATCTAGGTGATAATCTGAGCAGCCCCCTTAGATTGTTTGCAAATGATGCTGTAATTTACCGTCTAGTAAAATCGTCAGACTATCTATTCGAATTACAAAATGATCTAGAGAGAATTTCTGTATGGTGCGAAAAGTGGCAATTGGCACTAAACAAAGAAAAGTGCGACGTCATCCACATGGGTACTAAAAGAAATCCGATAAATATTGGGTATACGATAAATCGCACAAATCTAAGGGCTGTCAATTCTACTGAATATCTAGGAGTTACAGTTACGAGCAACTTAAATTGGAAAGACCACATAGATAATATTGTGGGGAAGGTGAAACAAAGACTGCGCTTTGTTGGCAGAACACTTAGAAGATGCGACAAACCCACTAAAGAGACAGCCTACGTTACACTTGTCCGTCCTCTGCTGGAATATTGCTGCGCGGTGTGGGATCCTTACCAGGTAGGACTGACGGAGGACATGGAAAAAGTGCAAAGAAGTGCAGCTCGTTTCTTGTTATCGCGCAATAGGGGTGACAGTGTCGCTGACGTGATACGCGAGTTGGGGTGGCAGTCACTGAAGCAAAGCCGGTTTTCTTTGCGGCGAGATCTATTTACGAAATTTCAATCACCAACTTTCTCTTCCGAATTCGAAAATATTTTGTTGACACCCATCTACGTAGGGAGAAATGATCATCATAATAAAATAAGAGAAATCAGAGCTCGAACGGAAAGATTTAGGTGTTCCTTTTTCCCACGTGCCATTCGAGAGTGGAATGGTAGAGAAGTAGAATGAAAATGGATCGATGAACCCTCTGCCAGGCACTTAAGTGTGAATTGCAGAGTGCCGGCCGAAGTGGCCGTGCGGTTAAAGGCGCTGCAGTCTGGAACCGCAAGACCGCTACGGTCGCAGGTTCGAATCCTGCCTCGGGCATGGATGTTTGTGATGTCCTTAGGTTAGTTAGGTTTAACTAGTTCTAAGTTCTAGGGGACTAATGACGTCAGAAGTTGAGTCCCATAGTGCTCAGAGCCATTTTTGAATTGCAGAGTAACCATGTAAATGTAGATGTAGCACTGCGGCTCTGCTCCTCGCCTGTGTAACACACCTCCTTCGCTGAACTGGTCATCCTCCGGAAATATTCGAATCAGTGCGTCGGCAACTTGGTTGTGAGCATCTTTTATACGCCTAACAGTAAACTTGAATGCAGATATGTGGACTGCCCAACGGGCGATTCTCCCTTTTTCCTGGGGCGTCCTATAACTCAGCTCAGAGCTTGATTGCCTACCTAGAGTTGAAGTGCTCTATGATGCAAATAAAATTTGAGCTTTTCTGGCGCAAAGAGCTTGGCGAGGGCTTCCCACTCGCACACAGAATACTTCAGTTCGTCAGGAGAGAACTTACTCGAGACCTAGGGTACAGGAAATCTTCGGCACTCATACTTTCAAACTCTCGCAGAAGGACGGCAGCGTTTCTTGAGTTGGAGGCGTCCGTTTAGACAATAAGCTTAGGGATTCCCAAAACTGTAGGGTTATCCAGTGCTTCCTTAAGAGCTTCAAAGGCGACATGATGGCTCTCATCCCAGTTAAAGGACTCTCCCTTTTTGTACAAGTTGTTAAGAGGTGCTGCCAACTGGTAAAATTCGTGACGAATTTGCGGAAAAAGGTTGCCATACCAATGAACCTGGTCGCCGCTCTCTTGTACTTGGAAGGGGAAAACCTACGCAAATCACGCGTACGTTCTTGATCCATTCCGACCCCGTCACCTGACCCTAAATGTCCCAAACAGGAAATATGAGTGTGGGCTAAGTTAGTTTTAGATAATTTCAGGGTCAAGCCAGCCCCTCTATGCGAAGTAAACTTGTTCAAGGTAACTCAAGTGCTCCTCATAGGTGGCAGTATAAACGACAACATCGTCCAAATAGTTAAAAAATTTTAAAATTTGATATCTGCAAAAACCTTGTCCAACAGACGAGACAGTACCGCTGCCCCTTAGAAGAACTGGAAGGATCCATCTTAACTTCATAAAGATTCCAGCAGGTAATACGTTAGCAATCTTCCATTAGAGGTATCTGCTAATTAGCTTGATTTGAATCTAGGACTCCAAAGTAACAAGCTCCAGAAAGCCACATAAAACTGTTTTGGAGATCCACAAGGGAAAGAATTCTAAGATAACCTTATTTGAGAGCCTTTAGTCAACAACCGCTTGGTAATCGCCTCTCTGTTTTTTAGAAACCAAGAAGAAAGGAAAGCTGTAGAGACAGATGAATGCCCTAAAAACTCTCTCATGGATCATGCCATTAATTATTCCCCTTAGAGCTTTCATCTTGGGCAGAGATAATCTATATTGAGCTTGCCTCATAGGTACATCATCTTTCAACTCTGTCTCATACTCGACTTCATTGGTGACACCAAGCCTATCGGCTAACACGTCACAGAACCCCTGAAAGAGCTGCAACAGCTTCTCAGTCCTGCCTGCTTCCAAGTGAGCGAGATCAAATTATCACCTTACTCTCACCCCCCCCCCCCCCCCATCCGCACACACACACACACACACACACATACACACACACACACACATACACACACACACACACACACACACACACACACACACGCACACGCACACACACTGACCAACAAACGGCCGTGGCCGGGATACAGGGAAAATGTTCACTTGGACAAAATTGTTGTTGTTGTTGTTGTTGTGGTCTTCAGTCCTGAGACTGGTTTGATGCAGCTCTCCCATGCTACTCTATCCTGTGCAAGCTTTTTCATCTCCCAGTACCTACTGCAACCTACATCCTTCTGAACCTGCTTAGCGTATTCATCTCTTGGTCTCCCTCTACGATTTTTACCCTCCACGCTGCACTCCAATACCAAATTGGTGATCCCTTGATGCCTCAGAACATGTCCTACCAACCGATCCCTTCTTCTGGTCAAATTGTGCCACAAACTTCTCTTCTCCCCAATCCTATTCAATACTTCCTCATTAGTTATGTGATCTACCCATCTAATCTTCAGCATTCTTCTGTAGCACCACATTTCGAAAGCTTCTATTCTCTTCTTGTCCAAACTATTTATCGTCCATGTTTCACTTCCATACATGGCTACACTCCATACAAATACTTTCAGAAATGACTTCCTGACACTTAAATCTATACTCGATGTTAACAAATTTCTCTTCTTCAGAAACGCTTTCCTTGCCATTGCCAGTCTACATTTTATATCCTCTCTACTTCGACCATCATCAGTTATTTTGCTCCCAAAATAGCAAAACTCCTTTACTAGTTTAAGTGTCTCATTTCCTAATCTAATTCCCTCAGCATCACCCGACTTAATTAGACTACATTCCATTATCCTTGTTTTGCTTTTGTTGATGTTCATCTTATATCCTCCTTTCAAGACACTGTCCATTCCATTCAACTGCTCTTCCAAGTCCTTTGCTGTCTCTGACAGAATTACAATGTCATCGGCGAACCTCAAAGTTTTTATTTCTTCTCCATGAATTTTAATACCTACTCCGAATTTTTCTTTTGTTTCCTTTACTGCTTGCTCAATATACAGATTGAACAACATCGGGGAGAGGCTACAACCCTGTCTTACTCCCTTCCCAACCACTGCTTCCCTTTCATGTCCCTCGACTCTTATAACTGCCATCTGGTTTCTGTACAAATTGTAAATAGCCTTTCGCTCCCTGTATTTTACCCCTGCCACCTTTAGAATTTGAAAGAGAGTATTCCAGTCAACATTGTCAAAAGCTTTCTCTAAGTCTACAAATGCTAGAAACGTAGGTTTGCCTTTCCTTAATCTTTCTTCTAAGATAAGTCGTAAGGTCAGTATTGCCTCACGTGTTCCAGTGTTTCTACGGAATCCAAACTGATCTTCCCCGAGGTTGGCTTCTACTAGTTTTTCCATTCGTCTGTAAAGAATTCGTGTTAGTATTTTGCAGCTGTGACTTATTAAACTGATAGTTCGTGGACAAAATTATAAAAAGAAAATGTTACCACCATAGTCCAGAACAATACCAGTACACTGTATGAAATCACAGCCCAGCAATAGGTTAACAGTAAGACCATGAATCACCAACAAATTAATCCAGGATACTCAATATGCCCCGCACTTTACTCGGCAGAAGAAACATCTGCCCATTCACCACACGACGTCTCTGATCGGAAGCACGTAAGGAAGACATATTACAAACAGCAAAAATTAAAGGGGCCATTGCTAATTAAGAAAGGAAAATGAACCATCTGAATCAAGCACAGCACAGACAGGCTCCTGAATAAGACCTGTCTAATGTGAGCACAATGCTGAGGTGGCTTAGAACCACTATCCTTGCTACACCTGTCCCGATATCATCTGTTTGAACGGGGACCTCATTTCATAGGGCAATCTCACACCAGATTCCATCCATCAACACAGCGATGACATCCCCTAGCTTCAGGCGAAAGGAGGGGACACTTGCCAAATGATTCAAAACTTCTTAAGCATGAGGGACAAGATTGCTGTTTTCCTCATGTCTGTCATAGACAAACCTCAACCCGTCAATAGAAGCTATAGTTCATCCAGTTCCGCCAGGGAAGTAGGCTTATTGGAAAATACGACCTGTGAAAGATCCTCGGGTTTCATGCCCGCTAAAACATTCTGAACTATATGATGTTATAAGGCAGCCACGGCAGTGGGAATGCTCTCAATATATTCAGCTAAATTTTTGCAGGTCGATTGTATACGCCAAAAATGCAACGAGTCTTTGCAAAACACCTAAGGTGTCACGTGATATTCAAAGCGAACTGTTAACCACAAAAAGTTTTCGACGTGGGCAAGTTGTTAAACAGGAAGATTATCAACTCTTCACAATCTTTAACAAGGGGGTACGGCCATGTAGCATATTCCTTGGCAACAACCCTGCTTGCTGAGAACCCTCCCACTCCAAGCGTATTTAGCACCTTATAATCAAGTTAACTCTGCGAAGAAATCTTGATACACCGGTATACAGTATATGTTGAAACGGACTGGTCACTATGTGAGCCACTGTATTACAATATGCACATATCGTTTGGCCACTGCAGCAAAAACACAACCAAGAATAATTTTAATTTAAGGCTGATATTTAAGAGAAGTAGTGTATCATGATTAGTCAACTATTAAACATACATCAATGGATGAGGCCACATTATTAGGGTACACAACTTAGTACCGACATGGCAAACAAAACCAACTCAAATATGAAAATTCATCCCTCTAAAATAATGGGTAAAGACTGGAATTTAGGACATTAATTTAT
Organism: Schistocerca piceifrons; assembly: GCF_021461385.2. NCBI lineage: Eukaryota > Metazoa > Arthropoda > Insecta > Orthoptera > Acrididae > Schistocerca > Schistocerca piceifrons. Next base: position 254,740,757 of record NC_060143.1, on the reverse strand, counting down.
GACTCGTGCATGAGACGTGCACTATAATTACAATTTGAAGTTTCTTTAAACATCAAGGTAAGTTACCAAAATGCCACGAAGGAAAAAGATGGTGCATGTAAGAATACAATGACAGCCAGGGCCGCTTAGCACAGTGGTCTTTGCCTTTCAAGAACACTTGACATTAATCACAGGCCAGTAAAATAATCCAGTAAGGCAATAAAAATTCACACACACGGCATACCAGCGCAAACGTTCCAGAACACAACTCTAAAGTCTCACTAAAACGAAATTGAACAGAACGTAACGTAAGCTCGCTCTCTTAACCACAGGAAAGCCACTGCAGTCTATCACCATGGAGTCGAACACAGTAGAAAAACACCCGTCCGTCAAGACGAGCACACCTGTGGCAACCCGGTACTTCCCTCGTAACCAATATCACGCTCCTTGAAGATGCCAAACGATGGATACGAGGCTCGTTTAGGCCGCGATGTTGAGAGCCTTCTTCCTCTCATACACCAACAGCCCGTATGCTGCCAGGGAACCTGCTTTTGATTCCAACTCCATAGCCCATACTGCCACGACCGAAGACAACCAAACCCCAAGTTCACCACAATTCCCCCCTCCTCCCCCCCCCCCCAGAGGGAGCCACACTCATTTCAAAACTGTGCAGTCAAAGATGAAAACCACTACCAAAGTCGACAGCGCCTGATAAGCCGCCATGCCTCAACCTCCCACACCAAAGCAGCTAGCCTGCACCCCAAAGTGTGTTAGAGCTAAGTCTGGCCACTTTCTTTTACATGGCTAACATGAATCTTAGATATCTTCATCTTCTTGGTCTTAAGATCACATATGACAAGATTAATCAGGCTTAATAATTGCATAACCCAGCAAGGACCCACGAAACGGGGAGACAATTTATTAGAGGGTTCCTCCTGTCACTTTCTGCCAGTGTTAAAGTTTTGTATGAAAATGTGATCACCCACCTTTATTTTAATTGGACGTCTGCCCCAGTTAAAGCTGAGATGCTGTCTCCAATGAGCTAACTCATTATTAATTCTTGCTTCCTTCCAGTTACATTCGATAAAGCTTGGATAGATCGCCTTAGGCAAGATTTCATCAAAGGACCATAAATGGGCAAGGGACGAGTTAATGGGATAGGACAACATTAGGGAGGTGCGGGTAGTTTTAATGACTTCATGCTGATTGATGTTAAAGGCAAAATTAAGCCAAGGAAAAGAACTATCCCACCTCTCCTGGGCTATGGAATGAAAAATAATTAGTGCAGGTTTAACGTTCCTATTGACCCTTTCAGCAAATGACGACTGGCAATAATGTGGAGTGGTTCTAATATGCTGATCGCCGTTCTGGAAAAACAATCTACTGAAATCCCTGGAAGTGAGCGCTGGGGCGTTTTCACTAACTAAGGACTTAGATGGACCAAACATTAAAATAAATTTAGTTAGATGTGGAGTGGTCAAAGCTGCAGTAACCCCCCAGCTTGGAACCAACCAAATAAAGCGCAAAAAGACGTCCACCGCAACGTGGATGTACAGATTCCCATTTCTGGTACAGGGCGGAGATCCGACATAATCGACATAAGTGTTGTCCATTGGATGATCTTCACGAGTGGAATGCAAAAACTCTTTATGAAAATTGGGCCGTACGATGAATAGAAGGCTCCTTTAGGCCGCGAAGTTGAGAGCCTTTTTCTCCTCTTTCACCAACAGACCGGATGCTGCCAGGAAACCTGTTTCTGATTCCACTCCACAGTCCATACTGCCACGACCAAAGAAAACCAAATCCCAAGTTTACCACGGTTCGCCCAGAAGGAGCCCACTCGTTTGAGAACCTTGCAGTAAAAGATGAGAAACGACTGCCAGAGTTGATATTACGCGATAAGCTGCCACGGCTCAAACTTGATACACTTTAGGGACAAGTTGATGTAGTTTGAGAGGTAATTTGATGCAAATTTTGTGCTTATTGATACAGTTTCCAGGCACGTTGATAGTATTTGAGGAGTACTTTGATACACTCTTGGTGTCAACTTGATACTCTTTTAGGTCACATTTAATACAGTTTAGGGTAATTTGATGCAGTTTGATAGTGCACACAAAATAAAAATATTACATGCAACATTTGCGCAATTTGCTCACAGACATCTCTGATTTATTCAGCACACTTAATTTCTTCTCTGTCGTTTTAATGCTTATTTTATTTAGACTATAGACTACAATGTCTTGACTTGATAAATCTCAACTTTCTTGTTTGTGTCATAGCTTGCAGGAACAAGTCTCAGCTTGCTTAGTCAACATCATGCTGCCCTCTGCAAGTGCACTTGACACAGTTTCCAAGCATATTTAAACAGCAGAATATGGCCAGTTTGTTTAATTGTGTTGGGATTTGTTTTGAAGGAACCACGAGAAACTACAAAAAGAAGACACACAGACTACAACGGCAGAAGAAACATATAGGAAGTGATAAAAGGGAAACAACTAGTAAATATGGGATACATTTCATGAAGTTTCATTGATTCTATTGAAAAATGGAAACCGATTCTTCTGGTAATAATATTTTATGTAAAGTAATTGAGTGAATATTTTAATTTTCTATGACGCAGAAAAAATTCAATGAATCAATAAGTACAATATTCACTAAGTCTCTTACCATCACTCAGTCGAGATATATTTTTATTTCAGGCCCTAATCTGACTGTACATGACGTTGGATGAAAAAAAATGGCAACGTTTACTCAGAGGAGGAGGAGGAGGAGGAGAAGAAGGAGGAAGAGGAGGAGGAGAAGGAGGAGGAGGAGGAAAAGAAGGAGAAGAAGATGTTTCCCGTCAGACTCAGGGAGTAAAAATGTAAATTTGTATATCCTCTTAGCATTACTTAATAGATATATTAATGAGGTATTGCTCTGAATTTGAGGCCCTAATACAACTTTCCTAAAGTTGGATATAAAAAATCTCAGCTGGTTTTGTCAGAGGAGAAGAAGAAGGTGTGAACACTTCAACTTCCCATCCGAGTCAGTGGCTAAAAATGTAAAATAGCATTATTTAAATAGTCTCTTACCATTACTTAACACATATTGTCGAGTTCGGAGAGGGAGTGAGAAGGACACATTGTAATTACAAGGGCCTACCTCCATCGATGTAATCGATGGGCGAATTTCGCATAGGCAGCTTGCAGAACTCATCCCCGTAAAGAATCTACAAGCTAAAGAGGGTGTTCAGGGGCACAGAGCTCGGTGCACAGTGCAAGGAAACTCAGATCTAATCAAACTCAGATTAATAAAGTTCATTGGAAGTTCACTTCTGACACTACTGGCTTTAGCTTCTTCTATTCAGTGCACGATGTTACGATATACGGCTTCGCGTAACTCTGTCAGCTGCCTTCTACCTTGTGGTCCTGAAACTATCTTCTCAGTATTATTTCTATCCCGACGTGACTCTAACTGTCCTAAGTCCTCAGCCTGGCGACGCCCGGCACACGGGTAGCGTCCCAGGCGTGTGCTCCCCCCTTGGGTTGGGGCGCGTCCCCTTTTTATAACGCTCGTCGAATTTCTACAACATTCCCTCTGACGCACATTGCCAACGAGGAGTGTACATTACCGTATATGGGAAACTCACGAGGCACTCATGTCACTGTCACGACCTCGGTCATGCGAAGGTTGACCAGAGGCTGTTCCCGTGTGTACTTAGCCTGTGTACCGACCGCCGCCAGTCAGTCGCTGTTTGAATACCCGACTGCGACAACTCCTCCGTCGCCTTCCCAGGCCGCCCCTCGCTTACAACTTTGAATTTAATGCCGTATTCCATCCCGTATTGATAGTGGATTTCGCGACAATATGTTAATGAGAAGTTATTCTCCATTTTAGACCCTAATCCAGCTGTGCCTAAGAAATCTCGCCACGTTTTGGCAGCAGAAAGGAAGGTGTGCATCAGGAAGAAGCATGAACTTCAACCTGCTTCTCAGAGATTGGGACAACCATTCGAAATGGAGACAGACGTCGTGTTAAGAACTTTATATTTATGAAAGAAAAAGAAGAAGAAGATGAATTCGATGGTGGTCAAGATGGAGGGGATACAGAAGGTCAGCTGGTAACTTTTCTCTCTCTCTCTCTCTCTCTCTCTCTCTCCCTCTGTTTTTTCCCCTGAACCAGATGTCAACACACGTGATACTGTACACAGCATCAGATCTGAACCAACAGCAAGAGTGTGGAGGTTTTGTGAATCATCGGTAGATGTTTTGATGGAGATGATTTAATGCTTCACAATGTATACCTGCAAATGACAGGATTATGTAATTCACTGCTTAAAACTGAACCTCCTCGAAAGACTTACGCAATGCAACATCTTCAAAATTATGATAAAATTCTCAAGGCTACCAGTGTTCATAAGCAAACCTATCTTACCTACAGACAAGCAAATTCCAAAATAGGTTATGAATACATGCATATCGTTAAGGCCGCATTAGATAAAACTGGTCGATTATTGTTGAGAGATAATGATGATACACAATTCAGCATGGGAGAGAACACAGTACCAGCTGTGCATAAAAGGTATCTTCATATTTTGTCAGACGATAAGAAGAATTCAACAGGCATGCACTTCAAGCTGCCTGTCAGCGATTAGGGCAGCTAAGCTTAAAGAAGACAGAAGAAGACGTTAAAAGTGGTGTACATATAAAAGTAAAAGGTACAGAAGAAGAAGAGGATGATTATCACGATGAAGATAAAGATGGAGAAGAATAGGATGATGACATTCACGATTGGAAGACAAGTCTTCAACAAAGCGTTAGGAGATACCAGCCCGAATGAACTGGTAGAGTGATAAACGATCTTGACGGCTTCGAAAGCGGTGGACAAAAATTCACATGATAATCAAATAGTATCTTCTGAAGAGCAACTTCGAGAAACATCGATTATCATATAATTTTAGATGGAAAAATAAAATGAAGTTGCATATGAGAAACTAGACGCAGTAGCATGGTGAGGGAAACGTTTGACGCGTGCACCTTCCCTTTTCTCATGTGTGTCAGAATCCTTATTTTAGCCGCAGTAAGAGCGTATTGGTCGTAATAAATTCAGTATCAATGAACGGTTCTGATGCACCAAATTGATTGTCAACATCCATTTTTGTGCATTGTTAAGAGTGAAAAATATATCGCTACCGTTAAAAGACTGTAATTTGTAATTTTTAGAGTAGCGGACTTAAGTATAACACACTAATGTACGCTTAAGAGCAATGCTTTACCCAACAGTTTTATAGGTAATGCTATAAGTCAACTGTGAGTATTTTAATAACTAATACATTGAAATTAAATGCAGAAAAATTTAATCTGAAGCTTGCAAAGCGTGTGAAATCTTAGGTATGATACAAAATTCTTCTTGCTCGAATTTCGTGAAAGTTTAGTATATTACTATAAGAATTCTAGCTGTGTGTATTTTATTAAGTTAGACACTCCATAAGCTGAAAAATATGTAGTTTAAAGGTCCACAGAACTTGTAAGTATGGTGCAGATATCGAACTGTCATCGAATACGAGTGCTGCTTAATCTAAACTTTCCTATTACAGAGTCAATATGCTAGCTGCGAGTATTTTAGTAAGTAATACTGCCAATTTAGCAACAGCAATAATTTGAAGTTCCATTGTGATTGCAAAGTGTGAGAAATTTCACCAAATGATTAATAATTTTATTTATTCCGAGATATCGACTCTGATGTTATCTTCGTGGATGTCATATCTCTCTCTCTTAGTGACTTCAGTCGTCTGTCTCGTGAGTGTGTAGAAACAGTCTACTTCGTTCTACAGTTTAAGTGATATATCTCAATAAAATGTCTTAGTCCATCTTAAAATCGAACTTTATTCGTTCCTTCCCAAAAAAATAGTGTAGTGTGTGTGTGTGTGTGTGTGTGTGTGCATGTGAGTGGTGGTAATTTCATTAGATGTTGGTGTAGTTGGTTAGAGGGTCTTTTAGCGAGCCATAGTTTCCCGAATGCAGCAGCAATTTGTAATACTTGTCATCGATTGTATTTTTTATTGTGATACAATATCTTCACTCCCTCTCCCTGAATTGGTAATTTTTTTAAAAAAGAAAGTTATGTGATAACGGTACATACATTATCAGATAGAACGCACTTTACGTATTTAGATACTGTTGCAACATAAACATTACATTTTCAGATGCATTTTAGGATCTTGTGGAATTTCTGATAAGCATAGCAAAATAATTAATTTGAGTCTTAACTGCGTTTTTCTTATACTCAACCTCAGCTAGGTCCCAATCATTTTTAATAATTGAAATCGACGGTATTTTTCTAGTGACTTATTATCTTCACTCTCCATTCCTCCTAACGTATCACAATCATGCTTTGTAGAAGAAAAATAACTTGTTGAAAAAATAATACTATGATAATCGATGTAAATGTCGCACTTTTAAAGCTGGCGACGTACTTTTCAAAAATTTTAGAATATTGTGACATCATAGCTGAGGGAAATGGTTAATTTAAGGCTATCTATTGTGTCCTATACAAAGTGCAGTCCATGTATCGAACTCTGAACGTTTTTACCCAGTACATACACCTGCTGTTGACATTGAGAAGAACTTGCAGGCGAGAGGTGAAACTTGTATAACTTTTTAAAAACTGGGATGTGGAACAGCAGTTGATTTTATTTCACACTTTCAGGGTTTACCGAACAGTATTTAAGATAAAACACACCTTCGATAACTGTGTATTCCTAATTTGTTACTTATATTTTGTAAGAAAATGGCAATTTTTAAATTATTTGTAGGGAATTTGTTGTAGTCTCCTTCCAATATTCCATGGAAAATAAAACATACCTCTGAATGAAATTTGCCGATGTGATTGGTGAGTCAGTTCATAAGCGATTTTTTGGAAGTCAGTAATACAAAGATAGTTGACAAAATTCTCCATATTTTAGACGATTCGGGTACTTTGAGCTATTTTTTGATAAAAAATATTTCATATACTTTTGAATAGAGCACAGATGGAACTATCTTGTGATAATAACACTAGGCTCCGATTGGAGGGATAAGAGAGACTGCATGATTTTTTTTTTTTTTTTTGATAAATAATAATTCAGGTATTTCGGAAACTTTTCAGCCCATAGCCCAGATGGGGCTTCTCTGTAACTAGCTGTTGCATTTCAGTATTAGGCTCTGGCTTGAGGAAAGGGAGTTGGAAAACTAAGCAACGTATGTGTTCTGTTTTACGTATACAATATGTATATTTGACCTTGCAGTCATTTCAGTTATTTACATCAGGGGTATATAGATGTACATAAATAACATATTTTGACTGCATTTTTACGCTAGAGGAAACGTTTGTAAAGATCATGAATATCTTCGACTTGAACCTGGGGTGTTATAATTTTTATCGTATATCTGATGCTATTTTTAATACTGCACTCTGGTTGGTTGGAGATAGGGATGTGTACACCGAAAATAATGTAATATGACACCATTTAAATACTATGCTCTAACTGGTTGGAATGAGGAGAGAGCATAGGGCACAAAGCACAAAATCGGTCTATCTCTGTCATCACGTATTTGTAATACTATGCCGTGATTTGCTGGAGATGTGGCGGGAAGGACTTTCAATATGTAGTTAACATAACTCTTCTATTTCTGCCATCGAAGATGTTCTTAATACTGCACTGTCGATAAGGAGTACTGCACTGTATGACTGATTGGAGTTGGGGGGAGAGGATGTTGTTTTTCCACTGACTCAATTGGCCTAATTCCATTATCTTGGATTTTCATTCACTCTATTTTATTTAATACTGCACTATGATTGGATGAATGGGAGAGGAGGGGGGAGGAGGAGAGCGATATAAAACACAGCTGGATTAGCTAGATTTTTCAAAGTGTGTTTTATTCTGATGAGATGCCTTGTTTTAATGCTTCGCTGTGATTGGTTGATAGTAGAGGGGGAGGGAGATTGAGGCATAAAGTAGCACTGAGCTAGTTGGAATTTTGAAATTAAAATTTACTGCCAATGCTATCCTTGATTTTTAAAATTTGCCGCCATTTTTAAATTTTCCCACCATCCACAATCTTGGACTATTTAAATTTCCCTCCAGGTTATATGCTGGTCAACTGAGATACTTTGAATTTTACTCCATCCACCATCGTGTTTTTTTTTTTTTTTTTTTTTTTTTTTAATTTCTCAGCAAAAGCAACTGTAGTTCTGTGACTGTGTTGCCACCTAGTGGCAGAAACTGGAACTGTGCACCAATGAGCTGTTAGACATACTACTATAGTTGATATTTTGTGTATGTCAGAAAACAGGAAGAAACAATTGTTGTATCGCAGCTGCCTCTAATTGTGGTTAAAGTATTCTACCCGTATTATGCATTGTCAGAATGTGCTGAAACCAGAGTTCTTGTCTCTGACAGTGAAAGATAGAACTCGGAAACCATGAGTTGCCAGAAAAGGCTACAGAATAGAGTGGTAAGGTGCACTCATGACCATCTAGACCCTTGTCTCTGATGCACACTCGCCGTCGAGTACAACATTCTGGGTTTCTACTACTTAAGCAGTTTTCAAGTCACTCACATGTATGAGAACCTGTTCCACATGCTCGTATCTTAGTTAACAGGCTTCAGTGGGGCACAGTGTCAAACGCTTTTCGAGGATCTAGGAATATGGTATCTGCTTGTTGCACTACATCCACGGTTCGCAGGATGTCATGTGAAAAAACGTCAAGCTGAGTTCCCCTCGAGCGATGTTTTCTAAAACCGTGGTGATTTGTGGACAGAAGCGTTTCCATCTCAAGAAAATTTATTATACCAAAATTGGAATGGCACCCTGTTGATGATAATGATGATGATAACGATGATGATAGTGATGATGATGACGATGAGTAAGTAACTTCTACTACAAAAGTTGCACATCGGACTTCAAAGGATAGGTGAGACATTGTGCAGTTTCAGTTTCACACTGCAAGAGAGAAATGAAGCAGAGAATTGGAGTGAGATAAGGAAGCAGTTAAGAGTGTCACGAGCAGGAGGACATTAGCGAGATGGGGCAGACGCCCGTGGGGTCTTTCATAACACGTACTCCCATCTGCAGCGGAAGTACTGAAAGTGCCTCCAGTATGGGCACTCCGTCCGGAAAACAGCGCTTAACGACGGCGCATCCAGAGCTGTAACGGAAATCTGTGGCGTTTGCGGCGGACTTCTGGCTCACTCTGCATTAAAAGAGACCGCTAGCTATTACTGCTGTCCAGATAAGAACTGATATACACGGGAGTTCCAAGTACCTGAGGGCAGAAATTATTGCTCATGTTTGTGGAGGTAAGGTTTCTAACGGAGAGGAATGTCTTCTGATTACGTCGACAACTAGCTATTACGGGTGCTGTAACTTTTGTATGTTGAGCAAGAAGATGATCTAGAATTGAACATACATCCATACTCCTCAAGCCACCTTATGATGTATGGCAGCGAGTAATTCGTGTTCTAGTGTCTGTTTATCTCCCCATTTCCTGCTCCAATCGAGACGGTAGATGGTATGCGAGAAGAATGAAAGGCTGGTAAGCTTCTGCATGAAGCTTTGTATTCGTTGCTCTTCAAGTAACCGTGATGTTCAGCGTTGCTCTTGTGACATTCTCTAAACTCGAGTGCTGAAAAAACCAAAACTCGAAAAAACTTGAACCTCGAAAAGAGCCGAAACCTGAAAAAAACTAAGAACTCGAAAAATCTAGAAATTTTAAAATACACGACAGTCGATTACAAGAACTCGAAATTTGGAAAACAGTGCAAACCACCATACTCACTATAACATACAGTAACATCAGTAGCTAGTAGCTGCTAGCATCTTAGAAGCGGGTAGCACTCATTTCACAAGGCTTCATGCATACGAGACGCCATTTTGATGTCACACCCAGCATCGAAGACAGCAAGAACTTTAGTTCGATGTGGTGTGCTTCGGAGTCGCCATACTGGTATTTCGCATCATGACTTCCGTGTTATGAAAGCATGCCGTTTCAAGGTAACGGCACAGAGAAGGTTTATAAAGACACGTCGTCCGCGATTCGATTTATATAATTAAACATTAAACGTCAAATAGTGACGTATCAGCAGTTAAAGATTTCATGATTTATAAGTCATAGAATAAAATCTGATGTTGCTTCAAGCTGGTGTCTTGAAGTAGTTACGATTGAGGAGTCACGGTAGTGGTGAAGTGTAAAGTGTTGAGTTTGCATACAGCTGTTTCCAGTTACTTTTTTCTTCGTCTTCGCATTTCTGAAAGATTCTGGGACGTCATTATTAATTTAACAGATCTATGTTCTGTAATATTTGATGTTATTTGTATGTATATGAGAGCTCCGTCAGGAATGAATTGTCACTGTCAATAATTTACAAATTAACAATGAAATATGCAAACGCGAATAAATATTCAACACGTGTTGATCACCTGGTACAACAAACTACCACTCAGAACAAAAAGGATGTAAAAGGCTGACACCTTAGCAAACGTATGAGAAGGTAACTTTGTCTCAACCACCTATAAATAATAACAGAAAATTTACTAACTAGTTTCTTTTAGCATACATCTTTGCCAACGACAATTAAACTGTATCTTTAACCACTAATACGACATTTAGTTTTTGTTTCGAGAGGTACTGAATGTGCGGTTGCTTTCAAACAGCATTTATTCACAGAACATAAGGTAAATGAGCTGCTGCTTCAATTCGTGTGCTAGAATGGCCATCCATCCTTTTTAACTAAGACCAACTACCGAAACTGAGGTTGTTGAGACACCTTGACGAATGATGTTGAATATACTGTATACTGTAGGTTAAATGCGTTAAGTGCTGACTGGCTCCGGCTTGTTAGTTGCTCGTAAATCAGAAAGTGGTCTCACTTTCGAGGCTGATGAAGTCGTATTAGGAAAAATAGTTTGTATGACTTTTCCAGTAACTTTCGGAACTATTTCTTGCAAACATCTTAAACTGTCCCTAATACACAGCACAGTCCACATGAATGCATACCTTCACACATTTATGAAGAACGTAACTTCTAGGTTAACATACTCTGCATTAAAGAAAATCATAGCCTCCAGTTTTCTCTAATTGAAGCCGATATTATTGTTTAGAAAGTCATGTTCGTGATAAGTGTTATGAACTCCACGGTTACGAAACTTTCCGTCTTCGACAGAGCGTGTGACATCAAAATGACGCCACATTTATGTTACCCTCTAGAAGTTCTAAAGATGGCTCACTCTGCACATGTCAGTTGTTTCCACCGCAAATATGTGATCTTGGGCATTGTATTCACGTGCCTTACAGAAATGTGAGCTTGACTGTTGAGTTCCGTGCGGGATTAGCCGAGCGGTGTAGGCGCTGCAATCATGGAATGTGCGGCTGGTCCCGGCGGAGGTTCGAGTCCTCCCTCGGGCATGGGTGTGTGTGTGTCTGTCCTTAGAATAATTTAGGTTAAGTAGTGCGTAAGCTTAGGGACTGATGACCATAGCAGTTAAGTCTCAAAAGATTTCACACATGTTTCAACATTTTATTGACTGTTGAACACGTGATTGTGGAACATTTTTTCCTATGAGTACAACCGAGAATGGGATTTCGTTATGAACAACTAAATTTAGCATATCTTAGCGTGCTAAACTCTGTGATGTTCGTATATTAGTCGTGGCGCGAATAACGGAAATAGTGAGGGGTCTGCACACATGCTGCTTTGTGTCTTTTTATTTGGGGCAGCGCTGGAGTGTATTGGCCCAACGAGCTGCGAGCATTCTGCAAACCGTGATTTAACACAAAAACTGGCAAAGAACCGCACTGTTACATCATCCCATAACGAGCCAGAAGTAGACAGTATAACTTTTACGACAAGATTTTCACTGTCAGCAGTGTTGGTTGGCGTTATATCACCGAAAGATGTAACAAAAACTTTAGAGGAAACCTCAGTTCGCTAGCATGTATGTCACCCCAATCTTCCTGAGATCACAGACGGTGGCTTTAGCCATCCTACAATCAAATGGGATAGTTCAAGTTTGCATGGTGGTATCCTGCGAACCAGTGCTAAATTTGGTCTCTGAAGAGTGCCTAGAATAAATAGTTTGGAATCCCACTCATGGTGGACATACACTGACGAGGCGTAACATTACGACCACCCTTTTAATTGCTTGTTGGTGCAACACAGTAATGATTCTGCGTGACATGGATCCCACAAGTTCTTGGTAGAGCTCTGGAAGCAGATGTCTCCACACAGGTCACACAGTTCCCAAAAACTACGGGCTGGCGGTTTGTGGGTGCAAAAGTGACGCCAGGTAGCACCGCATATGTGTTCCATCGGATTCAGATCAGGCGAATTTGGTGGACAAATCACTATCATGCTCCTCAAAACACTGGAGCATGATTCTGGATAGTTATGCTGGAAGATGTCCTCCTCGTCGGGAAAGACATCAAGCATGAAGGGATACTGCAATTACGTTTCGTAGTCCACAGCTGTCATGATACCTTCGATTACTACTACATGTCTCACGGAAGCCAAGGTGAATGACCCCTACAGCACAATACTGCCGCCACAGACCTGTGATGGCGTGTTCGGACACACAGTCGACCTAGTGTAACAAAAAATGTGGTTCATCAGACCAAGCGGCACGTTTCCCTTGGTCCATGGTCCAGTTTCCATGATCACGTGTCCACTGTAAATGTATTTATAAAGCATGTGGATCAACATGGAAAACTGTAGAGATCGTCTGCTGCAGATTCCCATATTCAAGAGTGTCAACTGAATGGCTTGATCCGACATATTTGCGCAAGCCTGTGAAGTTACGGCCTACTCGACAACTCCCTCACATTCAGTTCGCGTTGATATTAATCACATCCGAGTTTATGCAGTTTTGTTTCAATTTTATTTTTGATGATAAGTTGAAGTGGTTCAAATGTCTCTAAGCACTATAGGACTTAACATCTGAGGTCATCAGTCCCCTAGACTTAGAACTACTTAAACCTAACTAACCTAAGGACAACACACACATCCATGCCCGAGGCAGGATTCGAACCTGCGACCGTAGCAGCAGCGCGGTTCCCGACTGAAGCGCCTAAAACCGCTCGGCCACATCGGCTGATCAGAAGTGAGTGACTACAAAATACAGGTGCAATATTTCTCGTATAATTTCTTTTCATAACTTTATCTTACAGTTAAGATTCTAACAGTGCATATGTACACAGTGTTTTGGATCTGTTGAGCAGTACACATTGGAAAGTGATTCTGTGTCCAGCAGGAGGTAGGGTGACGCCAAGTATACGCCAGAGCACTGACAAAGGTATGTCACTCTGTGGCCTGTATAATGTGCAGTCGCTTTCAGACGCTGCGTGGGCTGGCGATTTTCATATCTAGTTCTGTTTGTGACGGTACAAACCCCTGTTACTAGATGCATATTTCTAGTATGGAAGGATTGCTTTGTGGAGAGCGAGCGCGCTACATGGTGCGCAATTCGCGGAAGCGCGTAGCGCGCCCGCGCGAGATTTGCAACGGTCGGAGGGATGGTCTGCGCCGCCGGGCGGCCACGTGGCCCGCAGCTTACGGCATTGTTCGGTTTTTCGCGCATTACGCGAAGACTATGTAACTTACGGTGAAGAGCGATGCGGCAGTGGGTTGTGGTCAGCAATATGCACCTTCTCAAAAATCGATCTTTATTTCAAGTCAGGAGACGCAACAGTTATAGTAACCTCAAAATCGGTTAATATTACGAATACTGAAAGATTAATAAAAATAGTAAATACCAACTTACAGGGATGAGCGAGCACTCATTAAAAACGTTTCGTCATAGCGGATCTAGTGCCGTAGTCATATGTTAAGATTCATAAGTAATTAAGCCCGTAAAGAGCAATAAACAAAGTTTGAGGGAAAATTGTTTATAAAATTAGAATAGAAAATTCATGACGTAAAGAACGGCACTATATAATATTTTGTGTAGCATCACACGTATTTTAAACTAGTTAAATTACACTATACAATTAACTTGCAATAGTTTTCATTGTTTGCAAATTATTATTAATATTTATCGCCCGTAATTAATTAATTATTATAGATATGAAGATTTTGAGCAGAACAATGTGTAGATCGCTATAGATTACGTCTAAAAACGGCGCTATATGCAGTTCTATGTTAAAATTTTGCAGTACAGATGTCAACAAACAAATTTGCGCTAAGTGGCGGAATTTTTCAAAAACTTGTTTTACGGGCGATAGAATAATCCTAGAAACTAATGTAACATAGTAAATAAGATGTACTATTTAGCGCGGTTCTGATGGTGTACTTATTTCTGTCGAGGGATGTATGTATCAAAATTTGTAACCTTAAATGGTGAGATTGATACTTAAATGATCAGGGGGTTGACGTCCGAGCCTATATAAACGAGCGGCCATCTTGGCCAGGGGTCAGTCGTTGGTCAGTCATTTTGGAGGGTGGGTGGCGAGCGAGCCCCACTTTTGGGTGGCCCATGTGGTCGTTTGAGAATTCTTTTTCGCGTCGATTTATTTTGACAAAGAGTATTGTTTAAGAATGCAAGTGTGCAAGCATATATTTGGTGAACTGGAAGCGCTACGATTATTTGTGTGAGTACGATTTACGAGGTATACATCGACGTACATGAACATGTGGCGAACTGTGATTTCGCGCCAAAACTGTTAGAAGAAAAAGGACATTGGCACTTGTGGTTCTGTTCGAATTGATTGAGTAATTTTGGTTTATAGCAGCCTACCTTACTGCTATTGGAGGCTCAGAGTCAAATTATTATTAAAGTAAAACTTTAAACCATCTCACCAGTGCTAATTTCATTGTGTGAAAGAAAAGTACAACACCAATAAACAGTGATTGAACTGTGTCATGAAAAACTGATTTTGCTATAATAATCGCCAAATTTTTGTTCCCTAGCATGAACTGTTCTCATGAATACTATTTCAATAAACTATAAATATTGTGTGGGTGTGGAACAGTGTACTAATGCACCAAGTGTGGAAATCATCCCCTGAGACTTACATGAGAGCCAAAATTTGCAATAACATTTTTTAACCAACATTTGAATATGCACATTCGTGTGAACTCTGCAAACCACACTTCATTATTTACCGCCCCGACGCATGTTGAATGATTATGATATCGATCTCTACTTGAGAAGCAATATAATCAAGCTGTAGTCACAAGTGTAACATTCAATTTAAAAATGTAAAACCAAGATAAGTAAAATAATTAAGCTAGTAACGAATATTTAGATATTTTAACTAGATATGTTAAAAATACTCTGATAGCACATTGTGTACAGCTTACTTTCCAAAAATGGTGTTTAAGAAACCAGCTTTATTACACATGGCTGTATGTAGCTTGGAAACTTCTTTAATTTATGTTGGCAACAGAAGTTTTCATTTTTCAACATTAATTAATGGTGGTGAGGATTTTGCAAAATTTTAAATTATTACAAAATTCGATTATACAGTTTTTAAGAATGTTAATTACATAATAGCTTTTATATGAGAAACATTTCTTATATATTATCGTTTCGAAGATATTCCCTCCAAACCTAATATGCCAAATTACCATTAGGGGTGTGTTTTACCCCTGAAAAGTAAAATTGGTTGCAAAAAAAACAAACATATTCGATTATTTTGCTCCCTCTACACACTCGGCAAGTTTTATCAAGGTCGTTTATTGACACTTGGGAATATTCCCTTGTCAGTAATAAAATATCTTATTTTTCAGTGTCATATTACATGATAATACTTTATTACACTCGCCATCGTCAAGGTTTCACATTATACTACAAGATACAGCAACACACACATCTTTTATATACATTAGTTGTTAGACACATTTTCTCTCGTGTTCCGACACCTAGCCCTATTTCCAATTTCGTTTTTCCGAAGTTTACTTGGAATCAGCCCAAACAAACAGTGCTCATTGCATCTCTCGTATGGTGGCCATTGTCCTATTGATTTGTTCCCCATTACAAACAAAATGATTTTTTAAAAACGGAATTTTACGAGCTGTCCCTTATCATTCTACAGTTATATCTATTATATCGATGTGTACCAGCAAGGACAGGAAAACACGACGAATAACCAGTACTCTAGGACCACCCTGGGCCAAGCTGACTCCTACAACCATACAGCAGTGCTGCTCAGTCGCTGCTGGAATATTCACTATTCTTCGTTTTCTACTGTTTCTATAAATACACATCAACAAACCGGATACTGTAAAACATTAATTTGGGGCCCCTCTATCGAATGGGCTCGTAAAATTCCTCTACAAAAATAATTTTATTTCTAAAGGAAAACAGTTATTTCCGTGTACAATGGGCGTTGCACGAAGGTGTGGTGAGTCATATTTGTTTGATACAATTCCAGCTACACATCACAAAAACGAAACTGCAGACATCTGGGGGAGCACCAGATAAAATGCGCCAGACGACTTGTAGGAGGGACATATATATATTGTATTTCTCTGTGACAGCCACCAGAGTGCATGTTTAATTTTGTTACCATTCCTGGCAGGAGATTTAAGAGGCATAAATGGTATCAGATGTTGAGTAATAACTGTGAAGGACAATTGACGTGTTGTGTACTCATGTGAGACAGTGGCATCAGCACCCGATACAGGTTAAAAATGACGTTATTGTTGATCACTGTTTGGTTGGCTAGTCTAGTTGTGAAGTATCCAGATATGTAGGACATTTGGATGTGATAGTGTCCCATTGTTAGAAAGCATTGAAATGTGAGAGTAGGCATATTTGTTGTCAAGGTTCTGGTCTACCACAACTGATCGCCTTAAGAGAGGGTGTCCATGCATGAAGTGCATTTTAACCCCTACACATCTGTACCTGCCTGCTAAGAACAAATAGTGGACTTCCTGAAACACTGTGCCACACTCCACATCACTTACTGGAGAATAGCAGCAGCTGAACCAGGGAGTTTTCATCCCATGCATAGCCTGCTGTTAACACTATCACACATACAGCTGCGTGTGAAGTGATGCTGTGACTGGGAAGCAACAACTGCCGAAGAATGGCGTCACACTGCGTTCGGCAATGAATCATGGTTTAGGGCTATCTCAGATGACCATTGTCGGCGAGTACTGTGACGACATGGCAAGAGGTCCCATTCTCGCAATCTTTTGGAGAGGAACAGTGGCGTTACTCCTGATCTCATTGTATGGAGTGTCATCAGGTGTGATCTTCGGTCATGGCTGGTGGTGATGACAGAACACTGACGGTAAAAGAGACTATGTCAAGGACATCCAACTTCCTCATGTGTCACATCTCATGGAATAGTATCACGCTGGAATTTCTCAACAGGACAATGCTACACCATACGTGGCATGTGTCTCTATGAACTCAAGTGATACTGAGCTACTCCTGTGGCCAGCAGACCCCCCAGCACAGCCATCAACTCCGTCGCAGTGCCGGTATCCAAGATACCGAAGTCCTGTTACGACTGATGTGCCCTAGCTTGTGTCAGGAGAGTTAGTGAAGTTTGGTTTTTTTTCCTTCTCCCTTTTTGGACGCTTCAGTTTTTTATCATGCAGTATGTACAGGATAATTTCCTACTGATGTTAAAACTTTCAGGGATGATGGAGAAGGGTAAATGCATCAGTTTCACGTAAGGGAGCCTGATGCTGAAACGGCTAAGTCCAAAGTTAAAAGCGAAAATCGTTTTTGTACCTCTGACAATGGAATACATGTATCTGTACCGTTGTTGCTAAGTTTGTAGGGCAGGCAATCCTGACGAGCACTCAGGTATAGAGTTTGGGATAATAAATCAACTAACACAACATAGTACACTGTGCAACAGTTAGAGCAACCACAGCACCTTCTGAGTCGGTAATCCGTGCAGTTCGTCGTCCTCCTTTGTTGTGATTCTGTGGTACCGATTGCCCTTTTTCACTTAATAGTTTGGGACCGTCTTGAAAATATATTGCGAGCTGGCTGTCTTCTATGCAGATATTTGATCCTCTGTAACCTTACCACTTCTCTGCCGCTTCCATTTGTTTGAGTCCACAGCTCGTGGTGTCGCGGTCGCGTTCTCGCTTCCCAAGGACGAGGTCCTGGGTTCGATTCAGGGATTTTCATCTGCCTCGAGGTGACTGGGTGTTTGTGTTGTCCTCATCGTTTCATCATGATTCATGAAAGTGGCGAGATTGGGCTGAGTGAAGGTTGGGAAACTGTATGGGCGCTGATAACCACACAGTTGAGTGCCCCACAAACCAAACATCATCATCATCATCATCAACATCCATTTGCTTGCCCTTACACGAAAATCATGTCTGCGGGTTCCGTCACTGGGTACAGTTCCATGTTCACATTAATATGCAGTACGCCATCTGCATTAGATTAGTTTAGTTGATTATCCCAACCTCTACACCTAAGTACTAACTGGGACTGCGTACCCCACAATCTTAGCAACACCAGTACTGGTAAATGTATTCCACTGTCAGAGGTGACAGACCGATTTTCGCATATAACTTTTCAATCGGTCGTCACCGGATTGGGTTCCCGTACCTGAAACTGATACATTTACCCTTTTCTGTTATTCCTGAAAGTTTGTAACATTATCACGGAATCACTCTGCATGCGAAGTGAAGATAAAATGCCGCACTTGGCTGTTAGCATGCGATTCCTCATCCGAATTCAAGACAACAGTGTATCTAGCAAAACCTAATCAGTCTGCCGCCCGCAGTGCTGCAAAGCGGTCACACGCCAGAGCTCTGCCGGCGAGGCACGTGTCGTGATTTGTGTTTACTTCGTCCGCTGATAAGTGTCGACTTCCTTACTGATCAATGTGATGCACATCTATCGCTAAACGACTTTTTCTTCGCAATGATGTTAAAATACCACTACACGATCCCACGATATCCATCTGACTATATTTAGTAGCACCACGTACATCAGGATGATTAATGATGCAATGTGCGACAGGGTGCTGCAGGAGACCAAACGTGGACTATGTTTCTATCATTCCGACGGCAGTTGAGGGCCCGTTACTGTAAATCACGCTGTTCTCGGAGTAAGAGCAATATAAATATACCAACAGGCTTTCGAACTTCCCACGGCTGTCATCATTGTGGCAGCATGGCCCTATGGCAACGACCTGAACCTTATTGCCAAACTACGGGTACCGTTCGCAACCTATGTCATTTTAAATGGTTTCAGATAGGTTTGTATCAATCTTCAGAGAGCAGTATGCTCGTGAGAGTTCTGGCGCAAACACCATCCCTCATGCTGTTTTAGCCAAAAATCACACAGGTATACTCCTACTTATCAAATCTCAAGTTCACAAACCCAGAATAAAATATCGCGTTCCCCCCAACCACCATATAAAAAAATCTCGTTTGGTACTCTCAAAAACATAAAAAATTAATTTCTACAAAAAATGACAAGCAAAGCTGAGCTACACGAGAGCTCAGAAAATCAAAATAAAGAAAAATTTAATTTCAGTAAAAGAAAAAATAATCAATTTTTTAAATACAGTAATGTGAGTTGATTAATATCTATTTACCTTATTACCTTGACAAACGAAATGAAAATTTACAAGTTTATCCAATTTTTCATCATTTTTAAAGATTTTAGTACATCAATCTGACAGAGTAATTTTATATTTTTCATCTAAAACCGCTGCTATCATTTCTCCAAATTTAGTTGACAAAACTTCTGCTTTTGAAATGACCTATGGTTTGTATTTTTCCAGGTCCAATAATTGTGTAAAAATTACTGAACAACCATTACTATAATTCTTGAGTTGATATAATAGATTTTCAGTGGTTCTGTATCATGTAGAAAAAAGTCAAAAATGAAAAAGTTAAAAAAAGAAGAATGGAAAATAGTGAGAAAAACAAAGAATGAAAAATGAAAATGTTTTCCAAACGTTCTCCAAATGTTTTTGAGAACTCTTTCATTTTTTAAAAAACTCAAGTTTCCAGTTTAAAAATTTTCAGCTAGTATTCTATGTTGTGAATCGTAAGTCAAATTCTTTTTATCATATATAATAACATATGCAACTGTATCATTTGGAATATTTTCATTAAAGAGTGAACATAATTTCATTGTTGTGTTTTGAGTAGCTACAACATTTAATATTTTAGACATATTAATTACATAGATCAGATAATTTTGAATAAAATTGAATGGACTGACAATCAAATCATTGTTTAAGTCTGTTATTCTTTTAAAATCTCTTAAAGCATCTTAAGCTTTTAAGAAGTTATTTAGCGGTTCAAGATTCCACAGTTCTTGTGGAAAAACGTCATTTGTACTATTTTCAACATAGACATTTTGTAATTGGACAAGGTTGATTAAAGTAGAAACATTGAACTGATTATTTTTTCAGTTAGTTTGAAAAACAAAGAAAATGAAGCAAGGCATGTCAAATTCAGTAGAATTCCAGTAAATTGTGATATCCAGTTACAAATCCAGCAAATTCAGCTGTTTAGAATTCAAAGAAAGAAATTGGAATTTTTGGATTTTTAAGCCTTTCTTGTTCTAATTCAAATGAAATTTCTGGTTCATGTTTAACAACAGAAACACGAATTTCCTTACTTTTAATGACAATTTTTCCTTCTTTTGGACGAGAATCAGGAACAGGAGTACCATCATAATTTTTACTAAACCATCAAAGAACTGAATCTTCAGAACTTGAACTCCAAGTGCGAATTATAGTTGAATCACCTTCAAACAAAATTTCTTTATAAACTTTGAAAAATCCACAAAAATAATTGTAAAGGATAAAGAACTTGATTTGGTTTATATTTAATTTTTCGATTGTTAAGAGATTGACCTTCTATAGATGGTCCATTCGAAAGAGAAGTTAAGCAAATAAGAAATAAAAGGACATTCAATTCTAGACAAACTATTGTTTCTTTTCTTTATTTTGATAACATCAAACGACTTTAAGACATAATTATTAACAAGTTTAATATTTGACTTTCCATCATATGCAGAAAAATCTGTTCTATCTGTAAGAATAACATCAAAAGTTATGTAAAGTTGTGAACAATTAGGATGAACCCAACCATCACCAATATTAATATTAATCTCTGTCTCCTTGTTAGGAAGTTTTAAATTATTTTCTGCTTTATCATTCACAGGAAACGAGTAAAATTGATAACTCTCGATTTTGTTCATTATTAATTCATTTTTAAAATTAAAGACACATAAGCTCCATTGAAGTCAATCAAATCATCATTTTCATCAGTTATAGTTATCGCAAATTTTGAATAGTATGAAAAATTGGAATTTTTATAGGATGATTTGTTTCATAAATTATTGGACCTCCAAATTCAGAATTTGGTTTGAATGAAGCAATAATGTTAGTTTCTCAATGAAAATGATAATTATGTTTACAAATATTCTATCAGCAAAATTAAAAGTTATGTTTATTAACTCAAATGAGCCATGGACCTTGCTGTTGGTGGGGAGGCTTGCATGCCTCAACGATACAGATAGCTGTTCGTCAGGCACAACGACGACAGAGGGGTATCTGATGAGAGGCCAGACAAACGTGTGGTTCCTGAAGTGGGGCAGCAGCCTTTTCAGTAGTTGCTGGGGCAACAGTCTGGATGATTGATTGATCTGGCCTTGTAACGATAACCAAAACGGCCTTGCTGTGCTGGTACTGCGAACGGCTGAAAGCAAGGGTAAACTACACCTGTAATTTTTCCTGAGGGCATGCAGCTTTACTGTATGGTTAAATGATGATGATGGCGTCCTCCTGGGTAAAATATTCTGGAGGTAAAATAGTCCCCCATTCAAATCTCTGGGCGGGGACTACTCAGGAGGATGTCATCAGGAGAAAGAAAACTGGTGTTCACGGGTCAGAGTGTGGAATGTCAGATCCCTTAATCAGGCAGGTGGGTTAAAAAATTCAAAAAGGGAAATGGATAGGTTAAAGCTAGATATCGTGGGAATTAGTGAAGTTCGGTGGCAGGAGGAACAAGACTTCTGGTCAGGTGAATACAGGGTTATAAATACAAAATCAAATAGGGGTAATGCAGGAGTAGGCTTAATAAGGAAAAAAAATATAGGAATGCAGGTAAGCTACTACAAACACCATATTGAACACATTATTGTGGCCAAGACAGATATTAAGCCCACGCCTACTACAGTAGTACAAGTTTATATGCCGACTAGCTCTGCAGATGACGAATAGATTGATGAAATGTATGACGAAATAAAAGAAATTATTCAGATATTGAAGAGAGATGAAAATTAAAAGTCATGGGTGACTGAAATTCGATAGAAGGAAAGAGAAGAAAACGTAATAGGTGAATATGGAATGGTGGTAAGGAAAGAAAGAGGAAGCCACCTGGTAGAGTTTTGCACAGAGCATAACTTAATCATAGGTAACACTTGGTTCAAGAATCATAAAAGAAGGCTGTATGCATGCAAGAAGCCTGGAGATATTGACAGGTTTAAGATTATATAATGGTAAGACAGAGAGTTAGGAACCAGGTATTAAATTGTAAGACATTTCCAGGAGCAGATGTGGACTCTGACTACAATCTATTGGCTATGATCTGTAGATTAAAACTAAAGAAACTGCAAAAAGGTGTTGATTCAAGGAGATGGAACCTGGATAAACTGTCAGTTCCAGAGGTTGTAGAGAGTTTCAGGGAGAGCATTAGGGAACGATTGACAAGAATGGGGGAAAAGAAATACAGTAGAAGAAGAATGGGTAGCTTTGGGAGATGAAATAATGAAGGCAGCAGAGGATCAAGTAGGTAAAAAGACGAGGGCTAGTAAAAATTCTATTATAACAGAAGAGATACTGAATTTAATTGATGAAAGGAGAAAATATAAAAATGCGGTTAATGAAGCAGCCAAAAGGGAATAGGAACATCTCAAAAATGAGACTGACAGGAAGTGCAAAATGACTAAGCAGGGATGGCTAGAGGACAAATGTAAGGATGTAGAGGCGTATATCACTAGGGGTAAGATAGATACTGCTTACAGGAAAATTAAAGAGTCCTTTGGCGAAGAGAGAACCATTTGTATGAATATCAAAAGCTCAGATAGAAACCCAGTTCTAAGCAAAGAAGGGAAAGCAGAAAGCTGGAAGGAGTATATAGAGGGTCTATACAAGGGCGATGTTCTTGTGGACAACATTATGGAAATGGAAGAGGATGTAGATTAAGATGAAATGGGAGATACGATACTGCGTGAAGAGTTTGACAGAGCACTGAAAGACCTAAGTCGAAACAAGGCCGCAGGAGTAGACAACGTTCCATTAGAACTGCTGATAGCCTTGGAAGAGCCAGCCCTGACAAAACTCTACCGTATGGTGAGCAAGATGTATGAGACAGGCAAAATAACCTCAGACTTCAAGAAGAATATAATAATTTCAATCCCAATGAAAGCTGGTGTTGACAGATGTGAAAATTACTGAACTGTCAGTTGAATAAGTCATGGCTGCAAACTGCTAATGCGAATACTTTACAGACGAATGGAAAAACTGGTAGATACCGACCTCGGGGAAGATCAGTTTGGATTCGATAGAAATGTTGGAATGCGCATGGCAATACTGACCCTATGACTTATCTTAGAAAATAGATTAAGAAAAGGCAAACTTATGTTTCTAGGATTTGTAGACTTAGAGAAAGCTTTTGACAATGTTGACTGGAACACTCTCTTTCAAATTCTGAAGGTGGCAGGGCTAAAATACAGGGAACGAAAGGCCATTGACAATTTGTACAGAAACCAGATGGCAGTTATAAGAGTCGAGGGGCATGAAAGCTAAGCAGTGGTTGGGAAGGGAGTGAGACAGGGTTGTAGGCTATCGCTGATGTTATTCAATCTGTATATTGAGCAAGCAGTAAAGTAAACAAAAGAAAAATGCGGAGTTGGTATTAAAATCCATGGAGAAGAAATAAAAATTTGACATTCGCCGATGACATTGTAATTCTGTCAGAGACAGCAAAGGACTTGGAAGAGCAGTTGAACGGAGTGGACAGTGTCTTGCAAGGGGGATATAAGACGAACATCAACAAAAGCAAAACGAGGATAATGGACTGTAGTCGAATTAAATCAGGTGATGCTGGGGGTATTTGATTAGGAAATTAGACACTCAAAGTCGTAAATGAGTTTTGCTATTTGGGGAGCAAAATAACTAATGATGGTCGAAGTAGAGAGGATATAAAAAGTAGACTGGCAATGGAAAGGAAAGCGTTTCTGAAGAAGAGAAATTTGTTAACATCGTGTATAGATTTAAGTGTCAGGAAATCTTTTCTGAAAGTATTTGTACGGAATGTAGCCATGCATTGAAGTGAAATGTGGACGATAAATAGTTTAGACAAAAAGAGAATATAAGCTTTCGAAATGTGGTGCTACAAAAGGATGCTGATGATTAGAGGGGTAGATCACGTAACTAATGAGGAGGTACTGAATAGAATTGGGGAGAAGAGAAATTTGTGGCACAACTTGACTAGAACAAGGAATCGGTTTGCAGGACATGTTCTGAGGCATCAAGGGACAAATTTAGTCCTGGAGGGCAGCATGGAGGGTAAAAATCGTAGAGGGAGACCAAGAGATGAATACACTTAACAGATTCAGAAGGATGTAGGTTGCAGTAGGTACTAGGAAATGAAGAAGCTTGCATAAGATAGAGTAGCATGGAGAGCTGCATGAAACCAGTCTCTGGACTGAAGACCACAACAACAAAAACTCAAATGGAATAATTTTGGGAACAACATTAGCAACAGTTTTTTGATTAGGCTCAGTAATTTGATAATTAAAACACAAAAATTGACCAATGCAATCTTGTTTATCTATGTATAATTTTTTATAACATTCAATAACAACTTTATTTAAAATTTCATCTGCTTCCATAAGAATGTTTGGGTATTTCGAATGAATAAATTTCTCTATAGTTTTCAAACTGTATTGACCAAAAGGAATCTCTATTGTTTGTTCATTGCAGTAAAGTTTATTATTTTTCAGCCTGATAAAAATAAAACATCCTTTGACTAGGGCCTTGTCTCAGGTTGTCCGTTCACTGGTTGCAAGTCTTTCGATTTGACTTCACTTTGGCGACTTGCACGTCGATGGGGATGAAATGATGATGGTTAGGGCAACACAACACCCAGTCCCTGAGTGAAGAAAATGTCTGACTCAGCAGGGAATCGAATCCGTGCCCTTAGGATTGACATTCTGTTGTGCTGACTACTCAGCTTCCATGGGCAGACTTTAAGCATGACGGTTGGAGCTAAAATAGATGAGTGAAGGCCAACAAATGAAACAGTTTTAAAATTATTTACTAAAGGAACAGTTAATATTTTCTTCAGAATGGAAGAATTAGCATTCAATTGAGATAACATACTCATTTATATCAATAAAATTATATAAATAAATGACATATGGTTAGCCAAAACTAAGAATTTCGGAAAAGAAATCAAAAAACAAACATGGGAATTTTTTAGCATATTCAATCTGATGTAGAATCACAGGACTGAGCGGATGTGGAAAAACAACATTAATGATCGCTAATTATATTCTAGGACCGGGATGGCTAAATGAAGAAAAAATTAATCATTTGTAGGTTTATTCAGAATGTTGAAATCAACCAAAATACATAGAATTTATTAAAAAATGTGAAAAATTTTAGGATGAAATTTATGAAAAAATTGTTAGTTTTATTGGAAATAATGAAAAAATTATTGCATTAGATGAATGTCAAGATAATTCAGTTGTTATTTTGATGACTTCATTCTCAATAATCCAGATATAGTTAGCGAATATTTTATGAGAGGTAGACACAAAGGAGTAAATTGTTTAAGTCAAACATACTTAAAAATTCCAATACAATTAGTCAGAGACAATTTCACTATTTAAAATATTTTCAGACGTGATGATACACATTTTAATCACATTTATCATGAGTAGTTGGTGGAGATTTAAAGTTTGATGATTTTAAAAATATTATGTAGTAAATGTTGCAATAGCGATAAATTTGGTTTTATCAGAATTGACATGTCTAGAAAAATTAATGAAGGTAAATATAGAGAAAAATTAAGAATTTTTTGAACTTTGAACATAGACATTGAACGATGAATGCAGACATTGAATGTTGAACATAAATAATGAACACAAATGAGAAATGATGAACATAATCGCTGAATGATAAGCATAAACGTTAAATAGGAAGCATAAATGATGAGTTTAAAATAAAATAACGATTATAATTTTATTCTTAATAAATGTTTGTGAAATACAATCCCAAAGTTATCAAATAAGCAAGACAAAATAGAAGAGTAAAAGAGCAATTAAGAGAAGAGTTTAAGAAATAGCAAAAAAACACCAAGAACAGAACATGAAAAAATTTAAACAATAAGATCAACGAGTTATCTATGCAACAGTAAAAGTTAAAGATGATATCTATCACAAAGATAAACTCTTCCATTTTCGTAATATTTACGCTGTGAAACGAAGTGTGCGACAAAATAGTTGTATCGAGTGACAAAAAAACAATAGTCCACCACAAAAAAGAGAGAAAACATGATGAACAGTGTGTGGGAGGCGAGAACACAAAGATGTGATTATATGGCAGTGTAAAAGTGGTAGTGCGACCTGCAGACCAGATGTGAGGAAATGCAGATCAGCAAATTATCCCATTGATGATGCCTTAGAACAGGAGAAGGTGAAACGCATATGGGATAAATAAAGTAACTACAGCAGGAAAACGCAGTTTTATTTACAAAACAAGTATCTTCCATTGTGTTTGCTTAATTCTGTGCTAATTAATGTTTATAGATTTTTCATCCAACAATAATGTGAACTGTTTTCATCTCAAATTGAAAGAAGATTTACACGTTGTTCTTGTTTATTTTGTGTATGGTAAAGAGGACATACTTTTTCTCCTTTTTCACTTCTTATCTCATATGAATAAACACTGATTGAAATGTTTGATTTCTTCTCAAATTTTTGGATATCTGTTAGCTGAACTGGAATATTTATTTCTTCTTTTTCAAAAATTTCATCTGTCTCCCAGCCAAAATTTTTGTATTTATTAACTCTTTGTGCATCAGGATATAATGCAGATTTTATTGAATAAATGTATTTTTGATCTGTGTTTTTCACATAATTACTGATTTTTTATCTTTAATTGTTATTGGTAAATTGACATATGAAGAACCAGAGATTGTTTTGTGTCTTTTAACACTTAATTCTAAATTGTCTTTAAAAATGATTTAGTGTTTAAAATTAAATTCTTGGATTTCTTCTTGTCTTTTAAAACTACAATAGAATTTCATGTTAAATTTAGTTGATTGTCTTTGTATTAAAATCTTCTTTAATTTGATGATTATTAGTTCTTTGTTTTGATTAAAAACTCTTGTGGATTCCACAATATTATCTATATTGTCAACTCCATACATTATTATTCTTGACTTGAAAGTAGAAGCTTTTCTGTAAATTTCTCCAGGTGATTTGAAAAAATCTTAATTTTCTAGAAAACTGAAACTGGGTAAATTTTTCTGATAATTTTTTTTGTTTAATTCCTTGATATTTATCCACTAAACATTTCTGAAGACTATCGTTATTAATAATTTTGCCCTCAGATCCATTGATAAGATCGATTAATTGCTGTCAAGAAGTATAGAATAATTTTTTAAAACTTTTGTTTTGCAAATTTGACAAAGATCATTTAAAGATTTTTTACTCAAATCGTTATCTTCATGATGATAACAGTTTGAGTAAAAAAATCTTCCTTTGACAAGATCAATTATCTGACTTTCTGTAAGCTTAGAATAATATATATACCTTTAGTTTTTCAGATTTGATAAATTTTTTAAGAGATTTTTTACTCAAATCGTCATTTATTTTGTTATCTTGGCTAGCAATAAGATCAATCAAGTTTTGCTTTTTAAGCTTGGAATAATTCTTCAGTTTTTCCGTTTTAGTGATTGATTGAAGTTGATTTACAGTTTTAAATTCTAATTCTTCCTCTTCATATTTTTCTTGTTTTCTTTGCTGTTAAAATAATCAATAAACCCCCACAAATCGTTTCCAGCTACGTTTGAGTAGGAATTTTTACACAAGTTTCTAAATGTATAATCCTCAATTACCTTTACAAAAATTTTCTAAACTATCAAACAGCTCAGATTTGTTCATCATTTTTTCCCCATCTTGTATAGAGTGGAGTAAATTAGATTTTTTATTTAATTGTTCGCTGCTTAAATGTGTCTTTGAGTTTTGAAATTTGTTGCTGTCCATTTACAGAGAACAAAATATAATAGTTTTTAAATTTTTTAATATTTTGAAACTGAATTTGATTTTTTCGAAATAGGCAAACAAACAGCTCAAGATCGCAAAACGAATTATTTTTTGATTTGGGGCTTGTGGGGAGTGAGAAATTGAATTCTGGGTTTGTGAACTTGAGATTTGATGAGTAGTAGTATACTCGTGTGATTTCTGGGCAAAACAACATCAGGGATGCTGTCGGCGCCATAACTCTCACGAGTATACTACTGCAGAGGAGTAAGAGGAGATTAGTGTTTAGCTTTCTGTCAACAATGAGGTCATTAGATATGGAGCACAAGCTTGAATGAGAAAAGGATACCGAATGAACCGTCCCATCATTTGCCTGAAGAGATTCAGGGAAATCACAGAAAACCAAAATCAAGATGGCTGCATGTGGGTCTGAACCATCATCCTCTCGAATGCGAGTCCAGTGTGCTAACCCCTGCGCCACCAACATTCGGTCGATCTGCAGAGTCACGTACCATCCTACCTTCATATCGGAGGCTGCTGTGCCATCATAATGTATGACAGTCAGTCCCACACCTATTCCAGTTGGAAAGGAGGTCCATTTGCAGTCTGACTGCAACCAACTAAGTATCACACAGCTACCATTCTCAGAAGCTACTTTGCCACCTATGCTAACTGCCTTACTAAATTACGCAGCAGCCCTCGCTATGCCTGTGGCTTCGCCTAGCCATCGCGTGTTCTCTCTGATCAGCTCATTCCGCCATTCCACCACCCTTCAGACGGTGCAGTCGTTGCAGCAGCTGCTCCACCTGTCGACATCACCGCCATCTGCACTCTTGAGACAGATGACACAGTCACAGGTACCTCTCCAAAACATACCCTTGACTCCTTCATGTTACCAAACTGAAACCTTTGTACTAGATCGATGCTTCTCCTTGCCATGGTATGGAACTGAGGAACATATGCACAATTAATGCTCAGTGCTTCAGTGCAAGTCACTGCTGGCTGAGCAGGCCTCACAACACTCTTACCCAAGATGATGGAGACACTGCCCAATTAGCCAATGGTCCCATGCAGGTGTCAGCAGTTGGAATTAGTGATGACCAACACGTTTCGCTGGATGGATAACCAGTGTGTAGGTTGAGACACCTCATAATCTCTCTCAGCACAACAACATTCATATGAATACTGGAGAGACCCTCAGGACAGGGGCATGGGGTGTCGACGTGAAGGAAGAAAATACCTCCTCTATAGGACTCTCTGCCCCTTCCCCTTCTCGACGAGTCTGCCCATTAATAATGAAATCGACGCACTGTGGTTGGCGGGGTGGGCCCTCCTTGTGGTCCCCACTTCACACTGCCACCAGAGATGGTAGACGCATGTCCGCCACTGCTAGCACAAATGTATGGGTTCATCACATTGAACATCAACACCTTTTGCAGTGCATCAAAACAGCAGCTCCTATGTAATATACTTCAGACATATGATGTTGACGTCAGCGTGTTTCGGGAAGTTCGTGTTGCCATGCTGCCATCAGTTTGTGGCTAGCCGATCACTCAGACTGCAGAGTGACCTTTGACATATGCAAAGGGAACGTGGTCACTGACATGACACTCCTCCCATGTGGCTAGAGCATTGCTGCAGCCTTGTTTGATGTGCACGTCATCGTTATCTGTGCCCTATCTGGCTTCATAAATCATCAGCAGCAGTCCACGTCCTTCACTGACAACATGTCCCCCTGTTTTCTGGAAGATATGATCGCTTGTTTATGGGTGGCTATTTCACCTGCGTCCACACTGCAGCTGGCCATCGTCATCGATGTTGACTCGTCATCTCTACTCTCATCACCTATGAGGCTATCTGTCACTCAGTGCAAGTGGCGGTGGTGTCTGCTTTTACTGATATTGTATGCAGATGGTCTACTTCTAGCCCACCCCACAATGGATTTCACGGATGCCACCCACTGCATACAGCAGTAAGGACATATTTCAGATACCATCTTTAATGTCCACATATTGAACATGGACTTTGGGTTGCAGCACTGGACCCACTCCCTATCAGTACCATCCTTCATTACTTAGGGATCGACTTTACAGGCTCCACATACCACACCAGAGCACTGGCTTATCGCCATAATTTACAGTCCGTATGGTACCATGTTGGCTGCAGTTTCGACAGTAGCTTGAACTAGTTACAATGTCCCTCAGAGGGTTGCCCAGAAAGTAGTGAACCGCGTTTTTTTCTCAGCTGCAAACAATGCTATGAATGCAAAACGCTACGTATGTGTTATTTGATGTCTCCTGAGTGAGCGAGGCAAGTTTGCGTCACTTGCGACAGATAGCGTAGCTGCAGGACAGTTTCAAAATGGCGTCTGTAGTAGATGTACGTTGCAAGCAATATGCTGTCAACGAATTTCTCACTACGGAGAAAGAATCTGTGGTGAATATTGGCAAACGCTTGTGCAATGTCTGTGGAGCATCTGCTATCAACAGAAGTGTAGTTAATCGCTGGGCATGGAGGGTGAGGTCATCAGAAGGTGGTTCGGTGGAGCTCCACGATTTGCAGCAATCTGGGAGACCATCCCTAGCTGTCTCACCTGACACACCTGCCCTAGATCCCTCGGACTTCCACTTGTTTGGACGATTAAAGAATGCCATTAGTGGAAGACATTTTGAGGCGGATGAGGAGGTGAAGCACTGGCTCTGCCACCAGGACAAAGATTTGTATCGACACGGCATACACGCCCTTATTTCGCACTGGAGGAAGACCATAAAACGGGATGGAGATTACGTGAAAAAATAGGGTGTGTAGATAGAACACCATTCTTTCGTGTGTGTAATTCTCATTATGTTCAATAAAGCCGGCCGGTGTGGCCGTGCAGTTAAAGGTGCTTCAGTCTGGAACCGCATGACCGTTACGGTCGCAGGTTCGAATCCTGCCTCGGGCATGGATGTGTGTGATGTCCTTAGGTTAGTTAGGTTTAAGTAGTTCTAAGTTCTAGGGGACTGATGACCATAGATGTTAAGTCCCATAGTGCTCAGAGCCATTTGAACCATTTGAACCATATTCAATAAAGAATTGCTGAAGAAAGAAAATGCGGTGCATTACTTTCTGGGCAACCCTTGTATGTGGTCCTAAACTGATTTAAGTTGGATTTATTCTCCTTGGTCTCCAACTTCACTCGACCTCTGGGTACTTTGTATGAGCAGGGTACCTCTTCAAGGCCCATTACAACACTCTATAAAGGCGGTTTTGGACTTGTCAACATGCGAGTGCAGTCCACCACCCCCTTTACACATACTATACTGTGGCACTAAAGGGTCTCTTGGATATCCTCCAATCATCAGTCAATGTAGCACATATCTAACCAGTTATTTCAACACATCGTAACTTATTTCGTCGAACTCAGTTATGTTCAGAATAATCTCTTTCTCAGCCAGCCTCCCTATGAGAAGAAATTCTATCCTTTGTTTCATTCTCCATCCCTTGCAACCCCATGGAGGTGTGAATATGTTTGCAATCTGGTATGTCGCTGCCAACAATAAATTTTCTACCAGTTGTCGACTTCATCAAGTAGGACTAGCGACTTCGCCATTTTGCTCTAACTACCAACTGAATGACACCGAGTAGAATCGTCTTACATGTTCCTCATCCAACACATAGTGTGCTGTTACCTTCACGCTCCGCCAACGTCAGTTACTCTAGAGTTCCTGCTGTTGCCCTAGACTTCACACTAACCTCTTGAAAAACACCGCACAGTCGTCTGGTTTCGAGGACAGGCTTTAGAATATCTCTTTCACAGTGGTTCACACATGGTACTCGACTGTTCACTGCCATGTATGGGTGAATGATCGGGTATAACGCGAATTAAAAAAGAAAAAGGAAATCCTTGTTTCATCGTTATTGGGATATCCTATCCCTCATTCCTATCTCCCTTAGGATTGGTACTCGAATGATTGCCCCTTTTAGTTAGTTTCCTTGGGTGAGTGAGTGGGGGAGGGGAAGAGGTTTGGTTTAGGTGTAGTTATGGCGGCAACACCTGAAGAGGGATCATTTTATTTTTCTTTGGTAGGGTCACAAAAGGCGGCGCCCCATAGGGTTAGTTCTACTTTTTATTTCTTTTTGGTAGGCACACTTAACGCAAAAAACGGCCCGCGTGCTTGACTATCATTAAAAAAAAATAAAAATACAAAGAAAGTGAGGCGAGGCAATGCCGTGGGGAGCGACACGCAGATTTTTAAAATTGTTGGAGTCGCATTCTCCCCCAACTTCTCCTTTCAGTTAAAGCATCATATCGTATTCAATTTATACCGCCACAATGCGGTATCTTGCGTATTTCAGTCTTTTATTGTTACCTTTACTTAAACATTAAGATATAATAAGATCTTCTTACAGACGTAAACGACGACTTTTTTTCGTCCGCGACACAAATAAAGCTAACAGAAAATAATAGTGGATACAGTAACATCGTCAGTATCCAATGAGGTACAAAAACACAATAGGTAAGCTTCACTAGACTGCACACTATGCTATGCACAATAATTCCGTGCTGTATGTCTGACGTCTAAGGTTATCTTCGCAGGGCCAGTTAGTGCACGTACTGCAACGTTCACTTTGCAGATGTTCAACTCGATCACCTTGTTTGCATTTGTAAACACTTCGCTAGTCGCTAGAACGCAGTTCGCTGGACCCTATGCAACACACCTATTTCTTTTTTAACTGTCCACACAAATAGAAGTCTAGTGGATTAACCCCTGGGGAACGTTGAGGCCACAACATATGACCTCCAAGACCAATCTGCTTGTTTGTAAAGGCTTCATTTAAATAGTTACACACATTCATTCCACAGCGTGGCGGTGCATCATCATGATGAAACCACAGCTTTCGCCGAACACCAAGTGGAACGTTTGCTAATGCATCAGGCAAAGTATGGCAAAGAAACGTATGATACAGGGGCACATTCAACTTGTTTGGCAATAGGTAAGAGCCCAAAAGCACTCCTCCCACGATTCCAGGCCACAGATTCACGGGTGTGCCAACAAATAATGGCTGTTGTGGAGGTTGAAAATACCTGCGCGAGTGAAGCTAGATTCACCAGTCCATACCACGTTATTTATAAATGTTCGTTATATTCCCGTAGGTGAAAAAAACCATTCACAAAATTGTACTCCTCGGATTCGTTCTTCGGGCCTCTGGTGTTGAACTGACGTGTAATGATGTGGATTTAGTTCTTCATCATGCAACACTTCAACAACCAGTCTTTGCAACATCTGGAACTGCCTAGTAATATCATGGGCACTTGTAATATCATGGTGATTGGTAAACGGTTTCCAGAATCTCGTCCTCTGTTTTTGGAGTGCATGAAATCCTTAGACGTCCTCTGTCTATTACTTGTGAACGAAGATTACTGGTTTCCCCAAGACGTTATCCCAGGCGACGATGAACATTTTTTGCTGAGGTGGCATCTTTGAGGGTACCATTGACAATACGCACGAGCAGCAGCAGCAGCTGGTTATCGGATGTACCCAGCACCAAAAGCATATCGACGTATTCATCCTTTGTGCATTCCTTCGGGAAGCTGTGAATTTGATACAACCAGTTATGTTTGTGCACTGTGCAGTTAGTAGACACATGCATGCAGTTTAATGGGTCCCACTGTCATGTGATAGGGTACTGTCATGATGTCCTGCTTATAGAAGATGAGAACTAGGGGACGGACGTCTAAAAATAAAAAAAAAAAAAACTGAACCTGACGAGTACTCGAACCTTAGCTCTGTGGTGGATGTTGGCGAGACTTTCCGGCAGTCTACTCTGGGACCTACAATGGTTGATGCAGTAGTTCAGTGAGATACGCGTTGTTCTGTACATTCCGATGCACTGTACGATGTGACACTGTTGCCAGCTAATCGTTCTCAGACATACGTTTTCAGAATGCACTCTATCTGATTTTGCTTGATAAACTTGTCTTGAATCTTGATGAGGAATCGCATGTCGACCTCCAAGTTCGACAATGTTTCTTCGCGCTGTATATTATACCGTGTTTTCAAAGACAATAAATTTTATTCTTGTGAACAGTCATCAGCAAGGATATAGATAAAATTTAAATTAAAAATGAAAAATGTTCGACAGATAAAACGTCTAAAAAGTAAAAAAATATGTGTTGTCCCTTTAAGTTTAATATAAATAGTAATATTTTAACCCAAGTGTCGTTGCATCGGGGTATTGCTAAGTAAATAAAATAAAAACCGAATTCATATAACAATGATAAAGCATGAAATTTAAATTCAAGTCAGCTACCTAGGCAACGTAGATAAATGTCAGGTGTCTCGGGACATTCTCCTTTTGCATTACTTTTCCTCAACAGTAGTTGTCGATACCAGTATTATTTTTAGAATTCTGGACAGGTCAGTATTATCTCAGTTGCTTTTCTGAAAACTTTCATATAGCTTTATACACAGTACGTTATATTTCAAGCTAAAATTTATGAAAAGGAGGAACTGGATGTCACGGACGATTATATAATTTTTCGAACTGGGTGTCACATGATTAAGGTAAAAACTGCTAAATACGTTGTTTGCTCTGCAACAAAATCTTTGCTTTGCTAACCACATGCCTGTTTGTAGTTAGAGCCTACAGTAGTTTTGATAAAATTTCAGTCTCGATGTTATAATCGATAAGTACTAGTCTTGAAGGTACAGTTAAAATTATTTTTGTAGAAGCATTTGAGATTACGAATTATTGGCACACTTAAAATTTCTATTATTTATTACGCTATCCTGTACTGTTTACTATGTTTATTTCTGGATTACTTTATGAAATAATGATCGAAATTAATAATGTAACGAAACCTAGTAGAAATTCATTTGTTAAGAAAAATTTTAAACCCTTTGGAATATTGTTATTTCCGCAGAAGGTGTGAGTCGTGGGCTTGCCTCTGATGTGATCGGACGTATTTTTGTATTTGTTTGCGAACAGTGTTATTTCGGCTTTGTTAATGTGAAAAACAAAAAAAAACTGTATGATATACTAAGATGTGAGAAAATCAGTGGAAATATATATTTATGTAAAAAATTCTGCAACAACAATCTTCAAATTTCTTTAGTTCAAACCAACCATGAGGACCTGATGTTAGATATTCAGCTTCATGAATCAGACCCGTAGACAAGAAGAACTGGAGCCTTCTCAACATGACAAGCTAAGTAAACTTGAAAGTTTATTGTGATCTTCGCTCCTCTCAAATCTTCATAAAAGACTTCTTGGAGTGGACATTGTTTAATGTGGACAATAGATGGAAGAAAGAAGGTGGGAGATTACACAGAACAACAATATCTAATCGTTGAGTCTAAGTCTTAATTAATTTACTCCGAAAAATTCGCAATGTAGATACAACAGCCAACGACTCCTGCCCTCTCACGGCTGTCCGTTCGGGTCGCCGCATTAGCCACGCACCGCGCGCTGCGTATCGCCCAAGGCGCGACTCACACTCGCTGTTTAATGAAACGTGATTTAGTAGGCTATCACGTGACCACTGCTGGATATAGGCCCCTTGGGATAGGTTGTTGCATGACACTAAGTTCGTACGTAATTACGAAAAATGATATAAAGTAAATAGGTTTATTAAAGAAGGACTGTTTTCATACTTTATATGATATGAGGTGTATTGCAAAACTTAAGCCCGTCTGGGCATAAAAAGTAAGCTCATGACAAAAGGTTTTTATTGAAGAGTAATGAGTCGTGTTGGGCTCATGTTATGCATTGGTTTAAACCTTGGTTCCTATTCTGTGTTTGGTTTCCTGTAGTTATTGCGATTATGCAGTTGACCACTCTCTCCATGAGAGGCAGCAGCGGTGTGTATCGATATTCGAACCTTGTGCTATCTTTGGTCTGGTGCTTATAGTTTCCGGCAGTGCTGTGTACGAGCAGTCGGTTGGTTGGCGTGCAGCAGCGAGGAGATCTCCGTTGGGCGTAGTTTGGCTGGGCCCACATGCGATCTCTAGGCTTTGTCGGAGTGTGTGGGGCTGTCCGCTTTGCTACGAGGTCGGTGGCTCATCGACCCTGGACACGAAAGTTGAGTTTGGATTTAATTTATCAGCAAGTTAAGACTGTTCACATTGTGCTGTCTGGTTCTCGTTGTTGGCTGTTGGGACATTCCCACGAGCAACAACATTTGTGTTCGAGTTGGTGAAGGTTTAGCCACCGTCCGGTGGAGTCTAACTGTATTTGGTTATATGCAATTGAAGTGCACCAGCCGAATTATCTGCCTTGTGGCCGTTAACGTACCGGTTACCTACCCTGGCCGTTGACGTAAATTCAGGCAGTGCCCTTTCCTCACCGTGTTGTCGCTGTCCAGCATGGTGTGTAGTTTGATAGCTTAATGTATGCTTTGTTCTGGGCGTCCATACCTTTTACGTTTTGCATTGAACTGCCGGTTGTGTGCTGGTCGAGTGGAGCGCAAGTTAGCTTGTCGATGGGTCCGTTGACTGTCTGTTCGTTTGGTTGTCGTCGGATCGAGAATGGTTGGACCGACTGCCTGTCTCACCTATGTGATCGTTAGTATTTTAAGTGCTGACCAATCCCCGAAACTTCTGAGCGCCGTTAGCTGCACTGCATTTTCTTATTTTCAGTTGTGTGTATTTGTATGGCTCATAGCCAATGGTTTTGAATTAGAGCTGGATTGTCTTTAGTTGTGTTTAAGTCATGGGCCTTCAGCCGTTTTAAAATTAAAGTTCTTTGCTTGTCAAGTATTAGATTGTTTGGGGCCTTCAGCCTAATTGAAGATAAGGCCTTCTGACTTGTTTTTTTATTTAATTTTACCTTGAGTCTTAAATCATGGGCCTTCAGGCGTCTTTAAATTAAGGTTGTTGGTTTTCAAATGTTAGATTTTGGGCCTTCAGCCAAATTGTAGAACTTACTTAACGTGAGGCCTTCTGCCCTCTAAATACTCTCTTTGGCATCTGAATTTTGAGTTAATGGCTTTTAGCCGTTTTTTTTTTTTTTTAAATTGAAGTTGTTGTGCCCTTAAGGCATAAGATAGCGTGCCGTATTCAGCTGATAACTAAGTTCTAGAATTTGTACTGTAATGTTTGGTCAAGAAATAACGTTATGTGTTCGAGCATAACTGACAGCCGCTCATTTCGGCACCTTTCCACAATTACAACTACCTGTCCTTTCCTGCGGGTTTAGCAGGGCCTTTCAAGTAATATTTTACTACATATCTACTTTACTTTTCCACATAATCTCTGTTCGCATCAATACACTTTCTGAAACGCTGCAACTGCTTCTTTAACCCCTCTGCATACAAGTCTGCCGCTGGAAATTAGACCAGTTGGTAACGCCAGTCTTAAGTTCACCAAAAAGCGGTAGCGATCATTGGCTATTCGAGAACGGAGACTGCTTAAAATTTCTTGGTTTAGGTGAACGTAAATGGCGCCACGACATTAACTATTGTTTCGATTCTGCGTTGGTGTGCGACACCCACCTCTCGTCGCCCGTAACAATCTAGGAAAACAAAATATTCTCCATCTTTTCTATAGCACTCGAAAAACTGTCGGGCACCAATCATTCTTTGCCCTTTGTGCTGATCAGTGAGCATTTTTGGAACCAACCTTGCACAGAGTTTGTGGTATCCAAGCTGTTCAGTGATAGTCCTGTAGCTTCTAGCAACATTTTGGAATTCATTAGCTGCTCTATTAATCGTTCAGCGCTGATCGCTTCGAAGTTTTTGGTTCCCTTGATCTAGAATGTCGGCGGTCACTCTGCTGTTCATCGTGAACATTTGTGAGGCTGTTGTGAAATTCCCGACACCATTTTCGAACTTGTTTGTCATTCATTATTTCTGGTCCATACACTACGTATAGCTCAGGATTGATTTCAGCACCTGAAAATCCTTTTGCTAGCAAAATTCTAATCACACCACGCACTTCACAACTGGGGATCTACGATTGTCGCGGCCATTACGATCTGCTCTCACTGACTGGAAAACGACTACTGAATCAAACTAACACTCCAGTAGTTTTCTAAAGAGAAGGTAGACAGCCCTGCATGCACGAAACTTCATTCAGTCGTACCATCAGTTAAATATTGATTACCGCACCTTAGTTTTAGAATACACTTCGTAAATAATTATAACTGCACTAACTATTTTGAGTAGTGGATGTAGGACGCCCAGGGCTGGAAAAGATGATGCCGAAGAGAAGAGACTTATGCACAGCAGTAATGAAACAATGCTGTTCTAGGAAAGGATAGCTGCTCTTAATTTACCATTTTTTTTAATTTGCTTAGCGGTGCCCCACCTCGACAATGCTTGGATCAAAATATTATTGCTTATATATTAAAGGGGCAATACAGATTTTTTTACTTTTTAGAGGTTTTTTGTGTCGGGGCTTTGTTTAATTTAACACTTTTTAAACTTCTAGTTGCGATAATTCTAAATGAAGTAGAAAGAAAGTGGGCGGCCATTGCGCTCCCTTGCAGTAGTCTGCCTAAACTATTAGGAGAAAATCATTTAATTCAGTGCTAAATTGTTGACCTCAAAAAGAACTAAAAAAATTCTGCGAGAGCATATGCTTATCTTTTACAGCTGAATCACAATCAGCCTTTTTCCATTCTGTGGATGCTGAAACGGACGATTTTAAAAGACAAAAATCATCGTTGTTGGTCGATGGTAAAAGATAAACACATGTTTTCGCGGAAATTTATTTAGATCTTTTCGAGCTCTACAATCTGGTACTACGTAACTTTATGTAGTCTTGTATACTGCGGAGCGTATATCACGAGAACAAGCTAGAAGACAGATTTTTTACTTAATTTAGCTGATGAAATTTAAACGGCTCAACATACTTTATATATAGCATGGTTAGGAATCATACCAATTAAACCAGCTTTCGAATAAAATAAAAACTGCATTAAAATTGGACCTTTCGTTAGGGAGTTACGACGCCACGGACAGATACATAGATACGTTAAACGTGCGTCGGGAGTTAAAAGCAGAGGCGTAAAAACAATTTTACATGTCACAGTTCTTTATGACACAGTCTCGGTTTATAAAATGACTTTTTTTAATAACATGAATATTTATATATGTGTTTGGAGAGAGAGAGTGAGAGAGAGATTGATTTTTGATAGAGATTTTTACTTTAAGTCGTAACTGGTACCTGAATTTTGGTTGCTGCCTCCTTGAATGATCAGCTTCTGCACCAGTTGTTGACGTATTGCAATT
Organism: Schistocerca piceifrons; assembly: GCF_021461385.2. Lineage (NCBI taxonomy): Eukaryota > Metazoa > Arthropoda > Insecta > Orthoptera > Acrididae > Schistocerca > Schistocerca piceifrons. Next base: position 254,701,328 of record NC_060143.1, on the reverse strand, counting down.
TGGAGGAAGTTATTGCCCTTTAAGGTTTAAAATACGACTCTGTTAGTTACTTGGCCGTATTGCGGATAGCTTTGGGCCCAAGTTTTCGTAGCTTCTCATACCTAAGGGACCACTGTTGTAAGTAAATAAGATCAAACAGCAATCTGGTTTTGTGAGATAAAGGGATTGCTTAGCGCACAAACTTCCTTGAAACTACACGTCCTGCTACATCCAAATTGGTCAGTGGAGTTCAGCACCATACTATTGTACAAGAACATAATCCAATTACTGTAATTAAGAAATTATGAGAGGTTGTTACTTACTGAATGAAAACTATAGAGAATCCATTTCTTTTCCTGTATTTTAGTGAACTTCGTACGCTTACAATTCTGTCGATTGATAGATAGCGACGACAATGTTCACCTTTTCCAAAAACAAGATATTTCTATTCTTCACTTCCAGAAAATTTGTATGCATAAATGTTTGGCAACTCTTACGCACAACTTACTCGGTTTTATCACTAAAATATCAATTTTCATTAAATGTAACAATACGTCCTGAGCGACGGCCTAGCAACACGTCCTCTTTCCACAAGATACAGATTAACAGTTCTTTTTCTTTTTAATAAATCAATTGTATTTTTTTTTTAGAGTCCATAGTCAAAGATTCACAACTACTATCGTTGCGGGGATTGCACGCTAAAGAGTTTCTTGCTGCCCAGCTGCGCTTCACTTCACTTAAAGTGCTTTTTGAATCACATTTGAATTTACGGTATTTACGAGGGCTGTCCAGAAAGTAAGTTCCGATCGGTTGCTAAACGGAAATCACAGTGAAAATCATAAACATTTTATTTGCAAGAGTTAGCTACACTTTCCAGATACTTCTCTACATAGTCACCTCTCCGACTCCGACATTTGTTGGAACGTTGTACCAAATTTCCAACACCATCGTCACAGAAGGCAGCCGCCTGTGCTTTCCAATAATTCTCTACTCTGGTCTATAGCGCGTAGCCTATGCCCAAGTGTTGTCTTCGTATCCAGCGTTTCATGTGAACAGAGATGATACTCAGGACAAGCCAATTAGGACTGTGTTGTGGGTGATCGAACACTTCCCATCGAAAAGGCTGCAGGAGCGTCTTCACTGCCCCTGCAGAGTGCGGCTGAGGATTGCCATGAAGAAGGAAGTGCGTGGCAGTTGTGTTAGGTGGGCTGCATTCATTAAGGCGAAGCCTCGCAGTGGGCCCTCCTACTTGGCGGGAGACACCGTTGTTCTAGGCACCTTTACTCGCTCACAGTGCGCTCACAGCTGAAACCAGGGTCTTGAGGCGATCGACGGTTATACTAGAGGCACTGCCCAACACATCTGTGCAAAGCTTAATCGGGTTTTCACTGTGGTGTCCATTTCGCGACCGATCGAGACTTACTTTCTGGACAACCCTCGTACATACATTACTTAGCTTCTCAGAATAAAATCAGATACAAATTAGTTAAAAAAGGGGCAGTGAGGCTCACTAATAAGGAACTTCCAACGTGTACACAAATCGCTTCCTTGCCTGACGAACTGAATGCGTGGAGCGAGAGTTGTGGTGAGGTTTTCATGGGGGGTGGAAGAGAGGGAAGGGGGTTGTCGCTGCAGAGGGAACCGGTGCCCCTCGATCTGCCGTGGGCTGCTGGCTACAACTATTCCTTGGCAGCTCTGGTGACGTATTTCAGGAGGTGTGACTTCCCTTGCTGCAGCCGCGCTATGAGATTATTGTGATCCGGTCTGGTCTTGCTGCGTCCGTGTGAGATCCTGATTGGAAACTGGTGCCCCACATGTCATCTGAGAGGAACGAAATATTACGGCAGCGCAGAGGTATTTCATTTGTACAGGCATGCACAGAGCTCTGTCTCTGCTGCTGAATACGTTTTTTGTCTACAACGCGACGCTTGTGGTATTAAATATGAAGTAATTTCGTCAGCATGTAGTCCCCGAAATTGTGAATGTACGCTGATCCACACTACAGTGTCGTATAAAAGACAGTATACTGCAAATGTACATGTGGAAGTTCCTTAGATCAGAAAGATGAACTGTGACGCGAACCCGGAATCCTGCCCTTCGCGAGTGGTGAGTTTACTAACTGAGCTATCCAGACGTGCATGACAGGCTGTCCTCAGAGCTGTTCTGCCACCGATATCTCTCGTATGATGCATGAGATAGGCGAAATTCCCTCAGACTTCAAGAAGAATATAATAATTCCAATCCCAAAGAAAGCAGGTGTTCACAGATGTCAAAATTACCGAACTATCAGTTTAATAAGCCACAGCTGCAAAATACTAACGCAAATTCTTTACAGACGAATGGAAAAACTGGTAGAAGCCGACCTCGGGGAAGATCAGTTTGGATTCCGTAGAAATGTTGGAACACAGGAGGCAATACTGACCCTACGACTTATCGTAGAAGAAAGATTAAGGAAAGACAAACCTACGTTTCTAGCATTTGTAGACTTAGAAAAAGCTTTTGACAATGTTGACTGGAATACTCTCTTTCTAGTTCTGAAGGTGGCAGGGATAAAATACAGGGAGCGAAAGGCTATTTACAATTTGTACAGAAACCAGATGGCAGTTATGAGTCGAGGGGCATGAAAAGGAACCAGTGGTTGGGAAGGGAGTGAGACAGGGTTGTAGCCTCTCCACGATGCTATTCGATCTGTATATTTGGCAAGCAGTAAAGGAAACAAAAGAAAAGTTCAGAGTAGGTATTAAAATCCATGGAGAAGAAACAAAAACTTTGAGGATCGCCGATGACATTGTAATTCTGTCAGACAGCAAAGGACTTCGAAGAGCAGTTGAGTGGAATGGACAGTGCCTTGAAAGGAAGATATAAGATGAATATCAACAAAAGAAAAACGAGGATAATGGAATGTAATCGAATTAAGCGGGTGATGCTGAGGGAATTAGATTAGAAAATGAGACACTTAAAGTAGTAAAGGAGTTTTGCTATTTAGGGAGCAAAATAATTGATTGTCGAAGTAGAGAGGATATAAAATGTAGACTGGCAATGGCAAGGAAAGCTCCTATTTCTCGAACGTATCCGCATACTCTACACCTGCTGCCACCTTGATCCCCCTCACTCCCTGGTTGCTTTTCTCCTCTCCCATCCCCGCCCCCTGCCACGTCTTCACTGTTGTCCCCCATACCCTCCATCTCTACACCCTTCATCTCCTTTCCCAAGGTGGCTTCCGTAAACTCCCCCTCCCAGATGATGCCCTCTTCCCTCCATTTATCCCTCCTATCAGCTCTGATCCTCAGTCTCCTTCCTTTCCTCTGCCCTTTTCCTGGGCTCCCTCTCCCCCCTTCCATCCTCTTTTTTCCCCACCTCCCCTCTCTCTCTGCCCCCCTTCTCTCCCCTGAGTCCTTTTGCATTTCCCTCCTCTGCCTTTTCCAATTCCCTCTCGTGTCTGCCCTGCCCCTGTCCCCCCTTTTGAATCCTCTCCCTCTTTTGGTTCCCCCCCCCTTTCGTTTTTTCCTCTCCTCCCTCCTTGTTTCCCCCTCCTCCAGGATTTCCCCCCCCTCCCCCCAATCTGCCTTTGACTAGGGAGTGTCATCTTCGTGCCGACATTTTCGTGCAGTGTTTTGCAGTGAGTGTTTTACAGTGAGTGTTCCGTGTTGTGTGTCTTTTGGTAAGTGTTGCGAACGGCCATCATACTGTCGCTGGGTGTGATTTTTTTTTTAATCTCTTGCGAACAGAAACCAGACTGTCGCCATGTTTTTTTAATTGTGTGTCTACTATGTTACTTGTCTGATTCCTGGGTATTTTATTAACGTTGCCAACCCCTTTGCTTTATGTTTTAACTTTCCACAATTTTCCGCCATTTTACAATTTAAGTCACCGTTTTATCGCCTGTTTTTCTTGTTTCTTTTCTTCTTACGTTTTTAAAACAGTCTGTTGGCTGTAGAGTAGCGTACTAAGCTGCTGCCAGCCCGCCCCCATCGGGGGGAACTGAAATTCAATAAAGGGAAAAAAAAGCTCAGGCAGCGAGTCTAATCTCGCGTACGTCGGTTTACACCTCGCTTCGCGCTAGACAGTTTACTTCCTTGTTCTGTGTACGAGTGGACGTGTTTGTTTCCTTGTGTTCGATCTTGTCGTATTCATTCTTTCCTTCGTTGGTCGTGTCCGTCCTCTTCCGTTGTGTTGTTGTTCGCGGGCCTCTCCGCGGGTCCCGCCGCGCTTTCCGTCATTGCTACCCCGCGACCGTCCTGGTCGGAGTTACAACAGTACGAACACAGTGAAAGAATAGAGAAAGATATAACATTCTCCTTTAGATACCGTACTTAAATAGAGAGATTATAAGAATAACAACTTTAGAAAAGATCCATTTGGTGGGTGTCAAGCAGATAACGATTTACATAGTACATGAAGTTTTTCCACATCCCTTCCCTCTTTGTACTGTAGGGGTACCGGTGTTTTCTCGTGGAGGTAGATCTACATTTGCGTAGAATCTCGGCTAGCTACAGTACTGTGCGATGGGCGCTGATGACCGCGCTGTTTAGCGCCCGTAAACCTCACACACACACACACACACACACACACACACACACACACACACACACACACACACAGTACTGTGCGAGGCGGAGAGTACCCTGTACCTCTACTTGTCATTACCTTTCCTGTTCCACTCGCAAGCAGAGCGTGTGGAGAACGACTGTCTATATGCCTCCGCAATAGCCATAATTTCTCGTATTTTATGTTCGTCGTCCTGCACAGTGTATGTTGGCGGCAATAGAATCGTTCAGCAATCAGCTACAAATGCCGGTTCTCTAAATTTTTTCGATAGGTTTCTCGAAAAGAACGTTACCCGTCCACCAGGGATTCCCATGTGAGTTCCCGAAGCATCTTCGTAACACCTGTTGTTCGAACGTGCGAAATACTCGCTTGTTGATCGAACCTACTGGTAATAAATTTAGCAGCCTACCTCGCTCCAATGTGTTCCTTCAATCCGACCTGGTACGGATCCCATACTCTAGTAGTTCTCAAGATGGTCAGCATAAGTCACGGACAGCTCAGACAGTTGCGATCTTTTTTATTTACCAATGGTTTATTATAGAAGACGTATGCGCACATCAGGTGGGTGCAGGGAGGTGGGCGTCGAACCAACGATCACACTGGGTAAAGTGTAGTCGTGGAAACACCTGCAGGTGCAGCGCACAACACAGCTCGACAGCTAAATATCGTTACAGGGCATACACTTCAGGGTGGTAGCATCTGAACTGTCAGGTGAGATACGGCTGTGTCACCTGGCTATACTGCCAGCAAGGCGAGTGGGGAAGCTGCTCAGCCATGGCCAATGACGGAAGCATCGACATCCGGGGTGTGAACGCAGGCCTCGAAGTTTAGTCGGTGGCATCAGGCGTTGGCAGAAGCACAGTGGCTCGGTGGCTCGCAGGCCCTCAGTTCGACCTTCAGCCAGTCCGTCTTGCTGCTGGACTTCCAGGCACTTGGACCTTTTAGGATGAAGGTTGTGTCATCGCGGTCTCACAGAGGAAGCCCACCTATAGGGGACACTGACTCGATGATTTGCCAGTTCAGTGACAAGTCTGGTTGGATGGACAGTATTTACACGGGATGGGGAAAATAAAAGTGGCCTGGAGATGAGAGTTCCGGGGTACAATGAAACACGGCAGAGGAAAGGAAATACAGTACTAACCTCAGTATAGTAAATGTTGAGTTACCATTAGTCATCTCCTGGCAGTTTTGGGCCCTGGTCTGCAAGCTGCTGACAGAGGATCGAAACTGGTTTTCTGAAATTGCTGTAGTCTCATCCGAATGCACTTCGGAGGCGGGCTGCTAGATTTGTTAGCGGTAGGTTCGAACGAAACGTAAGCGTTACGGAGATGCTTCGGGAACTCAGATGTGAATCCCTGTAGGGAAGGCGAAGTTCTTTTCGAGAAACACTATTGAGAAAATTTAGTGAACTGGCATTTGAGGCTGGCTGCCGAATTATTCCATTGACGCCAACATACACTGCGCGTAAGGACCACGAAGATAAGATACGACAAATTAGGGCACATACAGAGGCATATTGAGAATCCTTTTCCCTAGTTCTTGAAGACTACGAGGGTTGTTGCGATACACCTTAGATTTGCGGGCTCCCCACACAAAGTAATCACACACTGACAGATCAGGTGACCTGGGTTGCCAGCCGGATCCGCGACCGGACTGACCTCTGCTAAGAACTCTGTCATGCTTGAAGGTTGTGTAAACGTGCTCCAAGTCGCGACCGGCTGTATGGGCAGTTTCTCCACCCTGTTGGAAGTAACTGTAGATTTTTTCCTCCTCGGTTAATGTTGCCACAAATGGTTTCAAAATTTTGTCAATGTAACGTGTCAGTGTCAGCGTCTGATGAAAGAAGATGGGACCAATAATACAGGATGCAGACACTGCACAGCCAACCCCTGCTCAAAATCTGTGATTTATCAGACATATCTTAGTGAACAGCCACTCACAAAATCGGAGGCGCTGAGGAACACCTGTTTGTCTTAATGCATGAACAACAGGCACTCGTTATGGATGCATGTGGAGGTCCGGGTGGGGTATTCGTCCGAATGATCGACGTGATATGCCGGTCTCTTGCGACAGGCGTCGGGTTAATTTAGTAGGACTCTGAAGAATTTTCTGATGAACTGCAGCCACATTTCCTGGTGTGCTGGCACGTTTCGGAATGATTTTTGACTTGTTCAAAACAGATCGTGTGTGTGTGTGTGTGTGTGTGTGTGTGTGTGTCGCCATTTTCAGACTAAGAGTTTGCATGGCACTCCTTGCTGACTCTTTGACACCATTAAACTTCTCAGCAAACAATTGACTTTGTTGTCACGTAACTTACCACAACGCACACCCGTTGGTCCATTCACATCGCTATCGTCTCCTTTACACTGCTCCACTCACACTGGCACAGCCAACACTATTCTCTGAATCGTGGTGGATTACATGGCGGACGTACACGTGGTGTGTGTGCCACGTGGTGGTTTATATGGATACATTCCGTCCAATCGTATGTACACATAAGGGCTACTTTTATTTGCTCCACACTGTACGTGCCAGGGTGGACTTCTTGCTGAATGGTTTGCAGAGGTGTCGTGCACACCACATACTCTGTTCTCACAAAATAACCTGAAATTCTTGGATCAATGCCATCAGGCGGTTGCAGCACTTTTTGAGCTCCGAAAATTATTTCGCTCAACACCCCATCATTTATTAACGTATGTGCGATTAGACTATATGGCATATCAAACAAAACTTGTGACTGGATTGAATATTACATGGTGTGAAGGAAGCAGCTTGTTATTTTGGATGGATAGGCACCGACAGAAACAGGAGTAACTTCATGCTTGCCACAGGGAAGTTTACCAGGACCCTTGCTGTTCATGATGCGTACAAGTGGCGTTCAATAAGTAATGCAACACATTTTTCTCTGGGACAAGTTTGGTTGAAAAAATGGGAAATTTGTTGTGGGATATCGTGTAATATTCCCGCTTCAATCCCTACAGTTCCACGAAGTTCCGATCGGTGGAGATGCAATACGTACCCTTCAAAATGGCGTCTGTAAGGGGGGTGCTTTCCACGCAGAGAGTTGTCATTCAGTTCAATTTGGCGAAAAACCAGAGCATTGCAGATATTCATAGTCACCTGTAAAATATCTGGTAGTGAACAAAAGCACGGTGGGTCGTTGGCTGAGGCAACTGTCACTGTCGCAGAAAGGTCGCGCAAACCAGTCTGATCCCCTGTGTGGCAGCTGGTCACACGCAGCTGTGACTCCTACAGTGTTGGAACATTCGGACACTCTTTCGCGGTGGTCCACAGATCACAATCCAATACTTCTCTCCTCAACTAGACGTCTTCCCCCCCTGCGGGTCCGGGGTAAGAATAGGCCCGAGGTATTCCTGCCTGTCGTAAGAGGCGACTAAAAGGAGTTTCAACCGTTTCGGCCTTCCATGTGATGGTCCCCCTTGGGGTTTGACCTCCATTTTTCAAAATTCTACAGAAGTACGAGCCTTTTGGGGAAGGACACCTTACGTGGTGTACCACTGGTCCTATGTGCACTAAGACCTTGGCACTCAGCATAGCACCGGCGTTGTAACCATACCCACTACTCCTCAAATTGGGCCTAAACGCCTGATGGGTTGTCCAAGTTACGCCCATAGTGCATCTCCATCTGCCCCAGCGATCATGGACTTTCCATGGCACCAGAAATCCAGCACGGTAGCCAGCCCGTTGTGGTGGGGTCGTCATGTACCCTCTAGGTTGTAGCCCCCTGACAACACAGGGATCGTACTGCCGATACCTGAGCTGCACCCTCCCCACGTCGGCCAAGGAGTAGATGCCCGTCTCCTTGGGGCATCAGGACTCCCGGCAATGGTCATCCTGCCAGGTGGCCCTTGCTGCGGCTGGGTGGCGCCCGTGGGGAGAGCCCCTGGTCGGAGTGGGTGGTATCGGGGCGGACGTTTCGCAGATGAAACGTCAACACGTATCAGGTCGCTCTGCGGCCGGGTCTTTCAAAAGAAAAGGTACCGTTTCTAGTCCTGGTTCTCCTGCCCTTTCCCTCTTGGCCACTCCATGGGAGGAGGGACAGGCCTGCCGGCTTGGGGCGAAGTACTTCCCCCGCTATTTAGTCTGTTCTCGAACCGATGGGGGGACATTCGCCACCTCCAATCCCATGTTCTTTGTTCAGCACATTGAGGACATCTTCGGGGAAATCGAGGCTCTCAGCAAGATGCGTTCAGGGTCTGTTCTTATCAAGACCACCTCCGCCACACAGTCGGCGGCGCTCCAGGCGTGCGACCGCCTAGAGGACATCCCAGTATCCATTGTCCCACATCTGGCACTAAATAGGATGCAGGGGGTTATTTTTCATCGTGACCTCCTGCTACAATCTGATGAGGAGCTCAGGGCCAACCTGGAGCGCCGGGGCGTGCATTTCGTCCGGCGAGTCCAGCGCGGCCCCAAAGACTGTCGCATTGACACTGGGACCTTTATCCTCGCCTTCGAGGGGGACGTTCTCCCGGAGAAGGTAAAGGTGATGTGCTACCGGTGTGACGTGCGACCGTACGTCCCGCCTCCTATGCGCTGTTTTAGGTGTTTGCGCTTTGGGCACATGTCGTCACGGTGTGAGGCTGAGCCCCTTTGTGGCGATTGTGGACGTCCTCTTCGTGAGGAACATACATGCACCCCACCACCTCGGTGCATTAATTGTCCTGGCGTCCACTCGCCTAGATCCTCCGACTGCCCCGCATACCAGAAGGAGAAGAAGATACAAGAAATCAAAACTTTGGATCGGCTCTCTTATTCTGAGGCCCGGAAGAAGTACGACCGCCTCCATCCCGTGCCATTGACCACTTCGTTTGCCTCAGTTGTGTCCACTCCTTCCGCGGTATCCTCACCCCTATCCTGTCCCCCCTCTGCCTCCTCCGCCCATCAGGGGTCTCTGCCTCCACCTCCCAAATCCCTCCCATCCACATCCTCCTCCCCGTGGCCCCCACTCCCTCTGACCCAGGGGCCACCCTTCCTCCTCCTCCTCCCCCCACGCTACCTGAGAAGCGATCCTCTTCTCAGGCGTCCATCGGGGAAACGTTCCGGACCCCAGCTTCCGAGGTCCGGCGTTCCAAAACGGACCCCGCGCGTGAGGACCTTCTTCGGGTCCAGCCCACCATCCTTGTGCCTCCTCGGCCTTCCAAGAAGGCCTCCAAGAAGAAGTCTCTATCCCCCTCTCCACCCCGGCGCGTTTCGTCTGACGCTCCATCCGTGAGTCGCTGCTCCCGGCCGTCCTCAGTTTTGCCGGGACGCTCTGCTGCCAGGCGCTCCGCCGGCCTTTCGTCGGCAAATGATGCGGCCCCTCCTAAACAACCAGGGACAGCGGCCGCAGCTGGCGACGAGTCGATGTAGCCGGATCCGCCTCCCGTCGGTTGTAGCGTTGTTCCCTCGCAACCTGGCCCTCCGCGGCCGTCGAGGTGACCAGCTCTTCCCCCGTCTCGTTCCCCCAACTTTTTGACTAGCGATGGCATTGTTTCATTGGAACATAAGAGGTATTCGAACTAATCGGGAGGAATTACAACTGCTCCTCCGCCTGCACTGTCCGCTCGTCCTTGGTATCCAGGAAACCAAGTTGCGCCCGACTGACTGTATTGCCTTTACCCACTATACCTCGGAGCGGTATGACCTCACCCCTGTGGACGGTATCCCAGCTCATGGTGGGGTCATGTTGCTCGTTCGGAACGATGTCTATTACCATCCCATCCCATTGACCACCCCACTCCAAGCAATAGCTGTCCGCATTACTCTTTCTGCTTTTACTTTTTCAGTTTGTACCATCTACACTCCACCGTCATGTGCTGTTCGTCTGGCTGACATGATGCACCTGATCGTTCAGCTTCCCCCGCCGTTCTTATTGTTTGGCGACTTCAATGCCCACCATCCCCTTTGGGGCTCTCCAGCGTCCTGTCCAAGAGGCTCACTCTTGGCGGATGTCTTCATCTCAATCTTGTCTGCCTCAATCCTGGCGCCCCGACTTTCCTTTCGGACTCTACTCATACCTACTCCCACTTGGACCTCTCGATCTGTTCTGCCACTCTTGCCCGTCGGTTCGAGTGGTATGTCCTTTCTGACACCTATTAGAGCGACCACTTCCCCTCTTCCCCTGTGTCGTTCGTCTCCTGCACCACACCCCATCCCCATGTCCTTCGAGCTGGAACATACTGAAAGCTGACTGGGGACTTTACTCCTCCCTTGCGACCTTTCCGGACCACGATTTTCCCAGTTGTGACAGTCAGGTCGAATACCTCACGGCTGTTATCATCAATGCTGCCGAACATTCCATTCATCGTACTACTTCTTCTTCACGTCGCGTTTCCGTCCCCTGGTGGAACGAGGCTTGTAGGGACGCTATCCGTGCTCGACGACGTGCTTTACGCACCTTTCGCCGCCATCCTACGTTGGCGAATTGTATTGAATACAAACGACTCCGAGCGCAATGCCGTAGAGTCATCAAAGACAGTAAAAAAGCTTGTTGGGCCTCCTTCACCAGCTCCTTCAACAGTTTTACTCCCTCTTCCGTCGTTTGGGGTAGCCTGCGCCAGGTGTCGGGCATTAAGGCCCACTCCTCGGTACCTGGCCTGACCTCAGGTAATGAGGTCCTTGTTGATCCTGTGGCTGTCTCCAACGCCTTTGGCCGCTTTTTCGCGGAGATTTCAAGCTCCGCCCATTACCATCCTGCCTTCCTTCCCAGGAAAGAGGCAGAAGAGGCTCGGCGACCTTCCTTCCACTCGCTGAATCTGGAAAATTATAATGCCCCCTTTACTATGCGGGAACTCGAACGTGCACTTGCACTGTCCCGGTCCTCTGCTCCGGGGCCACATGCCATTCACGTTCAGATGCTGGCACACCTTTCTCCGGCGGGCAAAAGCTTCCTTCTTCGTACCTACAATCGCGTCTGGACCGAAGGTCAAGTCCCCATGCATTGGCGTGACGACGTTGTTGTTCCTATACCCAAACTCGGGAAGGATAGACACCTTCCTTCTAGTTACCGCCCCATTTCTCTTACAAGCTGTGTCTGTAAGGTGATGGAGTGCATGGTTAATGTTCGGTTACTCTGTATTCTTGAATCTCGAAGACTACTTACTAATGTCCAATGCGGCTTTCGTCGCCGCCGCTCCGCTGTTGACCACCTTGTGACCTTGTCGACATTCATCATGAGCAACTTTTTGCGAAGGCGCCAAACGGTAGCCGTGTTCTTCGACTTGGAGAAGGCGTATGATACCTGTTGGAGAGGAGGTATCCTCCGCACTATGCACAGGTGGGGCCTACGCGGTCGCCTGCCCCTTTTTATTGATTCCTTTTTAACGGATCGGAAGTATAGGGTACGTGTGGGTTCCGTATTGTCCGACGTCTTCCTCCAGGAGAACGGAGTGCCTCAGGGCTCAGTCTTGAGCGTAGCCCTTTTTGCCATCGCGATCAATCCAATTATGGATTGCATTCCACCTAATGTCTCAGGCTCTCTCTTTGTCGATGACTTCGCGATCTACTGCAGTGCCCAGAGAACATGCCTCCTGGAGCGCTGCCTTCAGCGTTGTCTAGACAGCCTATACTCATGGAGCGTGGCAAATGGCTTCCGGTTCTCTGAAGAGAAGACGCTTTGTATCAACTTTTGGCGATATAAAGCGTTCCTTCCGCCATCCTTACAACTCGGTCCCGTTGTTCTCCCATTCGTGGACACAACTAAGTTTCTAGGGCTCACGTTGGACAGGAAACTGTGTTGGTCTCTGCACGTCTCTTATTTGGCTGCCCGTTGTACACGTTCCCTTAATGTCCTCAGAGTTCTTAGCGGTTCATCTTGGGGAGCGGATCGCACTGTCCTGCTTCGCTTGTATCGGTCCATAGTCCGATCGAAGCTGGATTATGGGAGCTTCGTCTACTCGTCCGCTCGGCCGTCCCTCTTACGCCGGCTCAACTCCATCCACCATCGGGGGATACGTCTTGCGACCGGAGCCTTCTACACTAGTCCTGTGGAGAGTCTTTATGCTGAAGCTGCCGAGTTACCATTGACCTACCGGCGCGACGTACTGCTGTGTCGGTATGCCTGCCGGCTGTTGTCTATGCCCAACCACCCCTCTTACAAGTCCTTCTTCGCCGATTCTCTCGACCGTCAGTACGGGTTGTATGTGTCTGCCCTGCTGCCCCCCGGAGTCCGCTTCTGTCGCCTGCTTCGACATTTGGATTTTGCCCTCCCTACCACCTTCAGAGAGGGTGAGAGCCCGACACCACCTTGGCTCCAGGCTCCGGTTCATATTTATCTCGACCTCAGCTCACTCCCGAAGGAGGGTACTCCGGCTGCAGTGTATTGCTCACGGTTTGTCGAACTTCGTGCTCAACTTGCCATTCACACCTTTATTTACACTGATGGCTCCAAAACTGACGATGGTGTCGGCTGTGCCTTTGTCGTCGGGGCCGCCACCTTTAAATACCGGCTCCTCGACCAATGTTCGAGCTTTACGGCCGAGCTTTTTGCTCTCCATCAGGCCGTTCAGTATGCCCGCCGCCACCGCCACTCATCGTATGTACTCTGCTCTGACTCACTCAGTGCTCTTCAGAGCCTTGGAGCTCCATATCTGGTCCATCCCTTGATTCAACGGATACAGCAGTCCCTCCATTCTTTCGCTGATAATGGTGGCTCTGTCAGCTTTCTGTGGGTTCCCGGCCATGTAGGAGTGCCTGGGAATGAGGCTGCGGATGCTGCAGCCAAGGCTGCAGTCCTCCTGCCTCGGCCAGCCTCCCATTGTGTCCCGTCATCTGACGTTCGTGGGGATGTATGTAAGAGGCTTGTGTCGTTGTGGTGGGATGCTTGGTCATCCCTCCAAGGAAACAAGCTCTGGGCAGTAAAACGGCTCCCAACTGCTTGAACAACATCCTCCCGACCATCTCGGCGTGAGGAGGTCCTTCTGACGAGGTTGCGGATTGGGCATTGCCGGTTTAGTCACCGCTACCTACTCTCCGGTGATCCAGCCCCGCAGTGCCCTTGTGGTCAGGCATTAACAGTGCGCCATGATTTATTGTCGTGTCCCCGTTTTAGTCAATTTCGTCTTGTCCTGTCCCTGCCATCTACTTTACCGGATGTTTTAGCTGATGACGCTCGAGCAGCTGCTCGTATTCTGCGTTTTATAACTTTAACTGGTTGTCCAAAGACATTTAACCTTTTTACTTATTTTATCTGCATCTTTGTCAGGTCCTTCTGGTGTCCCCCCATCCCCTTGAGTTTTAGCAGATTCCATGTGCTCTAACACCAGTGACTGGGCGCTAATGACCTCAGCAGTTGAGCGCCCTTAAACCCTACCAAAAAAAACAAAAAAAACTAGACGTCTTCGTTGGTAGTGCCGACACACTCTTTCACCGGTTAGGCTACTGAAAAGTGTGTGCAAGCTGTGTTCCTCACCGTCTAACGAAAGATTAGAAGCCATGACGGACCATTTGTGCGGAACTACTTGTACGTTACGAGGCTGATGGTGACGGCTATTTTGTCGAACATCGTCACAGGCGATGGAAGAGGGGTTCATCGGTTCGGACTGGAAACAAAACGGCAATGTATGGTGTGGCGACACACCACCTCTCCTCCGAAGGAAAAGTTTAAAGATGAACCATCAGCCGGTAAAGTCACGGCGACGGTCTTCTGGCACTCTGAAGGAGTTTTGTGTTGTATGTCGTCCATCATGGTGCAACGATCGCCTCTGAAGTGTACTTTGCTACCCTCATGAAACTGAAGAAACGACTTCAGGCCGTTCGTCGCCACAAAAAGGCAAACCAACTTCTCCCTCTCCATAACAACGCAATGCCTCACACAAGCTTGCGCATCCGAGAGCAGCTCACAAAGGTTCGTTGGACTATTGTACCTCATCCACCCCACAGTCCAGATCTCTCACCTTCCGTCTTCTACCTGTTTGGCTCAATGAAGGATGTCCTCAGGCGGGCAGCAGTATGTTGATAATGGAGATGTTATTGATGCAGCAATATGTCGACCAGTAGAGAGGTACAGTGCCAGCATACAGGGCAAAGAGCTGGCGACCTCACTGGCCAACATAGGGTTTGGGAAGCACTAAGAGGTGCAGCAGAAACTCGTCTTTTGCGGGCGGGCATTATCTTCCTGGCCGGCCAGAGTGGCCGAGCGGCTCTAGGCGCTACAGTGTGGAACCGCGCGACCGCTACGGTCGCAGGTTCGAATCCTGCCTCGGGCATGGATGTGTGTGTTGTCCTTAGGTTAGTTACGTTTAAGTAGTTCTAAGTTCTAGGGGACGATGACCTCAGAAGTTAAGTCCCATAGTCCTCAGAGCCATTTGAACCATTATCTTCCTGAAATGTAATCCCAAGATGGTTTGCCGTGAATGACAGCAAAATGGGGTGTAGAATATCTTCGACGTACCGATGTTCTGCAAGGATGCCGCAGGTGACAACCAAAATGGTCTAGCAATGAAACAGCATCCCAGATCATCTCTGCTGCTTGTTGGGCCGTGTGGTGGTCAGTCAGGTTGATATCCCACTGCTGTCCGAGGCATCTCCAGACACGTCTTCGCCGGTCGTCAGGGCTCAGTTCGAGCGGGACTCATCACTGAAGACAACTGTACTGCAGTCAACGAGATTCCAGGCCGAGGACGTGTCAGCCATGGGATACCAACCTCAGCGTCACCCTCCATATAGCCTGACAACAGGAGTAATGGTATGGGGTGCCATTCCTTTTCATAGCAGGACCCATTTGCTTGTCATCTGCGGCACCTTTACAGCACATTGGTACGTCGACGATAATCTACGCCAATTTTTGTTGCCCATCACGATAAGCCATCCTGGGCTTAAGTTTCAGCTATATAATGCGTCTGCACAAGACGAGAGTTTCCGCTGCTTGTCTTCCTGCTTTCCAAACCCTACCTTGGCCAGTGAGGTCGCCGGATCTCTTTCCAATCGAGAACGTTTGGAGCATCATAGGCACGGCCCTCCAACCAGCATGGGACAGTTGGGCAGAATTTTGCATGATATCCCTGAAGAGGACATCCAACAAATCTATCGATCAACGCCAAGCCGAATAACTGCTTGCATAATGGCCAGAGGTTGACCAGCGCGCTATTGACTTGCTCAAATTGTGAGGCTCCTCCTCTTCAATAACTCATCCAATTTTTCTGAAACTGTCTGGTTCAAATGGCTCTGAGCACTATGGGACTTAACATCTGATCTCATCAGTCCCCTAGAACTTAGAGCTACTTAAACCTAGCTAACCTAAGGACATCACACACATCCATGCCCGAGGCAGGATTCGAACCTGCAACCGTAGTGGTCACGCGGTTCCAGACTGAAGCACCTAGAACCGCTCGGCCACACCGGCCGGCTTTCTGAAACTGTAACCATTTGTTTGTCTGTACATGTACATCACACCTACCGATATCCGTCCCATTCAGATAATATCTTCATGGTGCGTAATTTCTTTGGCTTAGTGTATATGTATTTCTTACGTAAAGAAGCAGGTTGTCACTTGCATGTGGAGAGATACCGCGACTACTGACATCCATTTAAATAGCCTGCGAATCGAGGCAGCATCGGAAAGGCTGCAGCTGCTCCAGGCCGACGAGTGCTGGGTGTCCCACTATGACCCCGAGACGCTGCAGTGTAAACACGCGTATTCACCACCTGCGAAGGAGGAGAAGACCCATTTATCATCGGGCAAGGTAGGACTACCACGGTGTGGTGCTAATCGTCTGTTCTCTTAACGGGCAATCCGTCACAGTAGCATACTAACGAAATCTCTTCAAAGATTACGCAGCGTTGAGGGATACTGTCTGATGTGGTTCTTTCGCTCCACGGCAACACCTCGTTCCATTCTGCACAGTACACACACACACACACACACACACACACACACACACACACACACACACACACGCGCGCTATGTCTCCGGGCTGTCTACTAATTCTCCCTCATCCCCCCCCCTCCCCCTCCCCTCGTATATTCCTGACACGGCACTCAGTGACGTACAGGAAGAAACCAGCATGTGGCAGGCATTGTCAGGATGGCGACGGGTGATGTTTGTGTGACACGTGTCTTAAACACCCAAACTGCAGACTTTTATACAACCAAGATCTCGGGCAAGTCGTTCACCATTGGGAAGAATGTGTCGCGTTGAAAGATACTGTGTGGAGAAGAAACACCACCACCACCACCACCACCACCGAGTTTGACGTTCGAAACTTTTTTTTCTAGCTGTATATTTTATGACTACCCTTCATGTGAAGTTGTAATTAGACCTTTTAATTTTGCTGTAACTATCTGCATCTATCTGTCGGTCAATTATTATAGCTTCACTGTAACTGCTCTGAAAAATAATGCCCCCGAATTTTTTATTCTGTTCTAAATATCGGCTGAGTTGTTACGCGTCATGCAAATTACTCGGTTGATTTTTCCCATTTCGCTGACGCAAGTTGCAACCCTCTCCGATTCGTAGCGTGTAACATTTTGGTGTGTGACGTATCGTCAGTGCGTGAGGAAACTGAATGCACGAATTTGAAGAGTTCGTTCACTCGTGGAGCACCGTCTCCTCCAGGATCACAATTCCAGATCACACACGACAGCTCCAGAGCGGGCAGCAACCCGACGCTATGGGTTCACTGTCATCGACCATCCTCCATACAATCACGACTTGACCCCAACCGATTTTCATGTTCCCAAACCTTGAAGAACGCAATCGACGACTTCACTTTGATAGCGATGAAGCGGTGGAAGCACAGGTGAGTTTGTGGCTCCGTCAACAATGTCAAATCTTCTACAGTGACGGTATCCAAAAACTGGTCTCTTGTTGTGAGAAATGTTGCGAGATGTACGTTGTTTTCGTACTTCATTCATTCATTCATTCATTCATTCTTCGATCGGTTAATTTAACCTGCTGTTATGCTTGTTTGGCATCATATTACGCCTGTACTTGTTTTCAGTTCTGTGGAGTAATACGAAGGCCCAGAGGAAGTGTCCACATAACCTGCGTTTAATTTTCTCATCAGCAGATGCCGACTCTGAGCGTGTTCAATGTAGTGGTCGAGTGTGAAAGTTTAGCTGCGTTTAGTAAGAATTTCCGATTTGCCTTGGTGAAAGAGTACAGGGGGGCTCCGCTAGCTTTGGTCACTCTATAGCGGGTTAGAGACGCTAAAAGAAAAACTGTAGGAGAGCCCAGCAGCACATTACTGAATGACCTATCTGACTCAGTCGGCGTACGCCGATGTCGAAACGGATATTCCCGCCAAAATTACAGGCGAGTCCTTTCATTGGTCCATCTGATTCCTCGGCAGAAGCTTCTAGAATCTTCTGGCAGCTCTTTATAGACAGAAGGGTCCCAAATTAGATATACCTCTAAGCGCTCACCTTGGAATGTGATTGGCCTGTACCGCAGTCACAGAGAACGGGTCGGTGAGGACTGCGAAAAAACGCGGGCAAGGTGCCGTTTTGGTCGCTGGAGTAAAGGCATATAGCTTTGAGAACACGAGGAGGGCGGTCGTGATAGGTTTGGGAGGTGCTGAAACTGCAGTCAAATTTTTGAGTCAAAGTAAAGTTCAATCATACTGCGTTGGTAAATTATAGAGATTATGAAGAATAATTTCATTGCCGTGCATGGTCAGATAAAAGGTGGGAATAATTGGGAGTTAATTCAACGCTGAGTTTCTCAAACTTCGGGGCCCTGCACACGGTAGATTCATGTCGGAAGAAGTAGATCAATCATGCTGGATCTCAGAGTTTGCTGCCATCGGAAGTTGCTTCAGCCAACACGCTGAAATGGTGAGAAACAAATAATGGTAACCGTGACCAGTGCTGAGTTGTGGATTCTGGAGTAACTGAAAGCTTCGTCAGTATTTTCATCTTTTCTCTTTTGGATAACAGTTAAATTCTGAGACTATTTACAATAATTGTTTCAGACGTGTGTGTGTCGCTGTGTTCTTTCAGAATAGCTTTGTTCCGAAATAGTCCACCCTGTTATTAACTACCGAAGCTTTAATTAGCAGAGCTCTAGGCTGCCTCCCTCAGTTTGTTTCCTTCAGGCTCTGCAGCTTTCCTTGCCAAAGTATCAGTGTTAGTTTTCGTTTCCCATAGTTACCTTTGACGAGCACGTCTCGTGTTTGCATGTATCCGCTCCAATGTAGTTTCCGTTTCATCAGCGCACAAACAACGCTGATCTTTCTCCTATTTAATTTCATTCAACTGCTAATGTGTACTGGACAATATGATGCACTCAGTTTCAATGATTTCTCAAATTCCAGGTCAACTGGACAAGAGAATATTAATTAAATCTTGTATTTTGCAATGCTTCTTTAAAATTATCAATTTCCCAGTCCCACATAATAGCAGGCGGTAGTAGAAATCAGAAAGTACTAACTGCATGCAAAGATCTAGTAGTCGTCATCCTAAGGCAGTACAGAGTTCGCGTTACCTTGCGTAGGGTTCGAATAAGATCTGTCCATTATAAATCAGGTATTAAATACTTCATTTTCTGTGGACAGACCTCGGTGCGGCCATTGCTCTTAGCGCTGAAAAACTAACGAACGATAGCAAAAAGGCTGGGATGTTTGATGAGGAAAGACACTGATATACTCATATAGTCCAGGAGTGATCATCTGTTGACTCTCCAAGTTTTGTGAGTGATAACTGCACAGACACCTAAGACGGTTTGTACTACCGTTAATACCAATAAAACAACTACCTTCCAGTGCGTCCGTCGTCAGATTGAGTGTGTAGAGTTGAAGAACAAAGATGAAGAATGTTAACAAAACTTGTTTTATTTTATAAGCTTTAACATTTCGCACATAAAATATTCGGAGGGATTACTTTTTAGGACGCCATCATATATGAAGCCGACTTTGCTGGCATTTTGAATGTGACACATAGCGCGAAATGAATCTAAACATTTTACCCTTCTTACGAGACCGTATCTTCTGTGGTTCTAGCTCATTGTTCTTGGCAGTGCAGAATTTTAATGTTTTGGACGCGACCGAAGGCATAGTATTTATCATGGCCACACAGATCTGGTCCATAGTCTTGTGTCTTTACGAACGGCTTTCATGAACATGTTTCGAATGGTATTTCAGTACTTCTGTTAGATTTAGCTTCACACTTCATCATATATAAGATGTCCTAAATTTTCTGGTCTGTATATCTCTCTAGTACGATAGACGATTTATTACTCTTGCAATGACCACAGTCCCGACGCGTCTGTCCTTTTTATTGATAGCATGCAGCGGATATTTGTAGCAGCCATGAAACCGTTTACAGCGCCTTCCTTCAACACATAGTTCATTTTCTGCTGCGCTCTTTTCCGAATGTGGGACGGAGTACAGTCTCTCAGAACTGGTCCGTACTTTTTTGTCTCCAGTTTACATTCAGTTATTCTCATTATGAACGGCTTTCATGAACATATTTTGAATGGCGTTGCAGTACTTCTTTTAGGTTTTACTTCACACTTCATACACCGTAGTTCAAAAAACGTAGTAACTTTTGCATGTACACTCGACAGCAAAAAAAGTGAGTCACCCCTGGATTCCAATGTGTAGAATGCACCTGAATGCATGCAACCAACATAGCATATATGTGTTGCACATAGTCGCAACCCTCCACAGTACAGTCGTTGTAAGATACACAATGGGTACCGCTAGAGACTACTAGAGAACACCAGTCTTTATGACAGTCCGTCCACATGTAAAGTAACACCACGATAGTACAGAAGACATCAGACAGTCCTTAACGTTTGTAAACTAAACTTAATTACAATAAGTGACATTTCAAATGTTTGTGACAACTAGTTTTGTCACATAAATCGTTCAGTAATCCTTAAACACAATTAAATATTTGAGACAGTATATGGATTTATAAAGTTGTATGGCAATTGGAAACAAGTTCTCTGCTGTCTAAAAGGTTTACACAACACATGCTGAACGTCGTTCAACGTCCAACGGGGAGTGGTTTCGCATGAACTTTATGTAATACTAAGCAGTTAAAAGAAAACGTGATTAACGGCGGCAAGCACTCTACGGAAATCCCAACATTAACAGCGAATCACAAGTAATACCATTGTTCACATTTCTCATCAACAGTTACTTGTACACGAAGTTGTACTTTAAATGACATGACCAACGTCTTCGTTCTGGATCCGGATGCAAACCCAAAACGTAAAGCCATTGTTAACCAAGCAAAGCTTTGTGCCTTATCGAGACTCGATCACTAGGCAGAAAGAGACGTCAAATATTGAAGTTTGCACCAGTATCGGTTATCAATTCTCAACTTGAACGTAAATGACGATAATGTTTGTACGAAAGCAGCAACCCTAACATGACAATTACCTTCTTGGTAATTAACCTCGAAAGACGTTGTATAGTGTTGCATTGTCAAGGAATAAAGGATGCACATTTTTAAAATTGAAATGTCATCATGTAATGCTGGGGACAAGGATGCGAACCCAGCACCTAATCGGATTGTTGAATAAGTACGTAAAATCAGAATGTAGGTATCACAGTTTGTCACCAGCAGTGGGGTTGGAACCTTAAATGACGACTGAAGGTGTATTGCCTGACTGGGATTCGAACCCGGCGCCTACCGCCGTCGTTGTCTAACCAGGAACAGACGAGAAATCTCCAACGTTGGTCCACCATCAGCGAGATGTGCACACGTTTAACTAGAAATAAGGTGACGCAAACGTCTATACTGACTGAGAGTCGAACGCCGCACATATGGTTATGAAGACACGTTAATAATCAACTTCATATTAGCTAGGAGTAGCATATTCAGTTGCAAACCTTAAGGTCTTACTCATCCCTAGTAACGTGTTGCCTAATATCTACGATATTATGATGTTAATTTACAAGTGGATTGACTGCCGTAAAGAGCAATTTTCTCTAGTAGTCGTGTATCATTGAGATGTAAATGAAGTGCCTCAGCAGAAAGTAATTTCCGTCGTGCAGCACGTATTGTTTCAGAGACACTGAGTACATGTTGTAAGTGCACAAAACGTGTATTATATACTAAGTATATACTTTTATTTGGAGAAGCTGCCGCCAAACCTACTTTTACATTCCGCTTAGTTCAAAAAATAGTTCAAATGGCTCTGAGCACTATGGGACTTAACTGCTGTGGTCATCAGTCCCCTAGAACTTAGAACTACTTAAACCTAACTAACCTAAGGAAATAACACACATCCATCCCCGAGGCAGGATTCGAACCTGCGACCGTAGCGCTCGCTCGGTTTCAGACTGAAGCGCCTAGAACCGCTTGGCCACTCCGGCCGGCCGTGGTAGAGTCGTCGCTCTCATTGAGGAACGAGGATGTTCCATCAGAGAAGCTGGCAGACGGTATGGCGTACCACATACCACTGCAACGAGATGGTGGAGCATCTGCCTTGAAAGAGGCACTAGCAACAGGGATCCTGGCTCAGGCAGGAAGAGAATGATCTCACAGCAGGAAGACAGGGACCTAGTGTTTAGGAGCAGAGCAAATCCCTTTCTGAACGCGAAGCAGTTGCGGTGGGAGACTTCCCCGGCTCTAGTGACACGATTCGCCGAAGGCTGCGGGACGCTGGACTACATGCACGACGATCCGCCGTGAAACAAGAGCTCAGCGAAGACAACGTTTTATACCGGCTAGCATTTGCGGAGCTCCATCTGAGGGCGTCGTGGGACAACGTCATTTTCACTTATCAGAAGGTGTTCTCCACCAATAACGACGGTCCACGAATCGTTTACAGGCCGCAAGGGACTCGCCATCGACGCGAATACGTAACCACGACAAGAAGTGGCCGGCTACCTGTTACCTGCTGGGGTTGGAGTTCTGCGAGAGGGGCGGGAATTCTTCACAGGATAGAAGGAACTCTAGACAGCTCGCAGTATTCCCACATATTGGAAAATGTGATGCTTCCGTCAGTGCGAATGCTGTACGCAGAAGGGGACGTCACATTGGAAGAGGACCATTCTCCCATTCACAAGTCTGCATTTGTTCAGCAGCGGCTCTCCACGAATGGCGTCAACGTCATAGACTGGCCGCCACGGGCGGCTGATATAAACTCCATGGAAAACATATGGGCTGAGGTCGCCAGAACATTAACAGAGAACTGGCCACGGAACCAACCAACTATTGCGGACGCTCTTTGGGACCGCGTCCTGGAAGCCTGGGAGGAAGTTGCTTCTTTAGGCTGTTACGTCCGACGGCTTAGGCATTCTATGCCAAGACGCGTGATAGAAGTACAAAATAATGAAGGATTCTGGATAAAATATTAGAGTTCTTAAAATGTTTTGTTAGTCTTCTTTTTCGTAATTTTTCCTCATTGGGAGCTAGTGGAAGATCGCGTGGCAACAGAAAAGATACAATATGGGTTAGCTTTCCTTTGAGTTGCCCTTTTAATTCAAGTGGGTTTCTTTTGAATATACAGTTTCTTAAGTATTCTATTTTGATTTCATTTATACCCTGTCTACATACTTACAAACTAATCAGCGTAGATGGACTCTGTCACAGTAGTTTTTGTTATTTCAAGTATGTCTCTCTCTTCCCCTCCATCCGCGAGTACACCGTCCGTCCTCCACACAATACGCCAACGATTTCAAATTATGTTTACTCGCCGCGCTGGATTAGCCGAGCGGTCTCAGGCGCTGCAGTCATGGACTGTGAGGCTGGTCCCGGCGGAGGTTAGAGACCTCCCTCGGGCATGGGTGTGTATGTTTGTCCTTAGGATAATTTAGGTTAAGTAGTGTGTAAGATTATGGACTGATGACCTTAGCAGTTACGTCCCATAAGATTTCACACACATTTGAACATTTATGTTTACTCGTTGTTCATATCTCTTCTGCTCTCTCTCTCTCTCTCTCTCTCTCTCTCTCTCTCTCTCTCTCTCTCTGACACTATCGCCGCAAGTGCCCTTCTATTACACTCCCCAAAAACTTTGTAAACATCTAGCGGTTTTCAATGACGCTACATTTTCTCTTTTAGTTGCTGCTGTCTTTACTCTCTATCATTCCTCTCACCACCTATGAAACCGTATTCTTTGATTTCCCCTTCCCTATAAGCCATTCTTCGTTCTGACAACAGCCCTTCCTTATCTTTCGGTCCTAAGATAAAACGAACTGTGGCATACATCTAAGTAAACAATACTTTGCAAGCATTTCACGCTTATATTTTGCACTTCAGCACTTCTATCCATTCCCAGATCCCCGCCCTCCTTCCTGTTACGCCTCCCTTGACATCTGCAACTACATCTAAATGAATACTCTGCAATTCATAATTATGTGCTTGGCAGGGGGTTCTGTGGTCTGGTGGATTAATCTTGCATTGATGTGTAAAACGTGTAGGTTCACATCTCACGTCAGGCGTAGATTTTTAACACACACAAGTATCTCTCCTTCATCCCTCGTAACGCCAAGTGCAGAACGCCAGTAAGCTCCGTAGTTCAATATCCGCAGTGAAGATAACATCCCTTCGCTGCCGACTGGGCATTAGTTTGAGCTGTGACAGATGGAGAAACCCCGTAAGGCAGAGACTCTGTCACCAGCAAGCCGTCGTAAACTAGAAAACGTATTTCATTTAATGAACCAATGGCCATGTAAGTTCACAAGGCTCTTACTTTATTTGAGACTGAGACGCTGAAAATTGTGGTGCTGGACTGGGATTCGAATTCGATTTCACTGTGTTCCCCAAGATTGCAAACTCTTCTAGGCGTCCTCGAAAGGCACCTATCTGGTTTCGAATCCTAATCAGCACAAAATATTCATTATTTCATTTCAAGCCGTAGCACGTGCACTAAGAACTACTGGTGAAAAACAGTTGAATTTTCAACGTCTCTTCGTGCGTTGTCAGCTGTAAAGTGTTCGTTTCAACTCACACCCGCATGATGAGCTTTTTATGACATTACAAGATCAAACGTTTCCTTACATCTTTTCAAGTTCAAACATTCCTCTCCATCCTACTGGTGAAAACGGATGTGGGTTTGACGTGGTGTTCGTTGTGATCACCAACGACGACATGTTGTGGATTCAACTTCTAGCCAACAGAGTATTTTCCCTCACATCATTGAAAGTACAAACATGCCATTCCTAGCTATTATTGGAAAAGAATTTGATAGTAAAAGTTTCTTCATGACCACGTGTGCGGGGTCTGAATTCCAATCAGCACAGAACTATTCGTCGCCTGATGTCTAGCTTAACATGCGCTCATTTCGCTACTGGTCAACCAACAATAGTTATTTATCGTCTGTTCCTGGCTAGAAAACAACGGTGCTAGATGCTGGGTTCCAATCCCAGTAAGGCAAAAACAATTCTATCGTCAATTAAGGTTCCAGCATTTCGCTATTGGTGAAAGCATTTGATATTTAACTTCTGATTTTACGTACAGTCGTGCTCAAAAGGATCAGAACGACCTAAATTGCATTTCACCTGATTTTATGCGACCTACATAACGCAGCTGTCTAGCAGGTCCTCTAATCGCTCCTTGGTACAGTCGTTTGACTATTGAAAATGGTTCCAACAAACCACCACTACAAAACACTGCTCGGTATCGTAATAACTCAAGATGTAAAGTAATGCCACGATACTACAAATATCAGGGAACACCTCATCACAAATAAGACTGTCCTTACGGCTTGTAAGCTCGAATTTATTGCAATAACTGACATACCTGAAATGTTAGCACTCTCATTATTACGTCAGATAGGTAATGCACGTAGTAAGTTCGTCGTATTCATGATTTCTTCTTCAAAGTAACATACCGTACTTGTTATTTAAAACAAGATGTCATTAAAAATTTACATTATTCACGAGCAGCTAGTTGAGAATATGAATGAACTTCAAATGATACGACGAACCGCCTCGTTCTGCATATGGATTCAAACCCAAGTCATCCAGGCTAGGCCGCGGTGGCCGTGCGGTTCTAGGCACTTCAGTCCGGGACCGTGTGACTGCTACGGTCGCAGGTTCGAATCCTGCCTCGGGCATGGATGTGTGTGATGTCCTTAGGTTAGTTAGGTTTAAGTAGTTCTAGGTTCTAGGGGACTGATGACCTCAGATGTTGAGTCCCATAGTGCTCAGAGCCATTTGAACCAATCATGCAGGTTAAGATTTCGTGACTGACGGAAATTAAGTCATTCCTGACTAGGCATAAAGAAAATGATATACCTCATTTTTATACAGTATCAGTTAGCAAACATCAACTTTAGATTACATAACGTAACATTTTTAACGGACGCGAATTCCTACCAAGCAGCTATTGTCCCTGTTAACGAACTACGAGAGATGTTAAATATTGCCACTTCACAAGAAATGCAGTGAGGTAAAGCTTTGTGTTGGACAGGGATTCGAACACAGAACCTAATCGGATTGTTATCGAAGCACAATCAACTTTGACATATCGGATTTTATCGGCAGTAGCTAGATGTATTAACTGAAATGACGAAACGAAACATTAATTTTTTTCCTTCCCAGGACTCCGACCCGGCACGTATCGCTGTTATATTCTAGAGAAAAGGAACGTTAAGTATGTGTTTGTTACACCAGCAGCGACATGTGAGCATGTTTGAAATAGAAATAATATGACAAAGAGTTCAGTGCTGACTAGGAATCGAACCCCACACATATCGTTGTTGACTACACACAGAGACGTCAGTTACCGAATTTTCCTCCACCAGCAGCTCGGAATAACATCCTTGAACTTACAGTGATCTTGCAAATAGTTCTGTCTCTCACTGGGAGTCAAAATCGTCAAATATCGTTAGTGTTGCCTACGAATGAAAACGCATTAAAAATAAACATTATTATCCACCAGCAGATAGGTGTTCTCATGCTAGAGCTTGGTAATACATAGTGAAAAGTTTAGTGCTGGGCCAGGATTCCAACCCATTCATGCGCAATATGTGGAGATGTTGAGGAATCTGCAGTTTTGAACAAACAAGTTGTAGTCGAGCTGTATTGTCACGAAGGGATCAAATTCCGCGTTAAGGGCGGTCTGAGTTGCATTCCCAGTTCAGAACCAATTTTATCGACACACGGAAGCTCAAATAAAAGACGGAATAAGTGTCCTGTAACCATACAGAGTTTGTTTCGTCACTAGAAATAAATAACTAGTATAAGAAAGGTTACCGGTGATCTAGTTTCTACATGTTGCCACTCCTTACTTTATTGTGGTTCCACCTAACGTCTACTTGCTAGAGAAGGAATATCATATTTAATGTGGTTTTCTGACCACAATGCCATTATACCTTCTTCACTTGGCGTAGTCAGAAGAGAATAGAATAAGCCTCTCCCTATCAAAAAACATCCGCACAAGTTGGAATCGAAGCGAGACCAACATCATATGAAACTATCATCAGTCCAACAGACCACCAAAACCCTCTTCTCTACGACTCATTTCTCTATCATAACACCGTTAGGGCACACAAGATTAAAATTCTGACACACAGGCTCCCTGTAGTGCTTTGCAGGATGTTCAGTACATTCATTTACTTGGTTGACCGCATTGACATGAACTAGCTGCCTTGGCTAACCAGTGCATACATTCGACTATTTTGTAATCACCGAAATAAAATAACGTAACTGCCACCTACACAGAATTTCCAACAGTGTAGGATGCAGAAATTTAAATAGCTTTCGATATGAGCTACTCTATTGCGCTATCTGTTTGTTGAAACCATCGTGCAGTGCAAAAGAAATGCTATAACTGTCTGTCTTTCAGAAGTCTAGATCCGGCCATATGCATTATCTCACAGCACTGTGGAATGCCGAAGTTCTGGAGGAACTGTTGTTCACTTCCAGTGGTGCTGTAGCTACGTCACAGCTAGTAGCGTAACGGTAAGCGTCGCGCACTGTTGATAAGACGTCGTGTGTTCTAATACATTCGCTACTACACTTTTTTTAACACGCAATTCTGCTGTCTGTTGAAGTTGTTCTTTTCAGGTTTAATAGACGGCCAGGCAGCAGATGCGTCTCGAAGCTTTTGTATTATGTATGGGGAGAGTACATCGTGCCAAAATAGTCAGAAAAGTATTTTCTACATTAGCGGTGGTCTGGTAGTGGCATTCGATTCTTCTTCAAACCTTGTTCGACAGCTTTAACTCAGAACAAGTTTTCTACATGCATGTAATCAATAAACTGCATGTGCAATGTCAGACTGTTATAGATCACATCAGAGAATTCGCATATAATTCGTTGATGATTAATTTCTCTCTCATGTTTAGTATTCTTTTAACAACACTAAAAGAAACCTTACGAAAACTGTGCACTGTGTTGTAAGAAATAAAATAAAACTACCCATAATAACCTTACGACGAAAGTAAGTCTGTTTTAACTAAACTGAGTATCTGTACACAAGCGTGCCTCTCTGCACGAATTAGTAAAATACTACTCACTTATATTTCGATTGGGTCTGTGTTTAAATGGTATGCTGTGTCATACTCAACAGGTATGCAAACGTGGCATTTCATAAATAAAGTTACGTATTCCTAGAAACCCAAAATTTGCTTGTCAGCAGCGGAAAGAGGCGTTACCTGTTGTGCAGCATTGTAAGTTTTTCACCATTGCACTTTGAGCTGAAAGTATTTTCTTGCGATTTGCTAATCAATTTATTTCCTCCATACTTATCACCCTGGCATGGGAGTATTACGTGAAGGACATTATTGAATTTCCTATCGTTGACGGTCGATTCGAATTTCTTCAGAGACGCTTGTATTATATAGCAGCTTGGCAGTCAGATAGCCGTGATCTACGACCATTAACACAACTTACTGAGTCGAGCTGCCAAGAGGATTTGATGTGTAAAGGTTTTCTTCTGATTTTGTTACAAAATTTTTTTCTGGAAATTCGCAGCTCCATGAAATACACAAAAAAGCTCGCACGCGCTGCCCCTACCACGGTTAGAACTGACAATTTTCTTAACCGTTGGAACACAAGACACCGGCGGTACCACGGCGCTACGGACACACTGCTGCCGCACGCCACTCTCGTAATGATATTGGTCGCTCAGCCTCATAGCGCATCATGAAAGATATTAAAAGTTGTCACTTATGTGCAGAATAGCATTTCTTTAGCCAAAAAATGGAAATTACTGTCTCATTGTCTTAGTTTATGTGAGGATTATATACCACGAGTCATTCAAATGGAAAGGGAATATCAAGTGAATTTAGCGAGTTAGTTCAGTACCATACGCGGAAGTGATTGCACTGTCACAGTGTTGCCAAATGTTTGTGACGATGTTGCCAATTCTCAGCTATGCTAGGAACAGCTCTGTAGTGTTATAGGAGGAGAATCATGTGCTCGTGTCATAGGAGGATACGGAGAGGAGGTGCGGGGTTTGGTTAATATGCAGCGTTTTCTCCTATCAGCAGTGTCAAACATTCAGGTGTGTAATCTTCCATCACGATTAGTTTCCCACAAAATATATATGAATAAAACACTTACCTTGTTACTTTGTTACAAAAGATTATTTCAATACAATAAAGTCTTTGGAAACCAACGTTGCAAACCTGTCACGAAAAGTAAGATAAAAAACACTTTGCACCTCGAAGTCGATTGCATCTATGTGCAGTCTTGTGATCATACAAGTAGAATTTCATGAATTGCACGAGAATGTAGAAAAATGTTGGTGCCAATGGAAGCTGTAAGAAACACAGTTACCTAATTATTCTGTACCACGTAATAAATTCATTTCATAATTCAGAAGAGAACAAACTAAAAATTATGCCCATTAAGACAGAAACGAAAGTGCAGATGCGGGCACTGTGCGGAT
Organism: Schistocerca piceifrons; assembly: GCF_021461385.2. NCBI lineage: Eukaryota > Metazoa > Arthropoda > Insecta > Orthoptera > Acrididae > Schistocerca > Schistocerca piceifrons. The sequence goes on along the minus strand of NC_060143.1, from coordinate 254,672,062 downwards.
CTGCACTTTTTCATCTTCAGATCTATACAAATAATGTATACTAACCTGCGTATTCATTGCTTTCGTAATGTTTCCCCTCTTCTTGTGATGAACTGGATCCACACCCATGAGTCTGATTATTTTCTTTGTATCCTTCCATCTACTATCTTTGTGTTATTGTTCGGTGTCCAAAAATCAAAATATTATGCCTGCTCCCACGAGGTATTAAAATGAAGTCGCAAAAGGGCTAACGAATTATAATCAAAATACAGTGAGACGCCAATTTGTCTGTCGTCATGGTGTTAAGTGGACAGAAATAGTTGGGTGTTATTGTCGTCTTTTCTTACTTAGATTTTCATATTACCCTGACACAAGTCGCCGAGATAAATGTGTATATTCTCAGTGACGAAACATCCCACATTCCATTCATCCTGATCCATTCGTTACGTGCATCGGCGGCAATGAGTGATAGGAAAGCTGTTGTGGGGTGACGAATAACAATAACAATGGTAGTAATTACAAATCAATAATCAAGGATGTTTATTGCATTACAGACGATTAACAAAATAACCAAGAATGGCTGAGTGTTTAATTGGCGCACTGAGTAGATGTTCTTACCACTTTGTTACTGAATTCTGTTCTAGTTGGTTGCAGAGAGAAAACAAAAGAACCCCGTAGCCATACATATAGCTAGTACGAGATATTACCTATCAACCATCCTTGCTTTACATCACGAGACGAACATGGCGTCACTGAGCTGATATTTCAAATACATTTGTTTTCTCTCTCTGTCTCTCTCTTTTTATTTTTATTTAAATTTTTTGAGGAAAGCATTGAGAAGCGCGATAATAAGCAAGTAGGTATATAACCTGTTTAGTTATTTTCATCGGGATACATAATGCAAAAATACAGCTTTACTTGTGTTATTGCGTAATTCCAGTTATTGACAGTCTATTCGTGAGCTTGCTCGCATTCAGTGGGGTGAAACCTATCACAGAAGGAAGCAAAACACAAATATTTCTTGCACCATGCGCAACACACAAACAAAATCTCGCTGCACTGACGTGTTGTCCGATATATTGCGCGGAAAACATATCTGATTCATGTTGCTAAATACAACTGTCAGATATCAATTTGGAAGCGTACCAAGTGTGTAAAAGTATATCTTGAAATACGCAGAAAGGCTCATAGAGGTATTCGACTGAAACATAGCCATGACCAAAATTGTAACTGGGGTCGACATCATCGTCGTCTACCACCCTGATAACTCGAACGGTGACGGTGCTCGGCCGGTCACTTACATTTACTGGTATCAAAGCTACAGCATGAAAACACAGAAATGTTAATAACCCGAAGATCATTAGTTTTGGAACCCATAGAAAGTAAAGCAGTCATCAGTCGCAAGAGTGGTTTGAACACCACAGTGCTTTAATAGGCACGGTCTTGTTGGAGGTGGTATGCTGTTGCTTTCATCCGACCTTAGAGTTGACTTACCTAGCCAGTTAATAAGGAAACCTACAGTTTTACGTGGCTTTCGGACCACAGTACAACTCGGCATTTTTCACATCAACGAACACTGCCCCAGGGGATATATGTGTAAAACGGCACATAAAAATCATGGGACTGGTGAGGGATCGAACCTGAGACCTTCGTATCCCTAGCCTTGCTCTTCATCACCTTGCCACCAGGCAGCCAACACTGTGGTTTCTGCTTGCCATTAAAATTATGCATCTCTCGTTTGTGCCCGCGTTGGCACTTGCGTGTCCCTTAGGAGACCTTACCTTTGGGATTACCCTCGTATACGTGTGTGTAAATGCCTTCCAATGCCCATTCAAGGAAGACAAGGATACGTAGTCTAGCTTCAATATTACAAATACGCCTCAGTTTGTGGATGAACGCAGACTTAGGTTGATAATCATTTTGAATATTTATCAGTACTGTACCCATTGGTGTGAAACTCGTTTTCTACCAATGATTCCCACAGCTACAGCAACACTACTTTAATATCTCTTACACAAAATACTTACGCAGTGCTATCAGACGAAAAGATCAACCTGACACAAACTGTGGTAAGTTTGTTTTACACCCTTCGTACCTGAATAAAGAGCTTTTCTATTTGAGATATCTGTGAACGTTGCAGCATAAGACGATTTAAGAAGAAACTAAATTCCTTCAGCTACGCCAATCTTTAAAGAAATAGTGTTAACGGCACTAAATCGTGGTTTGTAAATCGTTTACCAGCCGTACTCCACCGCATTTCGCTGGTTCGAAGGCAAAAAGCTTACTGACAAATTTCACAGAAGGAAAAGGGGGACGAATTGTCTCCCACTCGAAGGTCATGTTGTTTCACTTAAATGGTTACAAAATCGGGTAAAACGAACAATGAGGTTGTCAGTATAAGCACATTACTGTTGTCAATATGATGTTGCACCGCCCAGGGCCTGTAATCATAAAGGGCCCGTTTAGGTCAGGAATATTGTACGCAGAAGTGGAAGAGAGAGCACCACTAAATTCTACCATCCATATGCATTTCGTATACACAGAAATTACTGTTACAGTGTACTTATGGAGCCCAATGAGTCAATTGCATATTTTCCGTGAGAAAGAGCACTGGCAAACAGTCTTCCCTACATTAGGTTACTTAAACTGGCGTCACTTTGAGCTAGAATTTATGGCCAGTGACTAAGTATAAGGACAGTGAGTCGAATGCGGGTTTTGCTACTGTGAAATTCTTTCCTTACATTATGGAAGCGAATATTAAATTTGAACTAATATTGCGAAAATTTAGGACTTGGATAGCTTAGAATGAAAATCTTTCTGTTTATTGCAAAGGAAAACAACTGATTTTCTAAAACATTCTGTGTCATACACAACTTGAAACAGGTCACGTCGACCAAATCATATGGAAGAACCGACAGCGACGTATATTGGAAGGCAGTAAAATTCCTTGGCTTTTGGTTTGGCAGTATTCGACAGCCATTTCTAGGCGCAAGTAAATGAAGAAAGGCAGCGCGTTTTCGTTATCAGGTAACGTCTTCATCAATTACTTTAGTTTTAATGTGATCTACGTGTAATTGCTGATGTTTGATATTAACATGAAAAGGATTCCGTAGACAAAGAAAGAACTTGTTCTTGGGGAACTACTTCTATAATCACCAAAAAGACTTAAATGATCTTCAAGCACATGTGTTCCAGCAGCGGTATGAAGAAAATGATAGTAATAATGACGGTGATAATCGAATTATCCGGTAACTTCACACTTCAGAGTGGATTTTCTCGAACTAAGAAATTTCCTGAATTAGTGAAAATTTCAAAATGGCTTCAAATCGAGGCTATAACGCCTAGAAGAGTCTTTACATCCTGCTGACATGAGAATAGCATAATCTCCACGTCAGAAGCTTGCTTCTACTTAACCATTTCATAGACTCGTGTTTTTTTTTTCCACCGTGACTGGTTTAGTAAGCTAAGCACATCATCCATTACAGCACACTCCTGGGGCTGAAAAATGTGGCCACAATGGTCTGGTGGAACGAACTATCACAAGTGCAATGCGTGGGTTCAGGCATTTACTTTTAAGAGGCACAAACATATTTACTATACCTCTGGTAACCTCAAGAAAAAGCTGTTATGATCTAGAATTCGCATTAAACATCACGTTCCTTCATTCCAAACTGGGCAGAACCGGTTTACGTTGGAAAATGACATAGGTAGACGTCAGGGTAAACAGAAATACTGTCACCAGTAAACTTACTTACATTAGAAAATTTTATTTTATTTGATGAACTGATAGCCGTCTTAAGGAACAGGGCTCTTATTTTACTTGTACTTCATTGAAGTAGAGACGTTGAAAAATGATGTGGAACGAGTCATTTTAATGAAAGATTTCTTTACATACCAGTATTCAATTTCTATACAACAATTTTTTACCATTTACCCTCTCTATCTCTCACACTCGCACACACTCGCACGCGCTCGCACGCGCTCGCACGCGCTCGCACGCGCTCGCACGCGCTCGCACTTTTTATTTTTATTTGTTTGTTGTGCTCTACTATCGGCGAGGCACGAAAACGTCCGTTAATGAGTTTCTTAGTTTTGAGCACAGTTACGAAAGAAATATAAAAACAACTGAGAGTTACTGATTTATGATGTTTAGTAGCAGTCACTACTGAGTATTATTAGTAACTAAGCTCCAGTCCTTAAACCTAGTTACAGAAATGCGAATCAGACGCATTACGTATTCCAGGCCGTAGCAGGCGCGTCTTTGAGGCGCCAGCTATGGTCACTACCCAGCCCGCTGTAGGATCACATCGGTTCGTCTTCTTCCTGCTGGTAATGTAACTGAGATTTGGCAACAACGCAAGGTATGTTTGGCAACTCTGTGATCGACGAATTACTTCCTGGTGTGCACGGAATTAAGCCTCAAAGTTCACTTGATTTCTCGTGTCATTTCCATTGAATAACCTGAGTTGTTATCGCTTGAGATGTAACGGAAGATTGTAAATTTACGGTTTTCAACCCAGCTTAGACATTGAACGTGGCAATCGCAACTAATCTCGGCCTGTAAATAGCGGTGTACGAGTTCTAGCTACAATTGGCACCATAAGAGGAAAGCGTAAACCGTATGTATCCGCTAGCTCAGTGTTGACATGCTGATCTGTGGAAAAACGGCTGTTATGGTTCGCGGTTCCAGCCTCGCTGAGTGAAATGTTTTTATCCCTTCTGAGTAAGAGCTGCAAGCAGTCAGATCAAACATCGATAAGCAAATCGTAAGAAAATACTTTCAGCTCAAAGTGCAATGGTGAAAAACTTGCAATGCTGCAAAACAGGTAACGCCTCTCTCCGCTGCTGACAAGCAAATTTTGGGTTTCTAGGAATACGTAACTTTATTTATGAAATGCCACGTTTGCATACCTGTTGAGTATGACACAGCATACCATTTAAACACAGACCCAATCGAAATATAAGTAGTGTTTTACTAAGTCGTGCAGATAGAGGCACGCTTGTGTACAGATACTCAGTTTTGTTAAAACAGACTTACTTTCGTCGTAAGGTTATCGTGGATAGTTTTATTTCATTTCTTACAATACAGTGCACAGTTTTCGTAATGTTTCTTTTAGTGTTGTTAAAACAGTACTAAACATGAGAGAGAAATTAATCATCAACGATATATGCGAATTCTCTGATGTGATCTATAACAGTCTGACATTGCACATGCAGTTTGTTGATTACATGCATGTAGAAAACTTGTTCTGAGTTAAAGCTGTCAAACAAGGTTTGAAGAAGAATAAAATGCCACTACCAGACCACCGCTAATGTAGAAAATACTTTTCTGACTATTTTGGCACGATGCACTCTCCCCATACATAATACAAAAGCTTCGAGACGCATCTGCTGCCTGGCCGTCTATTAAACCTGAAAAGAACAACTTCAACAGACAGCAGAATTGCGTTTTAAAAAAAGTGTAGTAGCGAATGTATTAGAACACACGACGTCTTATCAACAGTGCGCGACGCTTACCGTTACGCTACTAGCTGTGACGTAGCTACAGCACCACTGGAAGTGAACAACAGTTCCTCCAGAACTTCGGCATTCCACAGTGCTGTGAGATAATGCATATGGCCGGATCTAGACTTCTGAAAGACAGACAGTTATAGCATTTCTTTTGCACTGCACGATGGTTTCAACAAACAGATAGCGCAATAGAGTAGCTCATATCGAAAGCTATTTAAATTTCTGCATCCTACACTGTTGGAAATTCTGTGTAGGTGGCAGTTACGTTATTTTATTTCGGTGATTACAAAATAGTCGAATGTATGCACTGGTTAGCCAAGGCAGCTAGTTCATGTCAATGCGGTCAACCAAGTAAATGAATGTACTGAACATCCTGCAAAGCACTACAGGGAGCCTGTGTGTCAGAATTTTAATCTTGTGTGCCCTAACGGTGTTATGATAGAGAAATGAGTCGTAGAGAAGAGGGTTTTGGTGGTCTGTTGGACTGATGATAGTTTCATATGATGTTGGTCTCGCTTCGATTCCAACTTGTGCGGATGTTTTTTGATAGGGAGAGGCTTATTCTATTCTCTTCTGACTACGCCAAGTGAAGAAGGTATAATGGCATTGTGGTCAGAAAACCACATTAAATATGATATTCCTTCTCTAGCAAGTAGACGTTAGGTGGAACCACAATAAAGTAAGGAGTGGCAACATGTAGAAACTAGATCACCGGTAACCTTTCTTATACTAGTTATTTATTTCTAGTGACGAAACAAACTCTGTATGGTTACAGGACACTTATTCCGTCTTTTATTTGAGCTTCCGTGTGTCGATAAAATTGGTTCTGAACTGGGAATGCAACTCAGACCGCCCTTAACGCGGAATTTGATCCCTTCGTGACAATACAGCTCGACTACAACTTGTTTGTTCAAAACTGCAGATTCCTCAACATCTCCACATATTGCGCATGAATGGGTTGGAATCCTGGCCCAGCACTAAACTTTTCACTATGTATTACCAAGCTCTAGCATGAGAACACCTATCTGCTGGTGGATAATAATGTTTATTTTTAATGCGTTTTCATTCGTAGGCAACACTAACGATATTTGACGATTTTGACTCCCAGTGAGAGACAGAACTATTTGCAAGATCACTGTAAGTTCAAGGATGTTATTCCGAGCTGCTGGTGGAGGAAAATTCGGTAACTGACGTCTCTGTGTGTAGTCAACAACGATATGTGTGGGGTTCGATTCCTAGTCAGCACTGAACTCTTTGTCATATTATTTCTATTTCAAACATGCTCACATGTCGCTGCTGGTGTAACAAACACATACTTAACGTTCCTTTTCTCTAGAATATAACAGCGATACGTGCCGGGTCGGAGTCCTGGGAAGGAAAAAAATTAATGTTTCGTTTCGTCATTTCAGTTAATACATCTAGCTACTGCCGATAAAATCCGATATGTCAAAGTTGATTGTGCTTCGATAACAATCCGATTAGGTTCTGGGTTCGAATCCCTGTCCAACACAAAGCTTTACCTCACTGCATTTCTTGTGAAGTGGCAATATTTAACATCTCTCGTAGTTCGTTAACAGGGACAATAGCTGCTTGGTAGGAATTCGCGTCCGTTAAAAATGTTACGTTATGTAATCTAAAGTTGATGTTTGCTAACTGATACTGTATAAAAATGAGGTATATCATTTTCTTTATGCCTAGTCAGGAATGACTTAATTTCCGTCAGTCACGAAATCTTAACCTGCATGATTGGTTCAAATGGCTCTGAGCACTATGGGACTCAACATCTGAGGTCATCAGTCCCCTAGAACCTAGAACTACTTAAACCTAACTAACCTAAGGACATCACACACATCCATGCCCGAGGCAGGATTCGAACCTGCGACCGTAGCAGTCACACGGTCCCGGACTGAAGTGCCTAGAACCGCACGGCCACCGCGGCCTAGCCTGGATGACTTGGGTTTGAATCCATATGCAGAACGAGGCGGTTCGTCGTATCATTTGAAGTTCATACATATTCTCAATTAGCTGCTCGCGAATAACGTAAATTTTTAATGACATCTTGTTTTAAATAACAAGTACGGTATGTTACTTTGAAGAGGAAATCATGAATACGACGAACTTACTACGTGCATTACCTATCTGACGTAATAATGAGAGTGCTAACATTTCAGGTATGTCAGTTATTGCAATAAATTCGAGCTTACAAGCCTTAAGGACAGTCTTATCTGTGATGTGTTCCCTGTTATTTTTAGTATCGTGATATTAGTTTACATCCTGAGTTATTGCGATACCGAGCAGTGTTTTCTAGTGGTGACTTGTTGGAACCATTTTCAATAGTCAAACGACTGTATCAAAGAGCGATTAGAGGACCTGCTAGACAGCTGCGCTGCGTTATGTGGGTTGCATGGGAATCAGGCGAAATGCAATCCAGCTCGTTCGGATACTTTTGAGCATGACTGTACTACGTTAACAATCCGATTAGGTGCTGGGTACGCATCCCTGTCACAAGCTTTATATGATGGCATTTCAATTTTGAACGTGAGCATACCTTGTTCCTTGTGAATGACACCATATTAAACTTCGTTGGGGCTTAGTTCCCAGGATGGTAACTGTTATGACAGGATTCCCAGCTCAGTACAAACATTTTCGTCATTTATTTTCAGGATCTGAATTGATAACTGATACTGGTGCAAACGTTTATACTTCACGTCTCTTTATGCCTAGTGATCCGGTCTCAATAAGGCACAAACAAAGCTTAGTTTAGTTAGCAATGGCCATAGGTGCTGGGTTTGAATCCAGGTCCAGAACGACGACGTTGGTCATGTCATTTAAAGTTCAAATTTGTGTACACGTAGCTGTTGATGTGTTATGAGAACAATGATATTACTGGTGATTCGCTGTTAATGTTGAGATTTCCTTAGAGTGCTTGTCGCCATTAATCGCGTTTTTCTACTTGTTCGTCCCATATCCAGTTTCCAGAGCCACTCGCCGTTGAGAGACCTTCAGTACGTGGATGGAAAACCTTTTAGAGAGCGAAAAACTTTTTTCCAATTGCCGTAGAGCTTTGTAACTCCATATATTGTCTCAAGTATTTAATTTTGACTAAGGATTACTGTACGATATACAGGGTGTTTCAAAAATGACCGGTATATTTGAAACGGCAATAAAAACTAAACGAGCAGCGATAGAAATACGCAGTTTGTTGCAATATGCTTGGGACAACAGTAAATTTTCAGGCGGACAAACTTTCGAAATTACAGTGGTTACAATTTTCAACAACAGATGGCGCTGCAAGTGATGTGAAAGATATAGAAGACAACGCAGTTTGTGGGTGCGCCATTCTGTACGTCGTCTTTCTGCTGTAAGCGTGTGCTGTTCACAACGCGCAAGTGTGCTGTAGACAACATGGTTTATTCCTTAGAACAGAGGATTTTTCTGGTGTTGGAAGTCCACCGCCTAGAACACAGTGTTGTTGCAACAAGACGAAGTTTTCAACGGAGGTTTAATGTAACCAAAGGACCGAAAAGCGATACAATAAAGGATCTGTTTGAAAAATTTCAACGGACTGGGAACGTGACGGATGAACGTGCTGGAAAGGTAGGGCGACCGCGTACGGCAACCACAGAGGGCAACACGCAGCTAGTGCAGCAGGTGATCCAACAGCGGCCTCGGGTTTCCGTTCGCCGTGTTGCAGCTGCGGTCCAAATGACGCCAACGTCCACGTATCGTCTCATGCGCCAGAGTTTACACCTCTATCCATACAAAATTCAAACACGGCAACACCTCAGCGCCGCTACCATTGCTGCACGAGAGACATTTGCTAACGATATAGTGCACAGGATTGATGACGGCGATATGCATGTGGGCAGCATTTGGTTTACTGACGAAGCTTATTTTTACCTGGACGGCTTCGTCAATAAACAGAACTGGCGCATATGGAGAACCGAAAAGCCCCATGTTGCAGTCCCATCGTCCCTGCATCCTCAAAAAGTACTGGTCTGGGCCGCCATTTCTTCCAAAGGAATCATTGGCCCATTTTTCAGATCCGAAACGATTACTGCATCACGCTATCTGGACATTCTTCGTGAATTTGTGGCGGTACAAACTGCCTTAGACGACACTGCGAACACCTCGTGGTTTATGCAAGATGGTGTCCGGCCACATCGCACGGCAGACGTCTTTAATTTCCTGAATGAATATTTTGATGATCGTGTGATTGCTTTGGGCTATCCGAAACATACAGGAGGCGGCGTGGATTAGCCTCCCTATTCGCCAGACATGAACCCCTGTGACTTCTTTCTGTGGGGACACTTGAAAGACCAGGTGTACCGCCAGAATCCAGAAACAATTGAACAGCTGAAGCAGTACATCTCATCTGCATGTGAAGCCATTCCGCCAGACACGTTGTCAAAGGTTTCGGGTAATTTCATTCAGAGACTACGCCATATTATTGTGGAAAATATCGTACTATAGAGTTTCCCAGACCGCAGCGCCATCTGTTGTTGAAAATTGTAACTACTGTAATTTCGAAAGTTTGTCTGCCTGAAAATGTACTGTTGTCCCAAGCATATTGCAACAAACGGTGTATTTCTATCGCTGCTCGTTTAGTTTTTATTGCCGTTTCAAATATACCGGTCATTTTTGAAACACCCTGTATGTAAAATAATCTGTTTTCTCATAACTTTTGGAATGTCACTTGTTGTAATTAAGGTTAGTTTATGAGTGTTATGGGGTGTCTCATCGCTAAGAACGTGTTTTCTAATATGTTTTGTATGGCGATATTAGTTGACGCTTAGACTGATAGCCATAAAGACCTTCGGTCTCTTAGTAGTCTCTTGCAGTACCCATTGTGTGTATTGAAACGACTGTACCCCACGGGGTTTTGGTGTGTAGAGGACCTGCAACGCAGCTACGTTACGTTGGTTGTATGCGGCAGTGACCCACTTTTTTTGCTGTAAAGTGTACGTTGCAGCTCGTGTCTTCTTCATATTCGGCCTCTGCGTGTCATCATTTTTCACATGACCTTCATCGATCTCACCTTCCTGTTCTTTTTTTCTTCGAACTGTCCTAACTTGTATGACACGTACCTTAGTACAGTTCTTGTTGTAATTCCTTCCACACGCCGTGTCCCGCTATTTATCCATTAAATTCAACTGGACTTTATCCTCTGTTACTGAGACGACTCCAAGAATAAAACTGACAGTTAAAGAAAGCATGAATTGCATTCTTTGTAGGCCTATGAAGTCACAGACTACACTTTGTTTCAACAATTCCCCAATTTGCACGGTCTTACTCCTGTTCCCTACATAGCTTGATACGCGGATACCACTAACTGAAAACACGGTATCGGTGCTACCATCTAAACTACTGATACAAATTAGATGAGCGCACACCGTGTCAGTTGTTCTCACAGCATAAATGATAGCGCACGAAACTGCACAGGTTTTATCTCGATTTCGATCCTTACTACCGTTACAGTCAAATTTTGGTATCACTCTCTTGTTTAGCTTTAGGAAACCAAACGGAGAACACGTTTGGTGACGCCGTCTCTGGCGGGCATAACGTATGGAAGACTTCAAAGATTCGTTAAAAGGACTGGACACCATTTTAACACAGGCCTAAGCATGAACAACTAGTTGTGAGAATAATAGATTTGACATAAGGACAGCGAACAACACAATAGTGGAAGAAGGGAGATTACGCAGGATGGCCGAAGCAAAAAGAATTTTCGCGCCGAAGAGAGCTTACTACAATAAAAAATCTTTAATGATATCACACACTGATATGAAAATCAGAAAGAAATTCCTGAAGATGTACCTACATAGCACAGCATTGCATGCAAGTGAGAAATAGGCTATGGGAAATACGGAGAAGAAAAACTGGAGACACTGTTTTAAGAATTGATAAAATTTCCCGCATGGACAAACGCCCAAGTGAAAAATAATTTCCCTTATAAAATACTGAAAGATTGTGGAAACAAACTAACGGAAAACAATGGCTGTTTCTGATACATGGTACTATCGAGGGATGTCACAAATCAAGTAGGCAGGTAAAGTTTGTGGAAGACACTTACCCGGACGAAAAGTATCTGGATGTCCGTAGGTAATGCGGAATTGCTCACTAGTACAAAAGGAATTGGAGAGTACTTTGTTAGTAGATAAGCAGCGACAGAAGAATGGGTCGCTCAGGAGAGCTCATTGTCTTAGAATGTACCAGGTGATCAAAAAGTCAGTATAAATTTGAAAACTGAATAAATCACGGAATAATGTAGATAGAGAGGTACAAACTGACACACATGCTTTGAGTGACATGGAGTTTTATTAGAACCAAAAATACAAAAGTTCACAGAATGTCAGACAGATGGCGCTTCATCTGATCAGAATAGCCATAATTAGCATAACAAAATAAGACAAAGCAAAGATGTTCTTTACAGGAAATGCTTAATATGTCCACCATCATTCCTGAACAATAGCTGTAGTCGAGGAATAATATTGTGAACAGCGCTGTAAAGCATGTCCAGAGTTATGGTGAGGCATTGGCGTCGGATGTTGTATTTGAGCATCCCAGCATGTCGGTTGATCAAGATACACTTGCGACTTCTGGTAACCCCAAAGCCAATAATCGTACGGACTGAGGTCTGGGGACCTGGGAGACCAAGCATGACGAAAGTGGCGGTTGAGCACACGATCATCACCAAATGACGCGCGCAAGAGATCTTTCACGCGCCTGTCGAACATTTATTGAACTTTGTTTTTCTTTTTGGTTCTAATAAAACCCCATGTCATTCCAAGCATGTGTGTCAATTTTTACCTCTCTATCTACATTATTCCATGGTTTATTAAGTTTTCAAATTTATATTGACTTTTTGATCACCCAGTAGACTAGTCTCTGAATGTCATCTGAGTAACTAATTCATCAGGGACACTTTAACCCTTCTAAAGCTGCCCAAGCAGACTGTTGGTGATATGGCCGTGAAGTGGGAACACGAAGGATCAACCATAGGTAAAACGAGATCAGACAGTACAAGTCGTCTGCCTGACCTCGTTTTACATATGGTTGACCCTTCGGGGTATTGTTGTCACTGCAGAGGATGGTTGACAAAAAGCGCATGAGATCAGATGGAGGAATCACTGGTGAGTTCCGAAGCGCTACCAGCAGGTCAGCTGTGTGCGAGGACCGTGAGTGAGTACTTAAAAATAATGGGGGACAGTGGTCGAGTGGCTCCTCATAAGCTACACATTTCTATAGCCAGTGCTAAGTGATGTTTAGGGTGTAATGGGCGACGACAAGGGACAGCAGGTGATTGGAGTAGGGCTTTACCCTAAGGGAATCTGATGGAAGGGTTCGGGTTTAAGAAATGCATGGGGAACGTTACCTGACATGCCAACAGGAATGTTCGAAAGAGGTGGTGTTACGGTATGGTGCCGTTTTTCGAGATTATGGTGTGTTCACTTACTGCGCTTAAGAAAACGCTAAACACCGAAGTATATGAATACGTTTTACAATGTTGTATACTGCGTGCAGTAGGGGAACAGTTCAGAAACGATTGTTTTATCAGTATGGAAATGTACTCCGTCATAAAACAGCATGTATGAGACAGTGGTTTGTGGATAATAAAATTCCTGCTATGAAGTGGGCTGCCCAGAGTCCCGGCGTTTACCAAAGGGAACACCTTTGGTGTGAGTTAGAACGTCGACTCCGCTCTAGACACAGCGTCCAACACCATTACCTTCTCTGGTTCCAGTTCTTCAGGAAGAATAGGCTGCCATTCCTCCACAGACATTCAGACATCTTGTTGGAAGTCAGCCCAACAGAGTTCAGTCCTGGAGGAGAAGGGTAGACACGCGCCATGTCGACGTCACAGGTGTCCGGATACTTTTGACGATCAGACAGTGCTTGCTATGGTGTCTAGTGCCTTCTGTGCCCCATCTCATGACTGAATTATTCCAAGTAATGTAACCCTATGATTAAATTCATGTTAAATGGAATCAGTTAGCTAGTCCAGAACTAAAACTATCTCTCCACTTGTTCCTGGTACTGGTCGTGTGTAATCTTCAATGTGAAACTGATGAGGTGAGTGAGCTATTAAATTAAGTTATTTAGTAAAATTATTTACAACATAGTTCTTAAAACAGGAAATACGCAAGTTTGATTATTGAACTTGTTGTTTCTCTAACAGCATTTGTCCGGTAATTAATAGTGTCACTGGAAGAAACAGCAAAAGGGAGAAATTTTGAAGTACAGAAAGCACATCACAGACGATGTTGTGTGATGTAGTTATGAAGACGTGGAAAAATTGACTTCAGAGAGGAAAACGCAAGCAGTTTCACTTGACCACCTACGTTTACACTTCTTGCAATCAACGACGTTCTTTTTACTGCGTTTCCCAGTAACAATTCAAATAGGCTGGGGAAGATGGAGTCGCCCTGTTTGACACCCATCTACACTGTAAAACATTCAGACCCCCTACCTTCAACCCTTACGTCACATTTAGTTTTGTCAGTGCATGAAATGCTCAGTCTGATCAGTTACGAAGATATTCATGATTGTTCCATTACCCTCTAGATGCTTTCTCTAGCATAATAAGAACCATGTTGAGAATATCATGTCCGTGCGGAATATCGTTGGTGTAGTGCTAATGCTCGAACCTTCCTCTTTCATTTGGAGTTGGTTCCGTTGTTGTGTGATAGTTGGAGCCAGCAGAGGAGTGTTCCAAAATGGAGTCTGACATGGACGCGCGTATAAAACATCGATGTGTGATTGAATTCCTCTCCTGAAGAAATTGCACCGCCTGAAATCTATCGACTCTTGGTAAAGGTGTGTGGAGACGATAAAATAGACGTGAGCAATGTGATTCGATGGGTACGGCATTTTCAAGGTGGTGAAAAGAGTGTGCATGACAAGCCACGGTCCGGTCAACTCTGCACAGCTGTCATCCCTCGCAATGAGGAGCGTCTTGGTCAACTCACGCGTGCTGAGTGACCAGAGAATTGTGTGCAAAACTGAATGTCGACTGTAACGCCTTGGAAACAACATTGGAACATTTTGGCTATCGCAAAGTCTGTGCGAGATGGGGCCCGCGGATGCATACGGAAGAACGAAGACCTCAACGAATGGAAATTTGTCAGGACTTGCTGGACCAATATGAAGCTGAAGGTGACAATTTTCTGAATAGCATCGTCACTGGAGATGAGACGTGGTGTCACCACTACGAGCCAGAATCCAAAAGACAATCCATGAAATGGCGACATGCGAATTCTCCGTCAAAGAAGAAATTTAAGACACAGTCGTTTACAGGCAAAGTTACGTGAACAGACTTCTGAGACAGCCAGGGTGTAGTTGTTTTCGATGTCCTGGAGCCTGGAGAAACTGTCAGTTCACCGTGCTACAAGACGACACTGACTAAGCTGAAAGCCCGAATTTACAGGGTAAGGCCACAGAAGAAGCCCAGCTTTCACCTGCAACATGATAACACCAGCCCCACACCAGTTTCACGACCACGGAACTCACTACAAAATTCGGTTGGACTGTCTTACCACATCCACCGTACAGTCCCGATTTAGCGCCTTCAGACTTCCATCTCCTTGGGCCTCTGAAAGATGAATAACGCGGCGAACATTTTCAAGACACGGATGTCAATCTGTAAGGAAGCAATTAGCCTCAGCTGGTTTCGATTTTTACAAGCGCTTCATGCAGGTTTTGGTTCATACTTGGCAAAAGTGCATAACGAATGATGGTGTCTATGTGGAAATATGACATTCTGTAGCTGAAATAAAGTGCATAACGAGTGGTGGTGACTCTGTGAGAAAATGACACACTGTCTCTGAAATATTGCTCTATTTAGATGTGCTGTTGTGATTTATGTATTCCTGCAGTTTCCACGAATATATATACAGCTCTAAAAAGGATAAAAAAATTGTAGGCTTTCTCGAAATCTATAAATAGGCAGTAGGTCTTCTTATTACATTTCTACATCTTTTGAAATTATTGTCTGAGACTGAATATTTGGTCCGTCGTTGACATACCTATCCGAAGTCTGGTCCGGTGATCTTCAAGCTTTTCCTCCTCATATGGCAACATAATTAGTAAAAGACTGCGCTGTATAATAATACCCCTGTAATTCTCATACTTGCTTCTTTTTTCTGTCTTGTTTAGTGCCATATTATTGGTTGTTGCTATTCATAGGGCATCTTTCCATTTCTCCAAAACAGCAGCATCCTTCTAGACAGTGCTTTTCGTTGATACTGATAATCTGACTTTTATCTGTTTTTTTTTTGCTGTTTAAAATTTCTTCAGCAGTGTTGAGTCACAAACTTGAACGAGACGCCGCTAAGTTATAGACCCCAACTCCAGAGATCCGTTATTTTTCTACATCGGCCGAGTCCTGAGATTGGTTTTCGGATAATAGACGTCTAGTCTGAAAGGGTCCTGTAGCCACCTTTCATTGCCAACTCTCGTAGTGGTCAAGTCGGCAAAGAGGTTTCCGCTACTTGGGAGAAATCCACCTGCGGTAGGTTGGTGGCGGAAATGGCATCCTGGGGTTTTCCGGTCCACGCGGAGCGTGGAAGAGGCTGGAGAAGCGGGAGGCAGTCTGCCGCCGGTACGGGAAGCGTACACAGCTGTGCTCCAGTTGAAGAAGGGTGAGTTGGACTGACCGCGTGGCGCGTTGTCACACAGAGAGGGGAGCGTTTAGCTTTTGGTCTCGAATTTCGTCTTATAAAGATTTACTTGCTGGGTTGCAGCAGGGAATGCAAGGCTTTTGTAGACTTTCAGTTTGATTCCCAATGCAGTCTTGACTTTGATCCGTGAGAGGAACGCAGCACAAAGGAGTTGCATATGTTCAAGTGCCCTCGGTTCAGTGTGAATGTTTATGTGCCCACAACTGTGTGTGTATGCTTCTAATCTTTTCCGGATCTTGGTAATTTTTGTGTATTTGTGGATTTTCTTTGTCTCATGTGATTAAAATTTGGCCACGGTCCATAGAAGTTGTCTCCGCGGACCGAGTGGGCACGCGAGTCTGTTATGAAACGTATAGTATTTCACAAGCAATTGTACATAGTTAGCATGCAACAGCAGTCTATAGATGCACTACATCAATGTTTTAAGGAATAAATAATTTTGCCTTCAATCTTATCTTGTGTACCGATGTTACGTCGCCGTTACCTTCGCCATTTACCTTGTAATTTTCCTTGTTGGCCCACTTACAGCGTTTCCATGTGCACAGGTGTAGTGATTAGTGTCCCTTTTTTATCTGAAACAAATGCTCTGGAATAGATCGTGTTTTCACGAATCTTGCTGCAGGCTGCACTTACGCATGGTGTTCACGACCTATTTACTTTACTCAATATTTGATTCACGGGAAGAATGCCTGGACCATATTAATAACTACATCCCATTCTTTATCAATGACTTTACAATGAATGTTCTTTTGTGAGTTTTTCTTATTAATAAATTAAGTAATTTTCCGACTCAGTGCTACTTATTCTTTGTCGTGTGGCTAGAGTTGGTGGCGACCCTATCTTTTATATTGATTTCAGTGTCAAGTAGCATTTTCTTATTCAAAGTGCGCGTGGCTCTTTTAGCTATCAGGATACATTCAAAGGGCGCTTCATGCTTCTTGCACATAGCGTCCTTTTATTCACGCCACTTACAAGTCATCTTCCCAAGTTTAGGAGGGGACCGCTGCACTTGGTTGAATCACTCACAACGTTGAGAGCTCGTAATGAAGATGCGGACCATATGTCAAGGTTCAACTGAGAACGTATAGGCCACTTTATTTGTTTACTGTGACATAGCCAAAGCCTCATAGATAAACGAACATTAAAAGAAGCCAAAATTAGTGTAAGAAGGGTCACGAGTCAAGCGTTCAACGAATAGGAAAATAGAACTCTAGCTACCAACTTAACTGAAAGTCTTAAGAAGTTCTCGTCTTACTGTATGTTAAATCTGATCGAAGCAGCCCGGTCACTCTGTAACCATAACGGAACTGAAACAGAGAATGACACAGAAAAGACTGAAATATGAAAGTCTTTTCCCAAGAAGATCACAGAGGAAGTTAACACTGTAGTTCTTCCTTTGAATGGTCGAACAAACGACAAAATGACAGATATCGAAATAAGTATCCAAGGGATAGAAACGAGACTGAAATTGCTTAACAGAGGAAAGGCTATTGGACCTGACGGGATAAAAATTCGATTCTACACAGAGTATACAAAAGAACTTGCCCCTCTTCTACCAGCGGTTTGCTGTAGGTCTCTAGATGAGCGAAGCGTTCCTAATGACATGAAAAAGCAGAGGTCATTCCCGTTTTCAAGGACGGTAACCGAACATACAAAACTATAGACCTGTATTTCGGACGTCGGTCAGTTGTAATATTTTTGAACATTTTTTATGCTTTCGTGCTATGACATTTCTCGAGACCGCAAAATCTCCTCTGCTGGAACCAACATTGGTTCCGAAAATCGTGTGCAATTCAGCTGCCTCTATTCCTCTACGAGAAACAGAAAGCAGTAGATGCATGCATACAAGTAGATATCATGTTCTTTGACTTCCGAAAAGCATTCGATACTGTATCGCACTGCCGCCTAATGAACAAAGTAGAGCGTATGGAATGTCAGACCAACTTTGTGACTGGACGAAGAGTTCCTAGCAAAAAGAACACAGCAAATCATTCTGCATGGACAGAAGTGTTCAGAGGTACAAGTACCTTCGGGAGTGCCAGAGGGGAGTGTTAGAGGATCATTACTTATTACACTGACCTAGTAGATGACGCTGGAAGGTCCATGAGGTTTTTGACGGATGATGCTGTTGTACACGGAGAAATCGCAACGCCAGAAAATTGCAGCGTGCAGCAAAATGCAAGAAAATCTGCGAAGTGTCGACGCTTCGTGCAGTGTGTGGCAACTGACGCTCAACATGAAGAAGTTTGACGTATTGCGAATGCATAGATGGAGAGAACCTTTATTGTATGATCACAACACTGCAGAACAATCAATAGGAGCATTTACTTCCATAAAACACCTAGGAGTATGCGTACGGAGCTATCTGAAATGGAACGACCACATAAATTTAAATGCCAGTAAGGCAGATTGCCAGACTGAGATTCAGGAAATATAGTCCATCAACAAAGGAAGTAACTCTTCGATCTGGGATCTGTACCAGACAGGACTGATAGAGGAAATAAAGAAGATCTAAAGAAGTGCAACACGTTTCGTCACAGGTTCGTTTAGTATGCGCGAAAGCGTCACTGGAATGCTCAGCTAGCTTCAGTGGCAGACGCTGCAAGAGAGGCATTCTGGATCATCTCATGATCTCTGCTAAAGTTCCGAGGGCGTACATTCTTGGAAGAGTCATCCAATACACTACTTCCTTCTTCGTATACCTCGCGAAAAGACCAGGGAGCTAAAATCGGAGAGATTCGAGCCGACAGAGAGGCTTACCAGCAATCTTTCTTCCCACGAACGATACGGGACTGGAACAGGAAAAGGGGGAAGTGACACTGGTACACTAAGTACCCTCCACCATCGGAGCATAGATATTGATGCAGATGAAACTGACGAGTATAAGCACACAGGACAAAACGTTGGTGACCCGCAGCTAATATTGTGAATCACGGCTTCTAGCCTTGCTAGTGGCTTCAGTTTGGGAAGCAAGAGAGTTTGCTCGGCTCTTCAGGCTTTCCTTGTTGGGCTGAAGGTACTCATTGACGATTAGATCTTGTAGAGCTAACGAACTGAGTGCGTATTGAATGCTGTGATTCGCCTTCTGTTCTAACTTGTCCCACACGTTCCCTGTGGGGTTAAGTTCGAGAGATTTAGCAAGTTATCCGAGGTGCGATAGAGTGCCTGAATGCTAATGAAACACGGAACGTATGCGAGTGCCGGTCGGAGTTGGCCAAGCGGTTCTAGGCACTACAGTCTGGAACCGCGCGACCGCTACGGTCACAGGTTTGAATCCTGCCTCGGGCATGGATGTATGTGATGTCCTTAGGTTAGTTAGGTTTAAGTAGTTGTAAGTTCTACGGGACTGATGACCTCAGAACTTAGGTCCCATAGTGCTCAGATCCATTTGAACCATTTGAACGTATTCGAGTAGTTATGTGAACACGGTTGTCGTAATCACGGAAGACAGGAGTGCCTACAGCATATTGATCGTGAGGATATAGAAGGAAGGGCAACAACTGGTCACCGAAAATGTATGAATAAACAATCTGGCTGATGTACACGCAAAACATCCCGAAAACACACAGAACCACCTCTAGCCTGAAATACACTCATCAAATCCTGCAGATGGCACTCTCTATTTGGCCATCGGGGTAGTGGACGACTGTCATTTGAAGACACTCGTCGGACCGCACTACGTTTCTCCATTCAGTTACTGTCCAGTTTGCCCACTGAAGCTGTGCAGATTTATGTGCTACTGTGACGGTGGACTCTTGTGAGGTACCCAATCCGAAACGTCCACGGCATGTTTTCCCCTCAGTAATGTTCACTCAGAAAGTGGTTGAGATGGTTCTGCGTCCAGTGACAGGAATAATTTTGAAATTTACTGTGACCGACAAGACGTGAAACTCGGCTTCATTCCCTTCTAGTTAGAATCGTTTTTCAACCATTGATCTTACGCTGTGTTACGTGGTTGCGAGCGGTACATTATCACTCGTAAGCACGTTGGAAAGTCCATGTTGATATTCCAACAAATTAGGCAACTTCATTTTGGGTGCGGTGTAGGCACTCGGCGACACTTGATTTCTGCCAGGCTGACGTGTCTTCACACCACTAGAGGTCCAGTGAGCGACATAATTATCGTATGGCAGCGAAACTCGGTAGACATTCTAAAGCGTTAATGCGGAAGCGATTAATGCTGGAAAACAGTTAGTTAAACCTTTGGCCGCCAAGTTCAAATATGGCGCTGTACTTCCAAGAAAGGCGTATAGAAATGTTTTCATATGCAATGTATTAGAAGCAGGACGTGCGCAGAAAATGTCAAACAAGTAAGAAAGGCATAATGTTGATGTTATTATTAACTACTGCTTACACAATTTGTTCAGTATGAGCACTGGAGGCTCCGAAGAGGTGCTGTACAGCGCTAGATTTGTACCTGGTGGCCAAAATTGTAACTATTTTTTCTGCGTAAATCGGTCCCGCATTAGTGCAATAGAAAATGTACCAAGTTTCACTTTCATGCGATGATTACAGACCACATTGGACTTGTGTGGGTAGCTGCACTTTAATTATAACTACCCGATATTGAGCTGACGCCTTACAACCGATTGGTACGCAAGAGTAAGTTGATAGAGGAGCAGGAGCGTAAGATCTGTGCCCTTCAGGTGCAGTTGAAAAACGCACAGGAGGAGCTAGATAGGATGAGGAGGGAGAAGGGGGTTGGGGAATGGGAGCTGGCTGTTGGCAAGAGATCTGCTAGGAGAAGGAGATTTTCAGATAGTTTTACTATTGGTGTTTGTAATAGATATGACCAACTGTCAGAGTCTAGTGGAGAGGAATCTCTAGTAGCTGTAGATGTAGGAAGTATGCAGCAGACCTCAGCAGTTACGGTGGCTAGGACAGTTGCAAAGTCTGAGAGAAAGAAGAAGGTTCTGCTGTTAGGTAGTTCTCATGGTAGAGGTGTAGGCCAGCAGTTGCAGGAAGTTTTGGGGAGTGAGTACCAGGTCACCAGCATTGTGAAGCCTAATGCAGGATTGGCTCAGGTGACTTTTAACATAGGGGGGTTATGTAGGGATTTTACTAAAGAGGACCAGGTAGTGATTGTGGGTGGGGCTGGTAATAGTATTGATAGGGATGGGGAGTACGACATAGATGGTGACCTGGAAAAGATAGCCACTCAGACTGGCAACACGAATGTGCATTTCGTGGAACTGTTTCAGCGTCACGATCGGCCTCATCTTAATACAGCCGTCAGGCGTAATAACAGGAGACTTGGGGGTGCGCTGATGACAGAAGGCATGAGTCACATTTCAGTGGTGTCGGTGGAGTCCATCAGTAGGACGGGTTTCACTAGACATGGCCTGCACCTTAACAGGTATGGGAAGGGGAGGTTGGCAAAACTTATAGGTGACAGCATAGGTGGGGGTGGTGGGACCACTCATGGGAAAATTCCGGTAGTTGTGGGTGTTAGAGCTATACCTTTTTTAGATTGAAGTCAGCTGATAGGTATTCCTGCTTAAGGGAAGTCTCTCTAACAAAGAAACCACTTTCTACAAAGCTTGGGTATCCGATTAATGAGGAAATTAGTATATTTCATCAAAATATACAAGGTATTAGAGATAAAGTTAGTGAACTGCTTATAGATGTTGACTCTGAAATTATTGGTATATCTGAACACTTCTTAAATAAGGAGATAATTCAGAGGCTTCCTTTACCAGGATACAGGTTGGCTGGCAGCTTTTCTAGGAGCTCTTTGCGGTGTGGGGGAGTAGCCATGTATGTGAAAAACGGTATCCCATTTGAGTCAATTGATGTTTCAAAGTACTGCACTGAAAAGGTGTTTGAATGTTGTGCAGGTGTGGTTAAATTTAGTGGAGCTAAACTTCTTACTGTTGTTATTTATAGATCCCCAGACTCCGATTTCACAACATTTTTGCTAAAGCTAGATGAGGTTCTTGGTTCACTTTATAGGAAATACAAAAAGTTAGTTATATGTGGTGACTTCAATATTAATTGTATAAGTGATTGTGCAAGGAAAAGGATGCTGGTAGACCTCCTTAATTCATATAATCTTATGCAAACCGTATTCTTTCCAACGAGAGTGCAAGGGAACAGTAGAACAACCATAGACAATATTTTTGTTCATTCGTCATTGTTAGAAGGGCATTCTGTTAGCGAAAAGGTGAATGGCCTTTCAGATCATGATGCACAAATTTTAAGTCTAAAAGATTTTTGTGCTGCAACACATGTTAAATATAGTTACCAACATTTTAGGAAAGCTGATCCAGTTGCTGTACAGACTTTTGTAAACCTTATCAAGGAACAAGAGTGCGAAGATGTTTATAGTGCTGATACAGTAGACGATAAATATAATGCTTTCCTCAAGACTTTTCTCGTGCTCTTTGAAAGTTGCTTTCCGTTAGAACGTTCAAAACAGGGTACTAGCACAAACAGGCAGCCTGGGTGGCTGACTAAAGGGATAAGAATATCTAGTAGAACAACATGGCAATTATATCAAAACGTTAGAAACAGTCAAAATCTAAATGCAGCAGCCCATTACAAACAGTATTGTAAGGTGCTTAAAAAAGTTATTAGGAAGGCAAAAAGTATGTGGTATGCAGATAGAATAGCTAAGTCTCAGGATAAAATTAAAACCATATGGTCAGTCGTAAAGGAAGTGGCTGGTCTACAGAGACAGGTCGAGAATATAGAATCAGTGCGTAGTGGGGATGTCCGTGTTACTGATAAGTCGCATATATGTACAGTACTTAATAATCACTTTCTGAATATAGCAGGTGAACTAAATAGAAACCTAGTCCCAACAGGGAATCATATAGCGCTCTTAGAAAAAGGTGTTCCGAGACTGTTACCTGAAATGCTCCTCCATGATACTGACAAGAGGGAGATTGAGTTAATAATTAAATCTCTAAAGACCAAGAACTCTCATGGATATGACGGGGTATCTAGCAGAATACTGAAGTATTGTTCCACGTATGTTAGCTCAGTACTTAGCCATATCTGTAACTTTTCCTTTAGGAGTGGTCAGTTTCCTGACCGATTAAAGCACTCGGTAGTGAAGCCACTTTATAAAAAGGGAGACAGGGATAATGTTGACAATTATAGACCTATTTCTGTGCCATCGGTGTTTGCTAAAGTTATCGAGAGGGTTGTATATACAAGGTTACTGCAGCATTTAAATTCACATAATTTGCTGTCAAATGTACAGTTTGGTTTTAGAAATGGCTTAACAACTGAAAATGCTATAGTCTCTTTTCTCTGTGAGGTTTTGGACGGATTAAATAAAAGGTTGCGAACGTTGGGTGTTTTCTTTGATTTAACGAAGGCTTTTGACTGTGTTGACCACAAAATATTACTGCAGAAGTTGGAACATTATGGAGTAAGGGGAGTAGCTTACAATTGGTTCGCCTCCTACTTTAAGAACAGAAAGCAGAAGGTAATCTTCCGCAATATTGAGAGTGGTAATGATGTTCAGTCCCAATGGGGCACTGTTAAATGGGGCGTTCCCCAAGGGTCGGGGCTGGGGCCACTGCTGTTTCTTATTTATGTAAATGATATGCCTTCTAGTATTACAGGTGATTCAAAAATATTTCTGTTTGCTGATGACACCACCTTGGTAGTGAAGGATCTTGTGTGTAATATTGAAATATTATCAAATAATGTAGTTCATGATATAAGTTCGTGGCTTGTGGAAAATAATTTGATGCTAAATCACAGTAAGACTCAGTTTTTACAGTTTCTAACCCACAATTCAGCAAGAACTGACATTTTAATCAGACAGAATGGGCATGTTATAAGCGAGACGGAACAGTTCAAGTTCCTAGGCGTACGGATAGATAGTAAGCTGTTGTGGAAAGCCCATGTTCAGGATCTTGTTCAGAAACTAAATGCCGCTTTATTTACCATTAGAACAGTATCTGAAATAAGTGACATTTCAACACGAAAAGTAGTATACTTCGCATATTTTCATACGCTTATGTCATATGGTATTATTTTTTGGGGTAATTCTTCTGATTCAAAAAGGGTATTTTTGGCTCAAAAACGGGCTGTTCGAGCTATGTATGGTGTAAGTTCGAAAACCTCTTGTCGACTCCTATTCAATAGTCTGGGAGTTTTGACATTGCCCTCACAGTATGTATTTTCTTTAATGTCGTTTGTTATTAACAATATTAGCTTATTCCCAAGAGTTAGCAGCTTTCACTCAGTTAATACTAGGCAGAAATCAGATCTGCATGTGGAATGCACTTCCTTGACTCTTGTTCAGAAAGGAGTGCAGTATTCTGCTGCATCCATTTTCAATAAGCTACCACAAGAACTCAAAAATCTTAGCAGTAGCCCAAACACTTTTAAGTCTAAACTGAAGAGTTTCCTCATGGCTCACTCCTTCTATTCTGTCGAGGAGCTCCTGGAAGAGCTAAAAAATTAAGCAAATTCCAGTGTTACATTCTTGATTTTCTTTATTTAAACTAACGACTTGTTACCTGAATATGTTTCTTATATTTCATTTTATCTGTTTCTACAATCGTGTTATAATTTCATGTATTGACTCGTTCCATGACCATGGAGACTTCTCCTAAATGTGGTCCCACGGAACAATAAATAAATAAATAAAAAAAAAAAATAAAAACACCACGTCACTACCATGACTTCCGTCAACGGCGAAGGCTCACATGGACACTTGGCAGCATTTGTACACCACCTAAGGCTATCTAAGCGCCCAGTATGTTCTTTTACAGGATGACTAATGTCTGGTGACATTCCTTACCACATAAGATGTCCAACTACGACTTTCACAGCTTTATTTCTGCAGAACTATTTCTACGAATACCACTCTCCTGTATGCTGATATCCACTTGGATTCACCTGTTATACACTTTCTTAGCCTGTTTGTCATCAACTAACACATTTTACACTTTCACCATCTTTCCATTTGCGGTTGTGGTTCTGTGACATAGTTTTGGCCGGAGGGGGAGGTGCTAGCAGTAACGAAACTGTGAAGGCAAATCATGTCTCATCCCTAGATGGCTCAGTCTGTAAGAGCATTGCCTGCATGTTGCAAACGTTCCGGGTTCGAGTACTGTCCGCCACACAGCTGGAATCCTCCAGCATCTTTTAGAACAGTGCACACTCGAATGAACAGGGGAGAATCTTTCTGAAAGGAAAACAGTCTCCTGCATACTAGAAACAACTGGACAAAATATATCTGAAACACAAAATCGACTTCACCATTTTGCTGGACAATCATCAATGTCCGGCCATTGCTGTAACTCCCTTTTCGTTTCTCGCGCCTTTTGGATTGCAGCAAACTGGCGTATAAAATATGGAAGTGTTTCTTAAATGGCTCAAAAATTGACAAATCATTTTTCGTGTTTGCTTTCGGCAAACGTTAAACCTATCTCACATGAAGCATTCGTTTAACAGGTACAGGACTGTTTTATCCGATATGCATACGGAGGCAGGTCTGTTCTAAGTTTTTAATCATTGGTCGATCAGTACTTTCTCAACGTTGTGGTTCAAGTTCTGTGACGTCCTTTACACGGATCGATTTGAAGACAAATACTGTCATGTTGAATTAAAATTTTCTTTTCCATAGACTGCTAGCCTTTAAAATTTCAGTACCATGAAGGTGCCCCCCATAAAACGTGAAACTGGGGTGACCTGTACTACATGCTTGAATATGGAAGTGGAATTTGAACGCAATCGCACGTAGCACCATGTACATTAGTACATATAAGTAAAGCTTACGCAGCTACATTCTCATTCTGAAGTCAGATATGAATACTTGTTCGTGAAACGATACCTTGCATGAGAAAGTGAAAAGGCTACCAGCTTGAGCAGGAATTCGACTGCGGCAAAGTAGTGGCCTATCGATACTGCAGTTAATCGGTTTGCAATATTGCTGTTCGCGTTGGGAACGATCCCACAAATATAATCTGAATGTGGAATAAACTGATTATGGGGGTCATACTCAACGCCATGTGTTACCTAAGCATCTCCACTCAACTAGAGCCCGAGAGGACGGACACATTCTTTACTGAGTCATGCAGTATCGTGCAGCCATATCACGTACCTTGATGAGGTGTTCGGTTTTCAGGGACGGGTCAAGGCTTGGTTCTGAGCAATATAGGACTTAACATCTGAGGTCATCAGTCGCCTAGAACTTAGAACTACTTAAATCTAACTAACCTAAGGACATCACACACATCCATGCCCGAGGCAAGATTCGAACCTGCAACCGTAGCGGTCGCGCGGTTCCAGACTGTAGCGCCTAGAACCGCTCGGCCACTCCGACCGGCTAGTCAAGGCTTGTTAGTGTCTCTGTCTTCCCCCCCTCCCCAAATACTGCTTGCCGTTGCCCAGACTTTAAACGTGACACAGATGTATATGGTTTTAATAATAGACCCCGTAGGAATGAAAAATATAAAATGTTTTAATGTAATAACAACAAATTATTTACTATTCATAAAATTTATAAAATATTTTAATGTAAATAAAGGCTAAAGAAAAAAAAAGAATTTTAATCTAATTATAATACATTCCTTTCCTATAACGTCCGACACTGCAGTTCTGAAATATATAGCCTTTGAGAAGCATATGTCCGAAAATTTGGGCAGCACGTGTGTCACGTACTCATTACAAGGATTGTAATAGCAACAAACTCTCACAACTTTAACAACACCACCATTTACAAAATTCATACACTGCAGTGTGAACTCACAGGTATGACTGTTTCACTAAGCACTGTTCCACTAATCAGCGAACTATTGGTATACGAGTGCGTAAATTAAGGGAATGAGATTTCGTTCAGTTGTTTCCCTCTACATAAAGAAGAAACAACTTTTTCTATTTCCCCTTAATGAATGGTCCTTTTCTTTCATGTCTTCTTGCTGTCTGCCAGTTCTGCCTGTGGATTCATGAACTGTCGGATTTGAGTGGTCAGCACAGTTGGATGCCATACGACGGACGTGGGTCGAAGATTTTCTTCGCTCGAGGGGATTGGGTGTTGTGTTGTTCTCGCCATCATTTGATCACAATCGACATCCACCGAAGCAGTGTCAGATAAAAACATTTCTCCCATGCCGCTGGACTCCTCCAAAGATGACTTCCGTCCAGAAATGTCATAAGGACATTTCGTTGTTGACAACAGGTCGGTGAGCCTGTGAATGTGTACGCCTTTACCTGGCAGGGATGTTGCCTGCAGCCGATCAGGAAACACGCCCCTCCGCGTCAGCAGCCCCTCACACAAACAACTGGGAAACACCCAGTGTTTAAGCACAGTGAGTGACTTTTAGAATTGCCTGCCAGTTTTGAGGCTCTCTGGTTTCACGATACTTTACTCTCCGCAGGTTAACTGCTCATTTTCGCAACTGATACAAGAAAAATAGACTGGGGTGCAAAATTTAGGGACGAAAGTAGTTTCCCCATGATGTGGCACTGCCAAGTTAGAGAACTCGATGAAACTATGTGCACAAAAACGTCACTGAAGTGCCAAAGAAACTGGTATAAGCATGCGTATTCAAATACAGAGATCCGTAAACAGGCAGAATACGGCTTGCGGTCGGCAACGACCATATAAGACATCAAGTGTCTGGCGCAGTTGTTAGATCGGTTACTGCTGCTACAATAACAGGTTATCAAGATGTAAGTGAATTTCAACGTGGTGTTACAGTCGGTGCACGAGCGATGGGTCGCAGCATTTCAGAGGTAGCGATGAAGTGAGGATTTTCCAGTACAACCATTTCACGAGTGTATCGTGAATATCAAGAATCCGGTAAAACATCAGATCTCCACATCGCTGCGGCCGGAAAAAGATCCTACAAGAACGGGACCAACGACGCCTGAAAGGAAGCACTTCCACGTGCTCTCGGGAGCCCTACACGATGTTAGTCAGGTGCACCAGTTCCTTTGGCTCTTCAGTGCATATACCGGGTGATCAAAAGGTCAGTATAAATTTGAAAACTGAATAAATCACGGAATAATGTAGATACAGAGGTACAAATTGACACACATGCTTGGAATGACATGGGGTTTTATTAAAACCAAAAAAAATACAAAAGTTCAAAAAATGTCCGACAGATGGCGCTTCATCTGATCAGAACAGCAATAATTAGCATAACAAAGTAAGACAAAGCAAAGATGTTCTTTACAGGAAATGCTCAATATGTCCCCCATCATTCCTCAACAATAGCTGTAGTCGAGGAATAATGTTGTGAACAGCACTGTAAAACATGTCCGGAGTTATGTTGAAGCATTGGCGTCGGATGTTGTCTTTCAGTATCCCAAGAGATGTCGGTCGATCACGATACACTTGCGACTTCGGGTAACCCCAAAGCCAATAATCGTACGGACTGAGGTCTGGGGACCTGGGAGGCCAAGCATGGCGAAAGTGGCGGCTGAGCACACGATCATCACCAAACGACGGGCGCAAGAGATCTTTCACGCGTCTTTACTTTTTTTTTGGCTCTAATAAAACCCCATGTCATTCCAAGCATGTGTGTCAATTTGTACCTCTCTATCTATATTATTCCGTGGTTTAAGTTTTCAAATTTATACTGACTTTTTGATCACCCGGTACATATAGAATTGCTACAGTATCATATAGGAGGTGACAGAAAAAAATACGCAATGAGACGAACAAAAATGAGAATTTTATTCAAAGATTATAATTTCAGTGAAGTTATCGCGATTTGTAACGGTCCCCTGGACCTTGCACAACGCGGGACGTGGTTCTTAATAGATTGACAAATGCTGTATGGTGGATGGTGTGCATGTGAAAATTCTACAATCCGTTTCACAAACGCATGTCACACGTGCTCGATGGCATTTAAGTCGCCGGAACGGGCAGGCTAGTCCCTTCACCGAATATCCAGTCAGTCCAAGAGCTCGTTCACCTTCCGATCAGACGTGATCGCCCATAGTCGTCCATAAAAATAAACTCATGACCGAATGAAACCCTGAAGAGTAGCACTTGGAGAAGGGGTACAGTACCACAATAACGTCGACCAATGAGCGTACTGTGTTCAAAAATTGGGAAGTTAGTGCACCCGTGCAACATTGTCTCCCCACACCATAACACATGCACTCCCAAAACGATCATGTTCGACAATGTTCGACGTACCCTCATATAGCTAATGTATACGTTGCATGGGTGTACTGACACGTGCGTCTTTTCAGGGGTTCATTCGGCCCTGACCTTACGTTTGTCAGTGACACTGCGCGGCCCCATCGAACAGCACCGGTGCAAGAGCTCTTGGAACGGGAGGATATTCGGCGAATGGACAGGTCTGACAGTTCCCGCGACGTATATCCCACCGACCACGTGTGCGCTGCGGCACATCCACGGGCCGTAACGACCATCCAGCGATCATCGCCGCTAGAGGAGTAATGGCACGTCTTACCACAACTACTCCTTAACAACATTGTGGCCAGCCAGGTGGCACGTTTCAGATCACGCACTTCCTACCGTGACCCTATTAATAACCCTGACCCGCCGTCTCTGGTGTCCAGTCGACACCCCATATTTATTTCAGCTGCCTTCTGTGCAATACTGCAGCAGTTCTTTCTATGTATCTGCCAAGTTTCATAGAGCGATGTTACTTGGCAGCGAACATCATGAGAGAGTTAGTTTCGTTCTTAAGTTATTCGCAGCAATGTTTAAATGACTAAACTAAAATTTTTAGGGGTCATGACCCCTGTGACAACCTTAACCCCTTCCCCTGCTGTACACTCCATCTCAATAGGATCCATACGTGACACTAAATCAAGAAATGTGGCTGTTTGCTGCAATGCAGGTGTGTACAGCGACAACGCGACGAGGTCTGGAGCACGATTTTCTGTCAGGAAGGCGACCGCTGTCGCGGCTGCCTTGAAGTTGCAACAGAGTGAGACGCACAGGTAGTGGTGTCCCCAAACAAAGTACTGTGTCCACCAGCGGCACCACATCGTCCTTTCAGACAAGGTACGGTCCTTTGTAAAGCATCAGAGTGCATATGTCATCATCAGATGGGCCTACGCCGTACCATTGTGTAGAAAAGAAAATCACCTCTGGTTCACAGGGCCGATAATTTTGACAACAGGCGTTGCATTTACGAAAAGAAAATGACTGTGCCCTATTTTCGATGTCACGCTGACTTTATCCTTCAACAAAATAACGAAAAGTTGTATGTTGCTAATCCTTTCCTGACCAACCTCAATACAGAATGTGTTCGACTATTGGACCTTCTCCACAAATTCGCCCACAGAAAACGTCTCATTATGGTTGGTTGGTTGGTTGACTTGGGGAGGGGACCTAACAGCGAAGTCGTCGGTCCCATCGGATTGGGAACTTGTTGTTGTTGTGGTCCTCAGTCCAGAGACTGGTTTGATGCAGCTCTCCATGCTACTCCATCCTGGGCAAGCTTCATCATATCCCGGTACCTACTGCAACCTATATCCTTCTGAATCTGCTTAGTGTATTCATCTCTTGGTCTCCCTCTATGATTTTTACCCTCCACGCTGCCCTCCAATACTAAATCAGTGATCCATTGATGCCTCAGAACATGTAATACCAACCGATCCCTTCTTCTAGTCAAGTTGTGCCACAAACTCCTCTTCTCCCCAATTCTATTCAGTACCTCCTCATCACTTATGCGATCTACCCATCTAATCTTCAGCATTCTTTTGTAGCACCACATTTCGAAAGCTTCTATTCTCTTCTTGTCCAAACTATTTATTGTCCATGTTTCACTTCCATACATGGCTACATTCCATACAAATACTTTCAGAAACGTCTTCCTGACACTTAAATCAGTACTCGATGTTAACAAATTTCTCTTCTTCAGAAACGATTTCCTTGCCATTGCCAGTCTACATTTTATACCCTCTCTACTTCGGCCATCATCAGTTATTAAGCTCCCCAAATAGCAAAACTCATCTAAGTGTCTCATTTCCTAATCTAATTCCCTCCGTATCACCCGACTTAATTCGACTACATTCCATTATCCTCGTTTTGCTTTTGTTGATGTTCATCTTATATCCTCCTCTCAAGACACTGTCCATTCCGTTCAACTGCTCTTCCAGGTTCTTTGCTGTCTCTCACAGAATTACCATGTCATCGGAAAACCTCAAAGTTTTTATTTCATCTCCGTGGATTTTAATTCCTACTCCGATTTTTTTTTGTTTCTCTTACTGCTTGCTGAATATACAGATTGAATAACATCGGGGAGATGCTACAACCCTGTCTCACTCCCTTCAGAACCACTGCTTCCCTTTCATGCCCCTCGACTCTTATAACTGCCATCTGGTTTCTGTACAAATTGTAAATAGCCATCCGCTCCCTGTATTTTACCCCTGCCACATTTAGAATTTGAAAGAGAGTATTCCAATCAACATTGTCAAAAGCTTTCTCGAAGTCTACAAATGCTAGAAACGTAGGTTTACCTTTCCTTACTCTATCTTCTAAGATAAGTCATAGGTTCAGTATTGCCTCGCGTGTTCCAGTTCTTCTACGGAATCCAAACTGATCTTCCCCGAGGTCAGTTTCTACCACTTTTTCCATTCGTCTGTAAAGAATTCGCGTTAGTATTTTGCAGCTGTGACTTATTGAACTGATAGTTCGGTAATTTTCGCATCTGTCAACACCTGCTTTCTTTGGGATTTGAATTATTGTACTCTTCTTCAAGTCTGAGGGTATTTCGCCTGTCCCATACATCTTGCTCACCAGATGGTAGAGTTTTGTCATGGCTGGCTCTCCCAAGGCTATCAGTAGTTAAAGTGGAATGTTGTTTACTCCCGGGGCCTTGTTTCGTCTTAGATCTCTCAGTGCTCTGTCAAGCTCTTGACGCAGTATCATATCTCCCATTTCATCTTCATCTACATCCTCTTCCATTTCCATAATATTGTCCTCAAGTACATCGCCCTTGTATAGACCCTCTATATACTTCTTCCACCTTTCTCCTTTCCCTTCTTTGCTTAGAACTGGGTTTCCATCTGAGCTCTTGATATTCATACAAGTGATTCTCTTTTCTCCAAAGGTCTCTTTAATTTTCCTGTTGGCAGTATCTATCTTACCCCTAGTAATGCAGGGTGAGTCACCTAACGTTACCGCTGGATATATTTCGTAAACCACATCAAATACTGACGAACCGATTCCACAGACCGAACGTGAGGAGAGGGGCTAGTGTAATTGTTTAAAACAAACCATACAAAAATGCACGGAAGTATGTTTTTTAACACAAAGCTAAGTTTTTTAAATCGAACCTCGTTAGTTTTGTTAGCACAGCTGAACATATAAACAAAAACGTAATCAGTGCCGTTTGTTGCATTGTAAAATGTTAATTACATCCGGAGATATTGTAACCTAAAGTTGACGCTTGAAACCTCCGCCGTTCAGTTGCGTGTTGTAACAAACACGGGCCACGGTCGGCGAGCAGCATCTGCAGCGACATGTTTACGATGACGACCGTGTTTACGAGTGTGGCTGTAGTGCACTGTTGTGGTTTGGTCTTGCTGTCGCAGTGTCCGCATGTAGCGCTTGCTGCTATTGTTATTCTGCATTTGTCTCCGCACGCAGACCAACTGTAGTACACCGTGTTACCAGACGTCTGTGATAGTGTAGTGTTGTAGGAACTGTGACCATGGTGTATTCGAAAAGGCGAAGATGATATTCATCTATGGCGAGTGTCGACGAAATGCAGCTGAAGCCCGCAGGGTGCATGCAGAACGGTACCCGGACAGAGAGCATCCAACGTGCCGCACATTGCAAAACATCTACCGCCAACTGTATGCAACAGGTATGGTCGTAGCACGCAAACGGGTCCGTAACAGGCCCGTCACAGGAGAAGCGGGTGCAGTTGGTGTTAGCTGCTGTTGCCATGAACCCACACATGAGTACACGGGACATTGCGAGAGCCGGTGGACTGTGTCAATGTAGTGTCATGCGCATACTGCATCGTCACCGCTTTCACCCGTTTCATGTGTCGCTACATCAGCAATTACATGGTGATGACTTTAATCATTGAGTGGAATTCTGTCAGTGGGCATTAACAGAGAATGCGTTGCAGTTCTACCTGTTTACCGATGAAGCGGGTTTCATAAACAACGGGGCAGTGAATCTACGGAACATGCATTACTGGTCCGTGGGCAATCCTCGCTGGCTCAGACAGGTAGAGCGACAGCGACCGTGGACTGTAAATGTATGGTGCGGATTCATTGGCGACCACCTCATTGGCCCTCACTTCATTGCAGGGGCCCAAACAGCTGCAACGTACATCGCGTTTCTACAGAATGAT
Source organism: Schistocerca piceifrons (assembly GCF_021461385.2). Lineage (NCBI taxonomy): Eukaryota > Metazoa > Arthropoda > Insecta > Orthoptera > Acrididae > Schistocerca > Schistocerca piceifrons. Next base: position 254,638,626 of record NC_060143.1, on the reverse strand, counting down.
CTGCCAACGTTGCTCGAAAATGTCCCACTGGAAACGCGTCGACGTATGTGGTATCGGTATGTTGGTGCACCTGCACATTCCGCAATTAACACTAGGCTGACCCTTGACAGGATATTTGACGGGCGTTTCATAGGACGTGGAGGGCGCATAAATTGGCCAGCCCGTTCTCCTGAGCTTACACCTCTGGACTTCTCTCTGTGGGGAACGTTAAAGGAGAATGTGTACCGTGATGTGCCTACAACCCCAGAGGATATGAAACAACGTATTGTGGCAGCCTGCGGCGACATTACACCAGATGTACTGTGGCGTGTACGACATTCATTACGCCAGAGATTGCAATTGTGTGCAGCAAATGATGGCCACCACATTGAACATCTATTGGCCGGACATGTCGGGACACTCTATTCCACTCCGTAATGGAAAACGGAAACCACGTGTGTACGTGTACCTCACCCCTCATGGTAATGTACATGTGCGTCAGTGAAAAAGGCCAATAAAAAGGTGTTAGCATGAGGACGTAATGTGCTGTTCCAGTCTTTTCTGTACCTAAGGTCCATCACCGTTCCCTTTGGATCCCTACGTAATTCGGTGCTCTCCGATACACACGATCGAACAGCCGAGGAGTGGTACTCAAGCGTCAACTTAAGGTTACAATATCTCCGGATGTAATTAACATTTTACAATGCAACAAACGGCACTGATTACGTATTTGTTTATATGTTCAGATGTGCTAACAAAACTAACGGGGTTCCATTTAAAAAAACGTAGGTTTGTGTTAAACATACTTCCGTGCATTTTTGTATGGTTTGTATTAACCAGTTACACTAGCTCCTCTCCTCTCGTTCGGTCTGCGGAATCGATTCGTCAGTATTTGATGTGGTTTACGAAATATATCCAGCGGTAATGTCAGGTGACTCACCCTGTATATGCCTCTACATCCTTACGTTTGTCCTCTAGCCATCCCTGCTTAGCCTCTTTGCACTTCCTGTCGATCTCATTTTTGAGACGTTTGTATTCCTTTTTGGCCGTTTCATTTACAGCTTTTTATATTTTCTCCTTTAATCAATTAAATTCAATATTTCTTGGCATAGAAACTTGTACTACTGTATTAGTCGCGGGCTTCGTATCTATCTTTGCTACAATAATGCGTTCACTATGCTGTTCGTAGTAGCTTACCCGCGCTCCTATTTTCCTGTTCATTACTAAACCTACTCCATAAGTACCCCTCTTCAATTTTGTGTGTATATCCACGTATTCACCTAAACAGAAGTCTTATTCCTCCTGCCACCGAACTTCACTAATTCCCGCTATATCTAACTTTAACCTATTCATTTCCCTTTTTAAATTTTCTAACCTACTTGCTCGATTAAGGGATCTGAAACTCGACGCTCGGATCCGTAGAACGCCAGTTTTCTTTCTTCTGATAACGATGTCCTCCCGAGTAGCCCCGCCCGGAGGTCCGAATGGGGGACTATTTTATCTCCGGAATATTTTATCCAAGAGGACGCCATCATTATTTAACCATAGAGTGAAGCTGTATGTCCTCGGGAAAAATTACGGCTGTAATTTCCCCTTGCTTTCAGCCGTTGGCAGTACCAGCACAGCAAGGCCGTTTTGGTTAGCGTTAAAAGACCAGATCAGTCAAACATCCAGACTGTTGCCCCTGCAACTACCGAAAGGCTACTGCCCGTCTTCAGGTACCATACATTTGTCTGGCCTCTCAACAGATACCCCTCCGTTGTGGTTGCACCTGCGGTATGGCTGTCTGTATCGCTGAGGCACGCAAGCCTTCCCACCAACGGTAAGGACCATGGTTCATGGGGGGGGGGGGGGGTGTTGGGGAAGCATGGGGAAGGAAGTCGACCGTGCCCTTTCGAAGGAACCATCCCGGCATTTGCCTGAAGCGATTTACGAAAATGACGGGAAACCTAAACCAGGATGGCCGGATGCGGGTTTGAACCGTCGTCCTCCCGAACGCTCGGTCCTCGCGTTATGCTGCGGCAGCTTAGTTGGCAGCTTAGTTGGCAGCTTAGTTGGCGGAGCACTTGGCTCCAAAATGTGAAGGTCCCAGGTTTGACTCTTGGTCTGGCATACATTTGTAATCTACCTGGAAATTTTTACCTCTCGTCGTGTTTTACCAAGAGACTGGAACACCATCATTCATCAGACACTCGTATTGATGAGCAGAGAGGTTAAGCGGCTTGTATCCGCCATACGGGTCCTGTTTGACTCGATGCCCAATCGGCTTACAGCCGCCGTTTCTCTCTGAACGGGGAGCTCTTTCCACTAATTTCCTCGCCTTGTGCGTCCCCGAGGCACCTACAGCTTTAAGCATAGGCAGTAAGGTGGCTAAAGTCATGGGATACCTTCTGATGTCGTGTCAGTGCAGCAACTCGATCGGGCTTCGACACAAAAAGTCGCTGATAATTCCGTCCTTGTTTGGGAACATAAAGTCCATGAACGGCTGCAAATCGTCTCAAAGTAACTGAACACCCAGAAGACCCAATCTGTTCCATGTAAACACAGCCCACACCATTATTTAGCCACCACCTTGGATAGTGCATTCTGACAAGCTGGGTCCATGGCTTCGTCGGGTCTATGCCACACACGAACCCTATCATCAACTGGAATCGGGACTCACCTGACGGGGCCACGGTTGTCCAGTCGTCCAGGATCTAACCGATATGGTCACGAACCCAAGAGAGGCGCTGTTGGCGATGTCGTGCTATTAGAAAGACATCCGCGTCGGTCGTCTGCTGAGATAGCCGATTAACGCCAGATTTCGCCGCACTGTCCTAACACATACATCCGTCTTACGCCTCACATTGATTTCTGCGGTTGTTTCACGCAGTGTTATTTGTATGTTAGCACTGACCTCGCGAACACTGCTGCTCTCGGTCATTAAGTGAAGGCCGTCGGTGACTGTTGTCCGTGGTGGGAGGTAATACCTGGAATTTGGTATTCTCGGCCCACTCTCGGTGCTGCGGATTTCGGAATATTGAATTCCCTAAAGATTTCCTAAACCGAATGTCTCATGCGTCTACCTCCAACTACCGTTCCTCGTTGAAAGTCTGTTCATGCGCGCTGAACAGCATAATTGCTTCGGAAACCTTGCCGTGTGAATCACCTGAGTACAAATGACAGCTCCTCCATTGCGCTGCCGTATACCTCGAGCACGCGACATTGCCGACATCTGTGCGTGTACACATAGCTATCCCGCAACATTTGTCAACTCAGTCTATTCTACCTACCTGTACTGAAGTTATAATTTTATTGCCCAGCAGTAGAGCTATTAAAAATTAAAGATTACTTTCTTTATAAATCAGACCAATTTACGTTCCTGATACGCCACTGAAAATAGAAGACTTTTATCATGGAATATATTTACAATTTACCTTAGTAAAAACCCACATACAATATACAGGGTGTCCATTCATCGTGACCGCGCCAAATATCTCACGAAATAACCGTCAAACGAAAAAACTATAAAGAACGAAACTTGTCTACCTTGAAGCGGGAAACGAGATGGCGCTATGGGTGGCCCGTTAGATGGCGCTGCCATAGATCAAACGGATATCATCTGCGTTTTTTTAAAATAGGAATCCCCATTTTTTTATTAGATATTCGTGTAGTACGTAAATAAATATGAATCTTTTACTTGGACCACTTTTTTCGCTTTGTGATTGATGGCACTGTAATTCTCACAAACATGTGGCTCACAATTTTGGGCGAACAGTTGCTAACAGGTAGAATTTTGAAATTAAAATACAGAACGTAGGTACGTTTGAACATGTTATTTCGGTTGTTCCAATGTGATACATGCACCTTTGTGAAGTTATCATTTCTGAGAACGCATGCTGTTACAGTGTGACTACCTGTAAATACCACATTAATGCAATAAATGCTGAAAATGATGTCCGTAAACCTCAATGCATTTAATACGTGTAACGACATTTCTCTCAACAGCGAGTAATTCGTCTTCCGTAATGTTCGCACATGCATTCACAATGGGCTGACGCATGTTGTCAGGCGTTGTCGGTGGACTACGATAGCAAATATCCTTCAACTTTCCCCATAGAAAGAAATCCGGGGACGTCCGATACGGTGAACGTGCGGGCCATGGTGTGATGCTTCGACGACCAATCCACCTGTCATGAAATATGCTATTCAATACCGCTTCACCCGCACGCGATCTATGTGCCGGACATTCATCATGTTGGAAGTACATCGCCATTCTGTCATGCAATGAAACATCTTGTAGTAACATCGGTCGAACATTACGTAGGGAATCAGCATACATTGCACCATTTAGATTGCCATCGATAAAATGGGGGCCAATTATACTCTCTCCCATTAATCCTTCCTCCCCATTAATCGGCCAAGGTCGCTGACGTTCCACTTGTAGCAGCCATCGTGGATTTTCCGTTGCCCAATAGTGCATATTATGCCGGTTTACGTTACCGCTGTTGGTGAACGACGCTTCGTCGCTAAATAGAACGCGTGCAAAATATGTCATCGTCCCGTAATTTCTCCTGTGCCCAGTGCCAGAACTGTACACGACGTTCAAAGTCGTCGCCATGCAATTCCTGGTGCATAGAAATATGGAACGGGTGCAATAGATGTTGATGTAGCATTCTCAACACCGACGTTTTTGAGATTCCCGATTCTCGCGCAATTTGTCTGCTACTGATGTGCGGATTAGCCGCGACAGCAGCTAAAAGACCTACTTGGGCATCATCATTTGTTGCAGGTCGTCGCTGACGTTTCACATGTGGCTGAACACTTCCTGTTTCCTTAAATAACGTAACTATCCGGCGAACGGTCCTGACACTTGGATGATGTCGTCCAGGATACCGAGCAGCATGCATAGCACACGCCCTTTGGGCATTTTGATCACAATAGCCATATATCAACACGATATCGACCTCTTCCGCAATTGCTAAACGGTCCACTTTAACACCGGTAATGTATCACGAAGCAGATACCATCCACACTGGTGGAATGTTGCGTGATACCACGTACTTATACGTTTGTGACTATTACAGCGCCATCTATCACAAAGCGTAAAAAGTGGTCCAACTAAAACATTCTTATTTCTTTACGTACTACACGAATATGCAATAAAAATGGGGGTCATATTTTAATAAAACGCAGTTGATACGCGTTTGACCTATGGCAGTGCCATCTAGTGGGCCAACTATAGCGCCATCTGGTTTCCCCCTTCAAGTTAGACGCGCTTCGTTCTTTGTAGTTTTTGTTTGATGCTTATTTCGTGAGAGATTTGGCCCGGTCACTATCAATGGACCAACCTGTATATTTCGTTCGTAAAGAAGAAAAAAATACACCGAAACACACACGTTCAACTTTTCAAAACTATAGCTGTTTACCAAGAAAATAGAAACAAACTTCAGTTGTTATCAACACCACCTCTCCCCTAATATGAGAACTTATTACACTGACAAAAAAGTCGCAACATCAAAAAATAATTGATGCAGAGTAATAAAATTTAGGTCATTAACATTGCAAGATCACAGATCAATGTAAGCGCGAGATAAGCACTGCAAATGTGAAACGCTGGTGTATTAATAACAACAGTAACCGCCAGAATGTTGAGTGCCAACTTGGGAACGTGCATGGACTGTGTTGTGCAGGTCCCGGATGTCAGTTTGTGGGATGGAGTATCCATACCTGCTGCTCTTGGTCTGTCAATACAGGGACGGATAATGCTGTTTGTTGATGACGCTGGAGCTGTCGTCCGATGAAGACACATATGGTCTCGATTCTAGACAGGTTTAGTGATCGAGCAGGCCAAGGCAACATTTCGACACTCTGAAGGGCACGTTAAGTTACAACAGCGTTATCTGGGCGAGTGTTATCCTGTTGGAAAGCAACCCCCGCAACGATGTTGATGAACGGCAGCACAACAGGTCGAACCACAAGACTGACGTATAAATTTGCACTCAAGGTTCATGAGATAACCACGATAACTGCTATTATACGAAATCACACCCCAGACAATAATTCCGGGTGTATGTCCAGTGTGTCTAGCATGCATATAGGCTGATTACAGGCCGTTAACTGGTCTGCTTGTAACAACACTCGGCCGTAACTGGTCACGATGAAGGACCAGCTTTTACGAGAAACCACAACGGACCACCAGCTGGCTCTCGAATGAGCTCTCGCTTGTCACCACTGGAGTCGCAAATGGTGGTGATTTGGGGTCAATGGAAAGCAATTACAGGGCGTCTGGCTCGGAGCTTTCCTCGAAGTAACCGATTTGTAATAGTTCGATCTGTCACTGCGGTGCCAACCGCTGCTCACATTGCCGAAGCGGATGCAGTACAATGTGCCAGAGTCATTCACCGAACAGGGCGGTGTTCCCTCTCGGTAGTGCCACGTGGCCGTCTGGACCCCGGTCTGCTTGCGACCGTCCATTCTCGTGACCGCCGCTGCTTCCAATGATTTACAGTGGCTACGTTCTTGGCAAGTCCTTCTGCAGTATCGCAGAAGGAACATACAGCTTCTTGTAGCCCTATTGCACGACCTCGTTCAAACTCAGCGAGGTGTTGACAATGGCGACTTTGTGGCCTTGGAGACATTCTTGACTAACATCAGCTGGTAAGACGTGTATATTTCTATTGTCTACTGTCAAACCACAATTTATGAAAGATGTTTATATTTTATTAATTAAGTAGCAATAATTAATATTTGTCATGTTGGAAATAATTGTGGTAGCAGGGAATGTCTGCACCAAAGTATTGTTGGCAGGAGAGACCGCACATTGGTATAATTTCAAAAAGGGCGGGAGAGACCGCGTATGGATACATTTTAAGAAAAGAGCGGGAAAGGCCGCGCATTGATACATTTTGTAATGGTAGTAGGGATTGTCTGCACCAGAAAGCATCGTTGGCGGGAGAGATCGCACTTTAGCGTTCGTAGGAAGTCAGTAGTAAGCGAGAAGTGAAGCGAGTAGGTAGCAGGTCTGAAGCGAGAGGTTGAGAGGAGCGGTGTGCCTGCCAGCCACTAGCTATGACTTACAATAGATTATAAACGGATGTACAGGGACATCAGCTAACTATTATCATAAGAGGAACTAATATTATTGAATTATTATTATTTTTTTTTTTTTTTTTTTTTTTTTTTTGAGAAACTCAAGAGTACTGAAGGTATGTTTGTGCAATGCTAGTTGTAAGATTATTGTAAAAAGTCCCATTTGAAGGTTTGTAAAATCATTTCATTCAGAATTTTTGCCAGAAATATTGCATTACTGATTATAATCCATCCCAAAAACCATCAACGTAAAACTTTGCAAAATTTTATAGTTGCCAAGAAAAAGTTTAACTACGAAATACGTAACTTCAGTCAACTTAGACAATAACGTCAGCTTTGCTATTAAAGAATAACGTCAGCTTTGGTAATAAATACAGTCACTTATTATGACAGCCCACCATCAGCTAATAGAGTATAGTAAAACAGAGTAAGTATATTCATGTCACAGTTCGATGTAGCAGTCAGATGGCGATCCAGTAACAGTAAAAAAAGGTAAGGAACAGTTTTGGGTTATTGCAGGTAACGACTGAGGGCCACGACGACGACACGTTCTATGTTTCGTCGAAATAATCAGCAAATCACTTTTAATAAGCAGCATTTAAATTTGTATGCGAAGATTGCTCTTATTATTATTATTATTGAGAAAGAGAATTTCAAATTGAAGATTTCGTTTGTTATGATTAAGCAAGAGATAGAAATCCTAAGGGAAGGTTTCGTAGGTTATTGTAGAAGGGAAGGTTGCGTAACACAAGAGATATAGAGGAGACGGGAAGGTTTCAAGCTCACCACGTCCAGTTTTAAAGGTACCTAACGCTCACGACCGTTACAGCGCGTATTTAACGCAAACCTGATTTTCGTCCTTATAGTCGCGGTGCTAGCTTCACTCTTACGCGATTGGAGCGATTTTTGAGTCGACATCGTTTTTCAGATTTAGAAACACGCCTGACAACTATTATTTATATTGCACAGCTCCTTGGTATTGCGATTTTTTTCTGTCAACGTATTTCCTTTTAACAGTAGCGAAAACGCTATGAGACATACAGATCTCTGCTGGTTAAGTCTCATTAAGGCATTCTATCAGTCAAAGAACTTGTTTGAAGTATTTCCTGAAATGTTGAGATGATTTACCCCGTGACATGTTCATACATCAAAACTAGTCTCACGGGAATTTTGCCGTTATGTTTACCCATATTTTGACAGATTTTTATAAAGTTTATAGTCTGCCACAATGAGCATTTTAGGGGAGTGAATATGTAAGTAGACCGCTTATGTTTTTATGTTGGTAACGTCACCTAGCGCTCTGTATGAAAATCGCTGGCTGTGCTGTGTGCAGTCTGTGGCTGGTTGGCATTGTTGGAATATTCGCCACTGTAGTGTTGGGCAGTTGGATGTGAACAGCGCGTAGTGTTGCGCATTTGGAGGTGAGCCGCCAGCAGTGGCGGATGTGGGGAGAGAGATGGCAGAATTTTAAGAGTGGACGATCTGGACGTGTCCGTCAGAAAAAGGAAATTTATAAGACTGGAAGTCATGAACTTTATATATATATATATATATATATATATATATATATATATATAATGACTCTTGAACACTATTAAAGTAAATACTTTGTTTGTTCTCTATCAAAATCTTTCATTTGCTAACTATGCCTATCAGCAGTTAGTGCCTTCAGCAGTTAGAATCTTTTATTTAGCTGGCAGTATTGGCCCTCGCCGTATTGCAGTCGTTCGAATAACGACGATTTTTGTGAGGTAAGTGATTCATGAAAGTTATAGGTTATTGTTAGTCAGGGCCATTCTTTTGTAGGGATTATTGAAAGTCAGATTGCGTTGCGCTAAAAATATTGTGTGTCAGTTTAGTGTTGATCAGAATAAGTAAAGAGCGAAATGTCTGAGTACGTTCAGTTCTGCTCAGCTGTTTGAAAATCAAATAACGTAAGGGGTTTATCAGCACCGTCATTCATAAATTTTTCTAAGGGGGCGTTTCAAATATTTCGCAGTACTCGTATTTATTTAAGGAATAAAGCCAGAAAAATAGGTATAATCGAAGTATGTTACAATACTCTACCACTTTCTGTTCACATAAGAAGCCAATAATGCAAAAAATATCTCTGTGAATGGGATGCAACGGACAAACTAAGTGACTTTTGCCCAGCACCGGAACTATTTTCGACTACATATGTTACACAGCATGTACTGCCGACTGTCTGCATGTCACAGATGAATTTCAGAGGAGGATATCTATAGGCAGGCTGAATCTCGACGCAGCCGGAGAATGCAGTCAAAGACAATGGGGAGCAACAGCGAGCGAGCGCATCTGGGGAGAGGGGAGTTACTAGCAATTTGGCGGAACTGCTTCACGAACGTTGGAGAGCGCCGATTCCCAAGAAGATCGATCTCAAGGACGAGCAGAACAATGGAGGCGAGATATGTAGCCATCTGGGGACCGTCGGGCAGCCGTAAAAGAGAGCAATTCAGAACTGCATGAATGCATCGGCTCTGAATGCGAATCCAGGGCGGAGCCTCCAGAAAGAAGAAATCTGCGATCGGAAATCTGCAAGAAGGCAGCATCTCTCTTACTTATGAAACAAGTGTCAGCCTCAATGCAACCAACCTACTTTCAGTTTAACTGTTCGTCCATGTGGATCCTTAAAGCAGATCATTAATTATTTCGATGGCTGCATAAACCGTTAGCAAGTTACAGGACGTGCCGAAGAGTAATACCTCCGATTTTTTAATATGAAAACTCTTAAAACTTTTCAGATGAAACGTCATATCTACATATTTGCAGCCCTCTGCCGCTAGAGGGCTCCGAATTGAAGCGTGTAATGTGGCAGTATTACAGCGTGCTGTAATCGAACTTAGAGTTCGAGCAGTTCGTCCACACATGGATTCCCCCCCCCCCCCCCCCCCTCCTTCAGTATGACAATGCCAAATCACACAATAGCGCTGAGGCATGTGCAGCAATCCGACGCCTTGGGTTCACTGTCGTTGGATCATCCTCCAGCGACTTGGCCCCATCCGATTTCCATGTGTTTTAAAAAACTTAAAGAACACTTTCGAGGACGTCACTTTGATAGTGATGAGGTGGTGCAGGCAGAGGTGAGGTTGTGGCTACGCCAACAAAGTCAAACAATCCACAGTGACTGTATCAACAAAATAGTCTCTCGTTGGAAGAAATGTTTTCGTCGCCAGAGTACTATGGTGAAAATTAAACATACAGATACGAATAATAAAGATATATCCAGAATGAGATTTTCACTCTGCAGCGGAGTGTGCGCTGATATGAAACTTCCTGGCAGATTAAAACTGTGTGCCCGACCGAGACTCGAACTCGGGACCTTTGCCTTTCGCGGGCAGGTGCTCTACCATCTGAGCTACCGAAGCACGACTCACGCCCGGTACTCACAGCTTTACTTCTGCCAGTATCTCGTCTCCTACCTTCCAAACTTTACAGAAGCTCTCCTGCGAACCTTGCAGAACTAGCACTCCTGAAAGAAAGGATATAGCGGAGACATGGCTTAGCCACAGCCTGGGGGATGTTTCCAGAATGAGATTTTCACTCTGCAGCGGAGTGTGCGCTGATATGAAACTTCCTGGCAGATTAAAACTGTGTGCCCGACCGAGACTCGAACTCGGGACCTTTGCCTTTCGCGGGCAGGTGCTCTACCATCTGAGCTACCGAAGCACGACTCACGCCCGGTACTCACAGCTTTACTTCTGCCAGTATCTCGCCTCCTACCTTCCAAACTTTACAGAAGCTCTCCTGCGAACCTTGCAGAACTAGCACTCCTGAAAGAAAGGATATAGCGGAGACATGGCTTAGCCACAGCCTGGGGGATGTTTCCAGAATGAGATTTTCACTCTGCAGCGGAGTGTGTGCTGATATGAAACTTCCTGGCAGATTACAACTGTGTGCCCGACCGAGACTCGAACTCGGGACCTTTGCCTTTCGCGGGCAGGTGCTCTACCATCTGAGCTACCGAAGCACGACTCACGCCCGGTACTCACAGCTTTACTTCTGCCAGTATCTCGTCTCCTACCTTCCAAACTTTACAGAAGCTCTCCTGCGAACCTTGCACAACTAGCACTCCTGAAAGAAAGGATATAGCGGAGACATGGCTTAGCCACAGCCTGGGGGATGTTTCCAGAATGAGATTTTCACTCTGCAGCGGAGTGTGCGCTGATATGAAACTTCCTGGCAGATTAAAACTGTGTGCCCGACCGAGACTCGAACTCGGGACCTTTGCCTTTCGCGGGCAGGTGCTCTACCATCTGAGCTACCGAAGCACGACTCAGGCCCGGTACTCACAGCTTTACTTCTGCCAGTATCTCGTCTCCTACCTTCCAAACTTTACAGAAGCTCTCCTGCGAACCTTGCAGAACTAGCACTCCTGAAAGAAAGGATATAGCGGAGACATGGCTTAGCCACAGCCTGGAGGATGTTTCCAGAATGAGATTTTCACTCTGCAGCGGAGTGTGCGCTGATATGAAACTTCGTGGCAGATTAAAACTGTGTACCCGACCGAGACTCGAACTCGGGACCTTTGCCTTTCGCGGGCAGGTGCTCTACCATCTGAGCTACCGAAGCACGACTCACGCCCGGTACTCACAGCTTTACTTCTGCCAGTATCTCGTCTCCTACCTTCCAAACTTTACAGAAGCTCTCCTGCGAACCTTGCACAACTAGCACTCCTGAAAGAAAGGATATAGCGGAGACATGGCTTAGCCACAGCCTGGGGGATGTTTCCAGAATGAGATTTTCACTCTGCAGCGGAGTGTGCGCTGATATGAAACTTCCTGGCAGATTACAACTGTGTGCCCGACCGAGACTCGAACTCGGGACCTTTGCCTTTCGCGGGCAGGTGCTCTACCATCTGAGCTACCGAAGCACGACTCACGCCCGGTACTCACAGCTTTACTTCTGCCAGTATCTCGTCTCCTACCTTCCAAACTTTACAGAAGCTCTCCTGCGAACCTTGCAGAACTAGCACTCCTGAAAGAAAGGATATAGCGGAGACATGGCTTAGCCACAGCCTGGAGGATGTTTCCAGAATGAGATTTTCACTCTGCAGCGGAGTGTGCGCTGATATGAAACTTCCTGGCAGATTAAAACTGTGTACCCGACCGAGACTAGAACTCGGGACCTTTGCCTTTCGCGGGCAGGTGCTCTACCATCTGAGCTACCGAAGCACGACTCACGCCCGGTACTCACAGCTTTACTTCTGCCAGTATCTCGTCTCCTACCTTCCAATCCTTACAGAAGCTCTCCTGCGAACCTTGCAGAACTAGCACTCCTGAAAGAAAGGATATAGCGGAGACATGGCTTAGCCACAGCCTGGGGGATGTTTCCAGAATGAGATTTTCACTCTGCAGCGGAGTGTGCGCTGATATGAAACTTCCTGGCAGATTAAAACTGTGTGCCCGACCGAGACTCGAACTCGGGACCTTTGCCTTTCGCGGGCAGGTGCTCTACCATCTGAGCTACCGAAGCACGACTCACGCCCGGTACTCACAGCTTTACTTCTGCCAGTATCTCGTCTCCTACCTTCCAAACTTTACAGAAGCTCTCCTGCAAACCTTGCAGAACTAGCACTCCCGAAAGAAAGGATATAGCGGAGACATGGCTTAGCCACAGCCTGGGGGATGTTTCCAGAATGAGATTTTCACTCTGCAGCGGAGTGTGCGCTGATATGAAACTACCTGGCAGATTAAAACTGTGTGCCCGACCGAGACTCGAACTCGGGACCTTTGCCTTTCGTGGGCAGGTGCTCTACTATCTGAGCTACCGAAGCACGACTCACGCCCGGTACTCACAGCTTTACTTCTGCCAGTATCTCGTCTCCTACCTTCCAAACTTTACAGAAGCTCTCCTGCGAACCTTGCAGAACTAGCACTCCTGAAAGAAAGGATATAGCGGAGACATGGCTTAGCCACAGCCTGGGGGATGTTTCCAGAATGAGATTTTCACTCTGCAGCGGAGTGTGCGCTGATATGAAACTTCCTGGCAGATTAAAACTGTGTGCCCGACCGAGACTCGAACTCGGGACCATTGCCTTTCGCGGGCAGGTGCTCTACCATCTGAGCTACCGAAGCACGACTCACGCCCGGTACTCACAGCTTTACTTCTGCCAGTATCTCGCCTCCTACCTTCCAAACTTTACAGAAGCTCTCCTGCGAACCTTGCAGAACTAGCACTCCTGAAAGAAAGGATATAGCGGAGACATGGCTTAGCCACAGCCTGGGGGATGTTTCCAGAATGAGATTTTCACTCTGCAGCGGAGTGTGCGCTGATATGAAACTTCCTGGCAGATTACAACTGTGTGCCCGACCGAGACTCGAACTCGGGACCTTTGCCTTTCGCGGGCAGGTGCTCTACCATCTGAGGTACCGAAGCACGACTCACGCCCGGTACTCACAGCTTTACTTCTGCCAGTATCTCGTCTCCTACCTTCCAAACTTTACAGAAGCTCTCCTGCGAACCTTGCAGAACTAGCACTCCTGAAAGAAAGGATATAGCGGAGACATGGCTTAGCCACAGCCTGGGGGATGTTTCCAGAATGAGATTTTCACTCTGCAGCGGAGTGTGCGCTGATATGAAACTTCCTGGCAGATTACAACTGTGTGCCCGACCGAGACTCGAACTCGGGACCTTTGCCTTTCGCGGGCAGGTGCTCTACCATCTGAGCTACCGAAGCACGACTCACGCCCGGTACTCACAGCTTTACTTCTGCCAGTATCTCGTCTCCTACCTTCCAAACTTTACAGAAGCTCTCCTGCGAAACTTGCAGAACTAGCACTCCTGAAAGAAAGGATATAGCGGAGACATGGCTTAGCCACAGCCTGGGGGATGTTTCCAGAATGAGATTTTCACTCTGCAGCGGAGTGTGCGCTGATATGAAACTTCCTGGCAGATTAAAACTGTGTGCCCGACCGAGACTCGAACTCGGGCCTTTGCCTTTCGCGGGCAGGTGCTCTACCATCTGAGCTACCGAAGCACGACTCACGCCCGGTACTCACAGCTTTACTTCTGCCAGTATCTCGCCTCCTACCTTCCAAACTTTACAGAAGCTCTCCTGCGAACCTTGCAGAACTAGCACTCCTGAAAGAAAGGATATAGCGGAGACATGGCTTAGCCACAGCCTGGGGGATGTTTCCAGAATGAGATTTTCACTCTGCAGCGGAGTGTGCGCTGATATGAAACTTCCTGGCAGATTACAACTGTGTGCCCGACCGAGACTCGAACTCGGGACCTTTGCCTTTCGCGGGCAGGTGCTCTACTATCTGAGCTACCGAAGCACGACTCACGCCCGGTACTCACAGCTTTACTTCTGCCAGTATCTCGTCTCCTACCTTCCAAACTTTACAGAAGCTCTCCTGCGAACCTTGCAGAACTAGCACTCCTGAAAGAAAGGATATAGCGGAGACATGGCTTAGCCACAGCCTGGGGTATGTTTCCAGAATGAGATTTTCACTCTGCAGCGGAGTGTGCGCTGATATGAAACTTCCTGGCAGATTACAACTGTGTGCCCGACCGAGACTCGAACTCGGGACCTTTGCCTTTCGCGGGCAGGTGCTCTACCATCTGAGCTACCGAAGCACGACTCACGCCCGGTACTCACAGCTTTACTTCTGCCAGTATCTCGTCTCCTACCTTCCAAACTTTACAGAAGCTCTCCTGCGAACCTTGCAGAACTAGCACTCCTGAAAGAAAGGATATAGCGGAGACATGGCTTAGCCACAGCCTGGGGGATGTTTCCAGAATGAGATTTTCACTCTGCAGCGGAGTGTGCGCTGATATGAAACTTCCTGGCAGATTAAAACTGTGTGCCCGACCGAGACTCGAACTCGGGACCTTTGCCTTTCGCGGGCAGGTGCTCTACCATCTGAGCTACCGAAGCACGACTCACGCCCGGTACTCACAGCTTTACTTCTGCCAGTATCTCGTCTCCTACCTTCCAAACTTTACAGAAGCTCTCCTGCGAACCTTGCAGAACTAGCACTCCTGAAAGAAAGGATATAGCGGAGACATGGCTTAGCCACAGCCTGGGGGATGTTTCCAGAATGAGATTTTCACTCTGCAGCGGAGTGTGCGCTGATATGAAACTTCCTGGCAGATTAAAACTGTGTGCCCGACCGAGACTCGAACTCGGGACCTTTGCCTTTCGCGGGCAGGTGCTCTACCACCTGAGCTACCGAAGCACGACTCACGCCCGGTACTCACAGCTTTACTTCTGCCAGTATCTCGTCTCCTACCTTCCAAACTTTACAGAAGCTCTCCTGCGAACCTTGCAGAACTAGCACTCCTGAAAGAAAGGATATAGCGGAGACATGGCTTAGCCACAGCCTGGGGGATGTTTCCAGAATGAGATTTTCACTCTGCAGCGGAGTGTGCGCTGATATGAAACTTCCTCTTAGAAATATTTATGAACGATTGTGCTGATAAACCTCTTACATTATTTGATTTTCAAACAGCTGAGCAGAACTGAACGTACTCAGACATTTCGCTCTTTACCTGTTCTGATCACCACTAAACTGACACCCAATATTTTTAGCGCAACGCAGTCTGACTTTCAAAAATCCCTACAAAAGAATGACCCTGACTAACAATAACCTATACCTTTCGTGAATCTCTTACCCCACAAAAATCTTCGTTACTCGAACTACTGCAAAACAGCGAGAGCCAATACTGCCAGCTAAATAAGTTTCTAACTACTGAAGGCACTAACTACTGATAGGCATACTAAGCAAATGAAAGATTTTGATATAGAACAAACAATGTATTTTCCTTAATAGTGTTCAAAAGTCATAATATTTATATCAGTCCATGATATCCAATATTACAAATTTACTGTCTTTGATGGACACACGTCCAGATCATCTGCTCTCAAAACTCCACCATCTCTCTCCCCACATCCACCATTGCTGGCGGCTCACCTCCAACTGCGCAACGCTACGCGCTGTTAACAGCCAACTGCCAAACACAATAGCGAATTCCAACAATGCAAACCAGCCACAGACTGCACACAGCAGAGTCAGTCATTTTCATATAGATCGCTACATGGCATTACCAACATAAAAACCTAAAAAGCCTACTTACACAGTTCTCGGGTATCCGACCGGGTAGCGTCGTAATTTCTCCACAATATTTCGGTAGACGTACACGTTGGCATCTTCAGGTAGTTCTTCGCAGTACCTTTGATGAAAAACTGTCAAGAAACTTCGACCACGAGCGGCTGCACCGCCACGACTGTATGGGCTACCAAAAGTCCACAAGGATGGGACACCTATGCGTCCAATAGTCAGAAACATACGAGCAGCAACCTATGAACTGGCCCAGCACCTGACGGGTCTCCTTAGTCCATTTGTGGGAAAATGCGAACACCACATCCGCAATTCCATCCACTTTGTGCAACGTATACAAGAACTTCGGCTCCAGGATAGCGACTTGATAGTGAGCTTCGACGTAGTGTCCCTCTTCACTAGGGTACCACTGCAAGACTCCATCGATCTGATAAGCAAGAAATTCGACAACAACCTAACAAGGCTCTTCGAGTTCGTGCTCACCTCAACATACTTCCTGTTCGACGGAAATTATTATGAACAGACTGATGGCGTCGCCATGGGATGCCCACTTTCACCGGTTGTAGCCAACTTTTTTATGGAGAATTTCGAGGAGAAGGCACTAGAACAAGCCAAACAAAAACCAGCTTGTTTCTTCCGCTACGTGGATGACACGTTCGTTGTTTGGCCGCATGGACGGGACATCTTAAATGAATTTCGCGAACTCCCCAACTCGCTGCACCCCAACATACAGTTCACGATGGAGGTGGAGCATTATGGTGCTCTACCGTTTCTTGACGTGCTGGTGAAACGGAAACCTGACGGCAAGCTGGGACACAGTGTATACAGAAAACCTACACACACCGATTTGTACCTAAATGCCTTCAGTTGCCACAACTCCTCCCAGCGTGAAGGCGTTTTGCGCACACTTGTTCACAGGACACGATCGATCTGCGATCAGGAGAGCCTTCCAGCATAACTGCAGCACCACGAGACAACATTTCGGAAAAATGGGTACAACCAGACGCAAGTAAGGCACACACTCAACAGACTGCGCCAAGAGAACAAGAAGAAGAAACACAAGAACACAAGTCACTGACGTGCATTCAGTTTGTCGGAAACTCCTCAAGAAAAATCGGTGGAATCCTGGGGAAACACAATGTGAAATGTGTATTCCGACCCCCAGCAAAAACCTTGATTCTACTGGGTTCAGTGAAAGACGACCTAGGCCTTCGAAATCCAGGTGTTTATCGAATTCCCCGTCAGTGCGAAAAATCATACGTTGGGGAGACAGTCCGCAGTGTAGAAGAGAGGTGCCGCGAACACAAGAGCCATACTGAATTACGCCAGGCCACTAAATCAGCCGTGGCTGAGCATTGTATAAAGACTGGCGGTACTATGGACTAAGAAAAAACAAAAATACTCCGTCAATTCTCCTAGTTCTGGGACTGCGTTACTAGAGGTCGTCGAAATCCGACTACAGGACGATCTAATTAATAAAGACAGCGGCCTTCAACTTAGTCAGGCTTCGAACCCTGCACTCAGCCTGGAGAGAAAGATGCGGTCCCAGAGATCGAGGACCGCCCCCGGCAGCAGCAGCAGCAGGGAGACTGCAGACCCCAGTTGAGACCCAGGCGCCGCTTCCCCCACCACCTCCAGTAGCCGCCGCGCCGGCCGCACCAAAGACACCAGGAGAGGAACGGTGGAGGGGGTAACGGCTAGTACATATATGGGGCGCCGAGAGGAACAGCACAGCATTCGTCAGGAACAACCTGAAGATGGCAGCGTGTACGCCTGCCGAAATATTGTGGAGAAATTATGACGCTACCCGGTCGGATACCCGAGAACTGTTCAAATTGGAAATACGCCGGGAAAACTTCAGATCGGAATAAAGATATCGATTGTGAATAATTTTTTTTTATTTAAAAGCTTTAAGTGTTTTCACATAAAAAAATTGGAGGTATTACTTTCCGGCATGCGCTCGTAAAAGTTGTCTTCCATCATTGTGAACATTATTCTTGTGCTAAGATAGTAGAAATGACAAGTTACCATACATTACTAAACATCGCTGGGAAGAACAACTTCCTTATGCTTGCCAAATTATTATAGAAGAAAACTCCAAAAAATAAACATGACAAGGACCAAGTCGAACTAAAAATTAAACTGATTACATTTTATCGAACAATAAAGAAATTGCACAACGTGTGACGCTTCTAAATGGCGTTCGAATTGCATGCGATCACACTCGTAAAATGCAGTCTAAAGATGCATATGCAGCTGGTACGAAACGAACTCATCAGACAGGAAGTAAAAATTTGTTTCTTTTAATGGACAAGTCTACATTTGACTTTATTGCTGTTCATTTAATTTCGACCCAGGTTTCAGCCTTCTTACCATTTTCAAGTGATTCAGTTCCTGTAAGTAACATATTTTACAGGACATCAAGCTCAAAATTGGACACAAATTAAGAAAAATATTCGCTTCCCACGAAATGCCGATGTAAAATCATCTTGTAAGGTGCATGTCATATTTAAGAAAAACAGGTTTACTTTGGTATATACCGAAGTCCGCAACTTGTAATAGCGATACGTCACTAGTCACTTCCGTCAGTGCTTAGGCAACCCGCAACACGGGCACCAGACGCTGCCCAAGTCAACTCGCCCACGCAGCTGGAGACGCCCCCCCCCCCCCCTCCCGCTTGCGGCTTCGGACTTCCTCTTTAAGCTAACCCGGCCGCCACGCAACCCGTCTCTCTCGCTGTACGTGGAACGGCGAAATGTGGAAGCTCTAGAGTCTAGTTAGTCATCTCGTGTAGCGGACCACAAGTAGAACGGCCTGGTTTAGTATTCGCCAATGAGCTGACGACGAGTATTTGCTTACCAAATCCGGGGAAAATGTCTTCTGTAACCTAACTGCGGATGGACACGTGTCCACGATTCTGGAGACCTGAACGAGAAAGCTATAGATTGTTCTCGTAAAAGCTCTCGTTTCTCCGCTGCGTATTTGTTTCTATTTATTTTGAGTTGCGCCTTAGTACGGGAATTCGCGCAAGAGCTTCGTTATACAAGAAAGGACTTTTCGTTGCACAGGGCGGTTCCTCAGGGCCGTTTCTTCGAATTACATGCGGTAAATTACTAAATTTCGGTATATCATCTTAAAATAGCATGGTAAAGATTGAATAGCAAAGAAAACACACAAACACAGAGATGTGACTACACCGATGGAATGATAAATTATTTCCATTTACCGTTTGGGTTGTAATTTGGCTAACTGAATTTTATATGATATTAATCTTTTCTATCTACTCGTACAGACACGTTCAGTCTCCTACTGTTATTTCATCTAAGGGAATGATGCCTTAGATAGGAGGTGTGGACTTCATCAGCGTCCATTCTCGTGCGATGATGAAATATACGCACTATCGAGGTCCGCTAAGTGCTGCGCTGTCTTCAAACTAGTTTACCGTATAAATATTCCTACATTGGCTAATGGGAAATCCCTTTTCGTGGATGATAACTGTACTAAGCAACGAATAACGCAAATCATTAATTAAATAATGATAAACACGACGCTCAGTGAGCCGCTCAATAAATATAGCCTCTGGCCGGTCCACATCCCACTTACATATCGAGGATAAACCAAAGCGCTAATTGAATTATGGGAATTCTGAGTACGGGCGGTACGCCATGCAACATGGTGGAAACGGATCTATGTGACAGTGCGGAAACACAATGTGGATACCCAACTCATGTTCTCTGGATAATATGGCTATTTTTTCAGACTAATCAGTTACATTTGGTGGGAAAAAAACACACCCACGAAATGATTCTACTGTATTGAACGTAACATGAAACTACCTACCAAACAGACCTCACAATTTTCCAATCGGTCAATAATCAGTTTCTGTCAAATTAAGTCTAAATGGTCTCTTACGAATATGTGAACTGCGTAGGAAAATATGGATCAGGATGTGCCCCTCATTATTTAGTGATTGCGACGATTTTGTCTCAATTTCGCGCTCCTGCGCATTAGCACACACAGATTAAAACACACTGAAATTTCCTCTAACTCGGTGACACTGATTAAACATAGCAAGACAGCACTAATTATGATAAACATCCAAATGTTACCAGAAGTGAGCCCACAAAACAATTATTCCCACAGATAAAATAAGTTACTCAAATTCTATTCCCATCCAAACAAACCCGCTCAGATGCATTATGTTCCATTACAGGCAATCAGGGGTGGCACGCTCGTACATACAGGGAGACAATTATTGAATTGTGTGAAAAAAGTAAATTAGTTACAAACTACGGCGTGCACACACTTTATTCGACATGTAAACGTCACTACACACATTGCCGCGCGGGATTAGCCCAGCGGTCTAGGCCGCTGCAGTCATGGACTGTGCGGCTGGTCCCGGCGGAGGTTCGAGTCCGCCCTCGGGCGCGCGCGCGCGTGTGTGTGTGTGTGTGTGTGTGTGTGTGTGTGTGTGTGTGTGTGTGTGTGTGTGCCGGAGGTTCGAGTCCGACCACGCGCGCGCGCGCGCGCGCGTGTGTGTGTGTGTGTGTGTGTGTGTGTGTGTGTGTGTGTGTGTGTGTGTGTGTGTGTGTCCTTAGGATAATTTAGGTTAAGTAGTGTGTAAGCTTGGGGACTGATGACCTTAGTAGTTAAGTCCCATAAGATTTCACACGCATTTGAACTACACATTTTATGATATATTCGATATGCCTGCCATCTTGGCGATGATGTAGCACACACGAACAACGAAATTCTGTATGACCCACTGAAGTGTCGGAACATCGATATTGTCGATGACCACCTCAATGGATTTTTCGGCTTAGCAATGGTTTTGGGGTTATTGCTGTACACCTTGTCTTTCATATGACCTCGAAAAAATGGGTCGCCTGTGTTCAGATCTCGAGGATATGGCGGCCAATCGAGGTCCGTGAAAGTAGCGTCTGGATACCCCAGAGCCAGAATGCCGTCCCCCAAAGTGCTCCTGCAGGACATCAAACACTCCTGTTTCGATGGGTTCGACCTCCGTCTTGCATGAAACACATCTTGTCGAAATCAGGGTGACTTTGGATAATGGGGATGAAATCATATTCCAAAACCTTCATGTACCGTTCGGTATTCACCGTCTCATCAAGTAATATCGCACCGATTATTCGGTGACTGCACATTGCACTCCACACAGTTATGATGAAGAGATTTCTCGATTGCGAAATGCGGGTTCTCAGTCGCCCATATGCGCCAATTTTGGTTATTGACGAAGCTAGCGAAATGAAAGTGGACCTCGTCGTGCTCACGCGCATACTAATTCCCATTGGGCCCTGCAGCCAACCGTGCAGTTTGAACGTCCTAACGTACACCATTCAGAAGTTACGACGATTTTATCTCACATAGTTCAATAATTGTAACTTTGTATCTCCCACACACTCCAGTGCGGTAATCAACAGACGAATTCGGTGCTGTCTCACTTTCTTTCCACGGTGACCCAATAAATTTCTACACGATTACTTTCTCAAGTACTTCACACTCATTCACTTCCTATATTTATCTGCATTCATCAGGATTGGTGGTGTCACACAGCCTCGTGCAATGCCCATTTACGGGCCTTTAAAGCACTGGCATAATTACTCACCACAGTCCGTTCCTGGGAGTTAGAGAGGAATAATGCACACAATCACTTGCAAGATATTGTAACTTATTACTATACACGCAGAACCTAACATGAATACGACACAAGCACGCTTCCCCCTCATTGTCAGAGCAACCAGCGACCACCAGATCCATCGAAGAGAAAGGTCCAGCTATTCACTCTTAAATCGTGCTTGCCTGGACAAAATGTTTCACTCGGAAGTAAATATTGGAACTAATTCTACAGCACGTTATGTATATTGCAACCTTAACACTATGCACACGCATGACTATTGTAAGCGCTGCCTAAGGTAGATGACCGTTAAAAAGGCAAAGGATCCTCACTTGTAAGGTGCTTCCTGATTGAATATTCTAAAAAAATGAAAAAAGAGATATAAATCTTCCTCTAAACTATCGACATGAATTTCCTGCGAAAAAACGGATCAGTGCTTAATTTCAGTGGACTATTTCACATAAGATACCCTCATTGTAGTGATCTTGCTGAGCACCTACGACATTCAGCACCACATCTCCACAGCCAGCGTCCAAGTGCCCAACACGGCGGTTACAAAGACCATCCGCCCTGGCGGTTCGTGAGGGGGGGGGGGAGGGGGAGAGACGGACTTGTACCCTAGGCACACTGCGCCTGCAGATCCATCCACATCTTTGGCTCACACACCCAAGGGTACTGGTCTGAAGTTGGCAACAACTTGTAGCTGCAGTGGCACTATCTTTGAAAGCCACCACAACCATGTAGCTTACAACGCACGCACGCACGCACGCACACAGCTTGCTTACTCAACACAAACTGCAGGAAAGAGCCAAACACATAAAACAAATATTAGAGAGTGAGGACACTTGAGGGATTGAATAGGATATGCAGAAAAGTAGACAAATAAATACCTGATGATTAAAGGACTGAATTTTGCTCCCGCGCCTGTTTCACCGCCACTAGTGGATTTCGTCAGTGACATTGAAGAAGTTGTACGCCGTCTTGATACAGATGAAGCGGAGGAAGTTCGTCGAGATTCTTGCCGTGTGTTGACCAGAGGTGCACCAATGAAGAGTAACATCTCGCCCATGGAGAGGATAGCCCCTCCGTAACTTACGAGCAGATGTGGATACGGTAGTCTTAAAATTTGACAAAGGAAACGCCACTGTCCGCATACCAAGGGATGAATATATTAATAAGATCAATGTTTTTATTATGTGACTCAAAGTATCACAAAATCGATAAGGATCCCACGAGCCGAGTGGTGCGAAAAACAACAGAACTTGTATCAAATAGTTCTCTACCGAAGGAGGTAATCAAGAGACTGAAACCAAACAGTTCAGTTCCACCTAGGCTATATGGACTGCCTAAGATCCACAAGGAAAATGTGCCGTTACGTCCAATTGTGAGTAACATTGGAGCAGCCACTTACGACGTAGCAAAATTTTTGGCATCTTTGCTCAAACCAGTGATAGGCAAGTATGCACATCACATAAGGAATTCCAGTTATTTTATCAGCCAACTTCAGTCACTACAGCTGCAAAGTAACGACTTATTGGTCAGTCTTGATGTGGTTTCTCTTTTCACAAAGGTGCCTCTTGTGGACTCATTACACCTCATTGGAAATATGTTTGGTACAAACGTTACAGCATTGTTTCAGCACACTCTCTCCTCTACATTTTTATATTTAACAACGAATTTTACGAACAATCTGACGGTGTCACCATGGGGAGTCCTTTGTCTCTCCTGGTGGCCAATCTTTTTATGGAAGATTTTGAGGAGAGAGCACTCGAATCTGCCACTTTTAAACCGACAGTATTTTGGCGATACGTTGACGACACTTTTATAGTGTGGTCTTGGTCTGGACCGTCTTCAAGAATTTTTACGTCACATGAACTTCATACATGAAAACATAAAGTTTACCATGGAGAAAGATGGTTGTCCGCCATTTTTAGACGTCTTGGTTAGACGGAAGAGTGATGGCACACTTGGTCACTCGGAGTGCAGAAGGCCCACTCATACAGACCTGTATGTACAAGCTACTAGTTGCCACCATCCAGCACAAACAATGGGCGTTCTCAAAACCTTGATCCACCGTGCCCATACCATCTCTGATGCCGACAGACTGGAACACCTGCAAAAAGTATTTCTGAAGAATGACTTTTCAACTAGGCAAGTGAACAGAGTGATGCAGACCTACAAACGACGGAACAAGGAAGAGGAAGAGGCCTTCAGGTAGACTGCTTATCCACCATTTATTGGGAATATTTCTTCACAGGTAGGCAGGATATTGAGAAAGTATAAAGTGAGTCATCTTTCGTCCTCCTTCCAAAATTTCGTCACTGGTGGGATCCGTTAAAGATGACCTGGGCCTGCGTAAATCAGGTGTTTACAAGATTCCGTGTGAATGCGGCAAATCGTATATAGGGCAAACAACACGAACTGTGCAGGAACGCATTGTGGAACACCAACGGCATACTAGCCTTCTCCAACACACCAAGTCCGCAATCGCCGAACATTGTATTTCCACAGACCATTCCATTAACTACGACACAAAAATTTTGGCCCATACATCAAACTTTTGGAGCTCGATTATCAATGAATCTGTGGAAATAAGATTGTATGACAACGAGACTCTCATCAATCGAGATAGCGGTTATCAACTAAACTCTGGTTGGAATCCTGTTATAGAGAAACTTCGTAGTCGATGTAGTTATCTGCATAAAGATGGAAATCGACCTGATATCGATACGCCAAGCTTTCACCGTCGAGGGCGCGAGGTGCAGCGCACGGAGTTGTTATGAACGCGCACGCTCAGTAGCGCATGCGCAATGTCTCCTCAGTATGGCTTTAAATAGCGGAGATCAGCGCGTACTCGCCAGTAATACTGCAGTGGTACTCACCTGAGGAGAGCCAAAGGACTCCACGCCGAAACATCGCGCCAGGACGTTACTAATATCCGGAAGTTCTCCTGTGTGTTTATGGAACAAATAAATTCCTCTCCTCTACAGAATCTTTGTGTATACTGTAACATAACTTGAGAAAAATAGCCGATCATGGCCTGATGTCTGATTTAGTATAAGAAACACGTGTAGTAGAAAGAATGTTTCACTTTCAATATAAAAATAAATTTTTAAATTTATTCTTAGGCCGAAAGAAAAATGTTATCCGAAAAGATAACTTCAGAAGCATATATAGCTCCGCGTACACCGTTGTGGTAGGAGCTATTCAGTGGTAAGGTGCCGGGCTAACACGAATTCAGACAGCCTTTAAAACAAATTTATTAACAACTATTCCTACTTAACAATTATTAGAAAATATTGTGTTTGACCCCAATGCAATTATAACAACAACTGAAAGTTTCAACTTAAGCTCGTTAACTATTTGTGATAAAAAGTTTAAAGTATCTGAGGCTATTTCAGACTGCATGTAGTAACCTTCAAACAAATTTATAATAACGAACTGACAGCAATTCCAACTTAAAATAGTATTCAGATAAATCCAATGTAACAAAAGCGCTTGAAATACGCAACATATTACAGCGGAACCCTTTTATCATAAGTTTCTGTACACACCAGTTTCTCGTGCTACAATTTAAAATTTGATCTATTACTGTGCAGGAGTACCGAACAAATTACGGAAGTTAATTACTTAATCCAAGAAGAAATTTGCATCTGCTGCTACCTCAGTGGATTTTCAGAGCTGTAATCTTGTAATTTTATTTTATTTGACACGTCAGTCTTGCGCACAGTTTCTAGCAGTACATTAAACACATCATTATGTTGGCGTGATTAGGCCTGAAACGTAAGTCAGTCGGCCCTAGTCCCACACACGCATACAAATAATGGCCTCCCACCAGGGAAAACTTAATGACAACCCTGTCACATGAACACTAAAAAAAAAAAGTCAATAACGGCGCCCCAGAAGCACAGACTCAATTACAATTTTGCAAGACGAACAGCTACAACACACAGATGGACAAATACTCAGTAATAAAATTATTCCGTCTGTAACGCCGGAAATGCATATCCTCCTATTTCCATCTATTGTACTATAAATTTTTTCCTTATTTTGTTACCTGAATATGACATTTCTGTGCCTTTATATATTGTAATTGTGTTACAATTTGTGTATATATATATATGTTGATGTGTAATTGGTTTGTTTTGTAAATATTATTTGTATTTTTACACTGGGTCTGGTCTAGGGAAAACTATGCTATCGAACGACTACATCGGTAGGTCGAGTGGAGAACCAAGGTGTTTAGGATCTTTGGTAGTGTTAACTCTGCCGCGTGGAGCGCGGGCAGAGCAAAGAGTCTGGCTGGATTAGGGCGGTGGAGCAGGTGTGTTGTGTGACGCTCCCGCGAGTTGCCGAGCTTTCGGGGTTTGGCAGCATGTAATTGCGCTCGACTTGCTATGGTAGTTTCTGACACAGTGTCGCGGACGGGAAGCATTAGCTGTCGCACATCAAGAGCCCGTTTCGCCTGGTGACAGTGTCGAGAAGAAGGCGCGCCAACATCCAGCTTCTGTAACAGCGATGGCCGACAATGAGTGACTGTCGCCACCTCCTCGACCGACGACTACAAACCTTCAATCAACCAGCAAGGAAGACTGGAAGCACGTAAAGTTTTAGAACTGTATGGCAGACCTCAGCTTTTAAAAGTGTTCCATTCACAAACTTAAAGCAACTTAGTATGAACCTTTGTTGCTCATTGTCCCAATTGCATTACCAAGCAGGGTCCCTTCCTTTTCCGGAATGAACCCGAGTGTCGTTGAAATTCAAACGCCAGCATTAAATTAATATCATTCCATTTCACTGCTTTAATTTCAAAGATCAGTTAAAGTATTCATAGTTGGCTACAACATTTAGATTACACAAGCACAAGCGAGTTTTGTTACCATATTTTAGCTTACCTGTGACTGCAGCTCAGCTTGGTACGTACTAAATTTTACTATTGTTAATTGTTCAGAATCATTTAATTCAAGTTCTAAGTTAAATCTCTTATTTCTAAATTGCGTAGATTCAAGTAGCTTTTTAAATGATTGTTGAGGTAGCCCAAGACTAACCTTATTTTATTGAATTTCGTAGTGCTTCAGAAACAAAGTTCTCTATTAATTTCAGTCACTAAATTAACTTTCAATTTTCCGGTTTTATTAATTCTTTTGCCAAATTCAGAGTAGCGAATTTTATTACTTCTGACAAACATTGTTTTCACACAACACGTGTCAACCTTCAGTTGCCACGCTTTTAGTGCTAATTATATGTGCGTTAATCTCTCATTTTCAGTTATAGTGGTTGTCCATAGGACTGGCGACCGTAATTTTCCCCAAATCTCAAATATCTAATTAACGCCAATTAATTGTTAACGTAACGACCGCACGTTTACTTTCTTTATTAATTTTACCCTTCTCTCAAAATTAATTTCCACTAATTTCATTTGCATTTTTCCTTTCATTTAGATGTAACCCTTTCCTCCCTCTTTACCGACAGATTAACTTCGGTGACGATTGCTTTTCCCAAATTTCCATTAGGTACACGCGGTTTACTTTTTATTGTCATTAAGGTCGATAAGTGAGCTGGGAGGTTACACGTTCCACGTGGAGTCATCCAGTACTCGTGTGTCAATGCAACCAGCATGCAGCCACAGTATAGTGACAGCTGTATAGACCTCCAGCAGTTGCTTTAACCGCCGATCTCCCTCGGGCAACACCAGTATTGTGCAACCGAAGCGCTCTTGCACGCAAAAGAGGAACTCCTTTCCAGATTACAACTTCCTAAACGACGGCTCTCAGCTGCAACTAGGCCGCGCTATCCCTCCAGGTAAGGCCAAGTCTTTTTCCGGCATATACACGGACTGCTTCCAGCACGGGGCCCCGCTCGCCACCTTCCTCGTGTTGCTGTTAACTAGAGACTTCTTCCCTTTCCGTGTCACGCCACATCGTGGACCACATTCGCACCAGAAGCCTCTTTGGCAAAGAGGCAGAGGCACAAAGTCGAGATATACCAAATTTTGCGGAAGGTTGTGACGCACGGCACATATACAAAACTGTTTCCCTTAGGCGCGCTGAAGATAACATCTAAGGAAGTCGGCACGCTGGAATCACACCCCTAGAACTTTCAGAAAACAGCCGGCTGCTTGGCTTAAGCGCTTGGTACCCCCAACAGCTTCGTGAAAGTTCACAGCTCTTGATTGTATTCCATTTCCTTTTTGTTCTTGAGAAGAGAGTTCTCGATTCATTAAAATCCTCGTTTTGCCCATGTATGACCTAAAATGAGTAAAGAAAGTAAAAAAAATATCAATACGATAGCAAAGAAACCTGAATGAATGGTTCCTTTCAAAAAGACATTCCCGTTTTCGATCAATATTCTTCCCCAAACGGAGACTGCGCCCCATCTCTCATGGCTTCATCGTCGACATGTAACGAAACGCAGAGCAGGCTGAGTAGCTTACTAGAGAATGTCGTAACGCAGTGGACGGTGTTGGTTACTAGAAGGTGTCGACGTTCTGCCAACCAATGTAGAAGGGTCGTGAGGAGAGGGAGTTTGATCCGTGCACGGAAACTGAGGCGTGAACTTCGGTTTAGCTTTTGTTTAGTTCTAATTAATACAATCAAAGTGTGAAATTAAATCAATATTTCATAAATAAACAAATTAAGCTCTTTAATGAGAGAACTTTTAATATTGCACCGCGTCGGCAATCGTGAATAATTTAATGATTATAAAGAATCCTCCTCGATTGCAAATAGAAACAGGATGTTGGGCGTTTTGTATTAATGTTGGACCATGCCTCTTTAGGCAGTTCGTAGTTTTAGTATGTTCCGAAGAAGGCGTCGTTATCCGCGCCGAAACCTAGGTCAACAACCGGTTTCTATTTGCAATCGAGGCGGATTCATTATACTCTTTAATGAGAAGTTGCGCAGAAATATTATTTTCGTTATTTACTAACGGAAAGGAGGTGTAGAATGTGTATTGTAACATCAGGTTATTACTTCAGAAGTTTTGTATTTATTGCGCTGAAATTCAAAATCTAAGAGTTTGATTTCAGCCATTCAGTTACGTAGTAAATCAGGATAACCGTAAAAACAAAGTTTGCAACAGAGACGAAAATAATCTTTTAAAAATTAATTTATTTTGAAATGATAAAGGAGAAAAGAATATTTTGTAGAACTCAGTTGAACTTTTACTTTACTCATTTTCCTTCCTTGGTGCCAGCGTTTCCGACCGTTGGCCTGTACAAAATAGTTCTGGCATAATTATATCTCACGGCATGCAGTCTTGAGGCAGAGCTCATAGAGAAAAGTCGTAGTGTAAAGCTTATAGTAAAAAGATAAATTGTAATGTGGGGTTAGTCGAAAGAAACAATGTGTGAAGATATTTGGGTGAACTTTTCTCTGAAAATATGCTGCACGGAATTAACAGAAAACTTTGAAAAATTAAAATTTAATTTACAAGACAACAATCAAGACATTAAATTTTAACCTTTCGTATATCCATGATGAAAGTCGGACCTTGGTGTGTTAATTACAACGTAAACTTCAAGACTGCTGTAGATAAAACGAGGTAATCGTGTCATCATTCTTAACTGTGCTTGTCTCTCGCTTCTGTGCAGTTACGAAAATCTGCGATTACGCGTTTTGATTGTACGAATTTGCTGGCGGGAAAAGAGAGCTTATAGGTGACGATCGATGGTGTACATTAACAAACGTGTTATATTACTCCTTTTCACCTCCTAATATAAAGTTATATGATTTCTTTTGCTAGTAATTGTTATGACCGTTTCCTATGATAAGTTAATCGCAGATCACAGACTGTACGATTTATTACTGAAGTTGTTACCTATTTCTGAGCTAAAGATAAATAGTAATTCAGTTTACCAACGTCCTGTATGCCACAATACAACGTTAACCGCTTCACACAGAAGCTTCAAGATCGTAAGATTGCGACGTGAATAATTAGCCTAAATACATTAGTCAGCGCGGCCGACAGACAATGATGGGCTGCAGTACGAATATTTACCCCGAAGACTTCGTTCTAATACAGTGGTCTCACGGGAACACGTTTAGCTAGCGCGGCAAACCAGCGCCAACTCACTCACCCTACTGTGATACGCCAAGAGTACGCGCGACACAATTCAAAAACCGCTGTCAGCGGCAAAGATTACACAAGATACAAAGATTACATTTAATGCTTGACATGGCTAAACTGGTGGTAACTGCATCAATAAAATACGCATTCTGCGGAAACGCTAGGCTATAAGCTTATGAAAAATAGAAAAAAAATATAGCACATGTTTCGACGTGTGTGATATAGGATCCTCAGAAACTAGTTACCGACAAGACAAACTCTAATCTTCCTTCCTTCCTTCCTAGACGTATACTTTGTCGTCGCTGGTTTACTCAAGTAGAATCTACAGTCTACTAGGGAAACAGGAACATTCGTTTTGTTTTTTGCGTCTACTAACATTCAAACATCCACTCTAACTCTTTAGATCTATCGTGATGATTCTTTTGCCTGTCAGTCGAATTTCAATGTATAGGCTGTTGTAACTACGTAGGCTTTCCCGGCGTAATAAGTCTTGAAAGTCTTTTCGGGTTTGCTGCCGGATCCTAAAATCAACTTGACTCGATATTTCGGCGATCCAACTGTTCGCCATCTTCAGGGAATGCTGCTTCTGCTGATGAGTCCCGCTAAGAACTGTTACCAAAAAAAAACCACCAGTCGTCTCGCATCTATTGACATTGAAATTATTGCCCAATAAGTTGGATACACACGCATGGTGCTCAAGACCTGACATACTGAGGCGTAGCGCCGTATAACGATCCTGCCTTGGAGGCGGTTAAGTGGGAGATGTGTCTCAGAGCTGGATAGTGACAGATGGTGACGCGAGACTGGACGCGCACGTGGTTTATGTATCAGACGATAGAGGACAATATTGGATAGGGGACAGTGATTTTAGTTTCCATTGTGCCGACTAGAGTGCACTAAAGTAATAGAATGTTTTTCATAA
Source organism: Schistocerca piceifrons (assembly GCF_021461385.2). NCBI lineage: Eukaryota > Metazoa > Arthropoda > Insecta > Orthoptera > Acrididae > Schistocerca > Schistocerca piceifrons. The sequence continues at coordinate 254,607,869 of NC_060143.1, read as the reverse complement.
ACTGTTCTAGTATTTTCATGAAGTGCTATTGTGTCTTTTTGTGTATGTAAAATGTTATAAATGTGTGTTTAGCAGTATGAATGATGCGTGAGTGTGGTTTAAGGTCAATATGAAGATAATTGTTTAACGAGTTGTGTAGTAGGATGTAGTGTGGGAACATTTCGAAGAAGTATGGATATGAACAAATGGGATTTTTGTAGAATAGATTTGTAAAGTAAGTTTATGGTAAAGGGAAAGTTAATTCAGGTATAAATAACAATAGTAAATAACTTTATGCATAAGCAAAACTTCAGCATATTAGATAATTACGTCGGTAAAAATTGCAATCGTTAGGTTTACTATTTTGAAATTGGTTATTGCTGAAAAGCGCGGATTGACGTGGGAGAATGTTGTTTTGCTCTTGGCTGCTGGGTAAACTGACCAGTGGTAAAGCAATATTCTTTGCGTGCCTTTCTCTGCTGGTAGAGAAGACGTAGAGTATTCTAGAGAAGAGTGGGAGCCTAGCCATGAAACAGTTCCGGCGTGTGTAGTAGTAGTTCCGATGGAAACGATAAGTTGCCGGATCTAACAGTGTTTCATACATCAAAAGTGTGGTAAAGTGACGGCATAATTATTCTGATGTGTGTAGAAATTTCGGAATTTTTAAGTGAATTTGGTGACGGGAAAGGACATATATTCCGCGTGGCGTATTGAGCAGGTCGGTGGCTAAAAACTGACTGCATTTGGTACCGACAGACTTAATATTTGGCGAGCATTATCAATCAAAAACAATCAGTATTTTTGTAGCTATTACGTTTTCGGGAAATGCAACACCATAAACTTGCTAACGGAAGTGAAACGGATTATGAGTGACTGTTAAGACTAATACGGGCTTGGCAGTGATACTTGTTCACCTAAGTTTCAGAATATATTAATTGAGGACAAAATTTCCAACCTTTCGTTTCGTGTGAAAACTTTCTCCCGAAACATAGATTAGTGACTTTAATTGCAGCCTGGTTCACGCCGAAGTACAGTAGGTTTCGCTCGGCTTTCCTACTGATGATCTGCTGAGACAATGTTCACAGGTAGGTGCAGGTTCATCGTAAAGGGACGGAAAGAACCGCGCCGCCGCGATATCGACAATTTATCGAAATCACCGTTGAGTCAGAAGCTTATTAGGTAAAGTGCGTTTTAGGTAAAACGATAAGGGAAAGTTCCTAACCTTAACTGTTACTCCATTCTCTCATCCTGGTTGGGTGGGGAAGGGGGGGATATGTTGACAGCAGTATATACGCTGCCCTTCAATCAGTTACGAAGATCGTTTTAGAATACTTAACCGGAGAAATTTTTATGTGTCTTTCTTTAATTATTAATAAGGACACTTGCTCGTTGATGATGCCCAAAACTGGAACGTCCTAGCAGATTAAAACTGTGTGTCGCACCAGTCCTGGAACTGAGCTGGCGAAGCACTACCCGCAACCCGTCCTCGCAGCTTTGCTTCCTCCAGTATCTTAGCTCCTGCCTTCCAAATTTCACAGAAGCTCTCTTGCGGTTGAGCTGTGTATTCGCAGTGTCCTTTCTTCCAGGAATGCTAGTCTTGCAAGTTTCACGGGAGAGCTTCTGTGAAGTTTGGAATGCAGGAGACGAGGTACTGGAGGAAGTAAGGCTGTGAGGAGGAGCTATGAGTTGTACTTGGGTAGCTCAGTCGGTAGAGCACTTGCCACGAAAGACAAAGGTCAGAACTTCGACTTTCGCTCCGGCACATAGTTTTAATCTTCCAGGAAGTTCCGCATCAGTGTACAGTCCGCTACAGTGTGAAAATTTCACGCTCGGAACTGCTTTTTATTTACACGAAAAAATCTTGATTTAAGTCTTTATAATGAAAAAGATGCACTTCACTGCACTGCACTAAAAGTGGTAGATCCTACAATGGCAGAAGATAAATTGGCAGCAGGAGAGTTAAACGGTGTTGTGAGGTGTGTAGTGGTAATAGTTGGTTGATTAACATCTGAGTCCATGTAGTATGAGAGAAAGACGTGTCATTTGGGATAAGGGCAACTAAGGTGAAGGCTGCACTGGTGTTGGAGAGGGAGGGAAAAGAAAAGACTGAAAAGGAGAAAGGAACCTGATGCGAGAATCGGTAGGGAGACGTAGGGGGATGTGAGTGCGATATCACAAAACTGTTCAACGATAGGGTGGATGTAATTATCTCTGAGTGAGAAGCTGTTGAAGTTTTATTGGGAGGGGATACGGGAAGTGTATAAGTACAACGCCAGTGGGATGTGTTGGTTCTGACTCAGTAGTATTTCAGGACTGACAATTGCGGATGGAGGTACGATAGGGTTGTTAAGTGAAATTTAAGGTGTAAGTAGGATGTACAGAGAAGTTCAGTGTGAATGAGGTGGGAGGAAAGTTTGGCGGATTGGTAAGTTATTGTGTTGGAGAAGGTTAAGCGGATGAGCTGAGAAATATTTCTGTCTTATCCAAGCAAAGTATGCGTTGGTTCGTGGTTTAATGTGGCACAAACAAAGGGTGAATCCGACCTTGAAACAGCCTTTAAGTTATTACATCCTTTTGGTGGCACTCTGTTATTCCCATCGTGATCTACTGATTGTTCAACTGATGGTTGGAGTTCTGACACATTATCTGCAAATCCAGTAATGCTGGCAACTGATGGGTTATGCATGGGGGATCGTATCAACCTGTACCGCATCAAAACAGACTGAAGATGACGCAATGAAGCGTCGAAACTCGTAGCGACAAAATAAAATAAAATCAAATCATAAGGACGGCTGTACGTGTTTTTGTTATCACGATAGTAAACGGCCGTCGTCCCAGAGACGTCCTGCTAAAAGGATGGACATACAAAAGCTTCTTAACCTTGTCCCACATTACCAGACAATTGTGCTCTAGGTGACCTAAATAATAGTTGCTGAAACAAGTTCTACTGTCAGATGCAGACATTTTCCGCCATTTGTCAGTCGATGTATTTTTAGCAAAAAGGGCTCATACTTGCATCACGACTGCTGCACTTTTCGTCACTAAGCTGCATGTTCTCTACACCCACCGTCACCTAATCTAACTTGGCAAAACCGTCTGGCTTATTAGTGAATAGTAAGGGAAAGAGAAAACATGGTCATCTGAATGTCCTCAGTATATCGGTAGTGTGTCTACCCATGATTTAGAACAGAGGAAAAATTTTGATTGGCCAATTTATTTTTAATTCTACTTGCTAAATTTTCACAAATAAATTTTTCACGCAAGTCAACCAATGACTTACACTTATCAAGGGTTTATGCTATAATTACGCTTAATCTGCCACAGGTTAACCGGTAAATAATTTGAAATATTACTGAATGCGCAGTATGAAGGGCCACGGCCTGATTTTGTAAATGAATAGTTAATCACGAAAGGTCTATAAGTTCACAATTTGTTTCAATTGCCAATTTGTTTTGATATCTTGTGCTACCGCCAAAAGCTCATTAGGCAGTTAACTGAACTGTTTCCACCTAACCCTACAAAGTCATAAACCCCGAATAACTCAGTCAGGAGGAAAATACTTTGTGGTTGTATCTTGCCAATTTAGTACACTAGAACTAAATTGCAAGTGAACAATTTTATCGTGAAGTTGTTCAGTATCGTGAAGTTCTTTGGTGTCTGCCACTAAATTATGAACACAGTTACACATATAATTTAAACACTCCTGGATCCCAAAGTACTGCGAATGCAAAGGGCAAGTTACCTGCAACAGTTATATATCCGCCTACATCCCAGAAAGTAAACTGCTGCATACAGTGCACGCAACACTTACCTGACAAATGTTGTCAGCTGTGATACACAGTTGGCAGTTCGAGGTACTGTGCAGTTTCTGGCTTAATACTGTAACATTGTCTTCTGTGGGTAAACCACGTGTAGCCATTTCATTCAGGAGTTTGTTTTTCTTCAGATATGATATGCCCAATATAGTTCTATTGTCGACTGCCAACACTACTCTACCTTAGAGTAACATGGAACCAAAATAACAAGCAGTGTACTCTGTAAAAAAACTTTTTTCCTACTAGTCTTTTGCGCGGGTAAGAAAGAGCTGGGAGTGTTAAGGTGCTGCTCACAACATTCCAAGAAAGACATTTATTTACCTCAGCAGCATTAAAACACTATTGACAATGATGAACAGTTGAATTCCTGAAAAAGATAATATTACAATTAACACAGTTATTTTATCTTTTGCCAAAACAGGCATTATAACAGCCACCATAAAGTATGTAATGAATCACAGAATCAGAATGACACTTAAAGTTATTCTTTCAAACATTTCAGAAAAAATTTCAAATTATGCTCATATAAGTTTTAAAGAGAACAAACAATGCAACAGGATTAATCTTTCATGAGAGTTGGAACACGCGTGCCTTTTAAAAGGAAACACATAACTTAATAACCAATAATTTATTTTATATTCATCCATGATTGCAACAAATAATTCAGGAGTTTCAGCATTGCAAGGTGCTGCTTTTTAACTCAGAAAGCTGATCCACACTGAGGACTAAGATAAAAACAACAATCTCTAAGCAAAGGTAGACAGCATTGTACGCAAAAGTATAATTAAATTTCTGTAAGAATGCCTCGCTCAAATAACAGGGATTCTCGTGTATCAGAACCAGTACATTAGTCACACGTAACAACACGTGCCCAATGTTTTCTTTCTACGCTTTTCCTTGGCTGTGTAGTACATACTGGCAGCTAGGCATCCACAAATCAAAGCAATGAGAAATGCACCGACAATGAAGACGTGAACTCGTGACCACGAAGGTTGAGGGAAGCAGTAATTCTTTGAATGTCGTAGGCACACCTTTTCACAGTTATCGACCACCATTCATAACACGATGAAGTAGACCTCAATAACTGGTAAACAACACTAGTTACCGGCGCAACAGCAAGGAAAACAGTTCCCAGCAGAGAGCACGCATGTTGGTACGTCTGTTGGGCGACTGGCTATGCTGGCTCTGGCGGGATGCCAGCGAGTCCACTGCTATAATACGAAAAAAATGGCTCTGAACACTATGGGACTTAACTTCTGAGGTCATCAGTCCCCTAGAACTTACAACTACTTAAACCTATCTAACGTAAGGACATCACACACATCCATGCCCGAGGCAGGATTCGAACCTGCGACAGTAGCGACTGAAGCGCCTATAATACGAAGTGTAGAGAAATTTAATAAACAGCATGTATCGATACTAACGCGCGCATTGGTCGATTTATTTCAGAAGACATTGGTTTCGCCATAAGGTACATTGAGTGTCATGGAATTGAAGGGACCACTGAATATTTCTGGGGTATAAGGTAGATGATTAGGCAAAGATCGTCATTGGCGTATTGTTTGAGGTTAAGAAGGGTTGTTTTAGCCTTAATGGCATTCTACATCTTCATCTACATCTACGTACATACTCCGCAATCCACCATACGGTGCGTGGCGGAGGGTACCTCGTACCACATCTAGCATCTTCTCTCTCTGTTCCACTCCCAAACAGAACGAGGGAAAAAAGACTGCCTATATACCTCTGTACGAGCCCTAATCTCTCTTATCTTATCTTTGTGGTCTTTCCGCGAAATATAAGTACGCGGCAGTAAAATTGTACTGCAGTCAGCCTCAAATGCTGGTTCTCTAAATTTCCTCAGTAGCGATTCACTAAAAGAATGCCTCCTTTTCGCCAAGACTCCCACCTGAGTTCCTGAAGCATTTCCGTAACACTCGCGTGATGATCAAACATACCGGTAACAAATCTAGCAGCCCGCCTCTGAATTGCTTCTACGTCCTCCCTCAATCCGACCTGATAGGGATCCCAAACGCTCGAGCAGTAATCAAGAATAGGTCGTATTAGTGTTTTATAAGCGGTCTCCTTTACAGATGAACCACATCTTCCCAAAGTTCTAGCAGTGAACCGAAGACGACTATCCGCCTTCCCCACAACTGCCATTACATGCTTGTCCCACTTCATATCGCTCTGCAATGTTACGCCCAAGTATTTAATCGACGTGACTGTCAAGCGCTACACTACTAATAGAGAATTAAAACATTACAGGATTGTTTTTCCTATTCATCTGCGTTAATTTACATTTATCTACATTTAGAGTTAGCTGACATTCTTTACACCAATCACAAATCCTGTCCAAGTCATCTTGTTTCCTCCTACAGTCACTCAACGACGACACCTTCCCGTACACCACAGCATCATCAGCAAACAGCCGCACATTGCTATCCACACTATCCAAATGATCATTTATGTTGATAGAAAACAGCGGACCTACCACACTTCCCTGGGGCACTCCACATGATACACTCACCATCGAGGACAATGCATTGCTGAAGAGGATGTAATGGAGAGGAGGAAAGACAGAGATTTGAGGCACAACTGCTGTAGAGTAGAAAATATGGGGTTAAGTGTTGCTGACGGTTCCAAGGGATGCATGGTTTTAGACATTCTTGAGCTCACGGTCCACAAAAATTGCAGTTTGTCTGTTATTAACTGAATGGAACAGGAAGTGGATGAGGTACAAGAGATAGTTATCAGAGGAAACGTTGGGGGAGAAGACATACTGGTTGACAGGAGGGGTTGGTGCCGATTTAGGTGTTTATGATGCACTGTATTTGAAGGCTTGCACGGTAGTGAGAGGAAGCTGATGGATTAGCTTACGATAGTTGTCCCCGTGAGGAATGACACTATAGAGGCACAAGGGTTCGTTAAAGGGAAAGGCAGATTTCTTACTGATGGTTGTTAAGCGGTTAAGTCTCGACTAGGAGCAGTCTTATGTTTTTTTTGTTTTTTTTTTTTTTGTTTTTTTGTTTTTGTGAAGTATGTGTTTAATATCTTGTGGTCTGTAGACGCGTTTTCCTTGTGACATGTTACCCAGGACAGCAACATCGGTGTTACGGTACCCCTGGTGTGGGGTGGGTTGCCAGGATGGTGCGAGCAGATGGTGGAGGCCCCAGAGAAAGGGAGCTGCAAATGCTGCAATGCATGACGCACTGCCTCAGTGACCAACTGGCCCCTGGATTCCGCTGGGCTGGCTGCCCGCACACCCCGCGTTGTTGACACGGTACTGAACAGCGCCGATGGCTTCATTATGGAAGCCGGTTGCGCGGATCGCGCACCAGCGGTGTGCGAACTCGACGCTCTATGGCCCCGGGCGCCGACAAGTGGCGTCACAGTGGGGGATGCCCATTGCACAGAGGCGCCCCCGGCCTGTACTGGCGGACGGCAGCTGGTTTGTGTGGGAAGCAGATTGCTACAGCCTGGTGTGAGGTAACAGGCGAATTGTGGCGCCCTGAAAATATTCTAAGTTCAGAGTTGGCTGCCACCGCTCGGGCCGCGCGGCAGCGCTGAGCTCGTTAGCATCCGCGTGGTGCCTCACAACGGCCGGAGCACGTGGTCCATCGAGTACGTGGCTGGGAATTCCTTGGTGACACTGTGCGCTGGGAGGGCCAAAGATGGCGGACTTTGTGAAACCTTAATGGCAGACATTTCACAGTTCATGTAGAAATTAATAGTAGCTATAGGAATCATGATATCTCAGAAAGAAACATGTACGTTACCATTACTTGCACGATGATTCTGATGGTGTAATCAGATTTTCAATCTCTTTATTAGTTTAAAGTTTAGTATCTGTAAATTAGACAAGTAACACCCATCAACGAATTTCCAAAATGTAAACGCTTCATCCGGTTTCGTCGATCGACGTGTCTTTAGAAAGCCATTAGTATAAACCTAAATTGGTATAAATTACAGGCATATACCTTGAACAGTACATGAGTTATTGGAGGTCAAAGTGGCCGATTACTATCGATCGCGTCAGGCCATAAGTACTCCACAGTTACACTAAAAAAAGGTAGCAGCATGCTTATAAATATATTTATTCATATATGTCTTTGTTTATATCCGGTATATACAATTCATGAAAAATTGGTTAAATATTTATGTGGTGTGCGTACTGAAAGACCTTCAGTACACACACCATCAGATTATTTGACTTGTCGCTCTAACGAAGTAGGCGAGTGTCAGCAATATGTCACGTGGTCTTATCATGGCGTGTTTATCTTCTATCGTTTGGTCAGACGATAGAAATGCCACTTGCATGCTTAGAGTAGCAGATTGATGGTGACCAACTTCAAACAAAACTTGATTAATTTTCACACAGATTTATTAAACCAATAACAAGCATAAAAGTTACTTAACTTGGTTCTGGATGCTATTTACGATTGACAATTTGAAGTTCCTTTGGTATTGGTACGTTAATCTTATTCTCACATACATCTCTGATACTTGACAAAAGTGTCTATACATTTATCTTCATGGCTATGTACAGGAATATGGTAATCTTATTAGGCGCAGACTGAAACTTTACTATTGAATGGTACAGACAAATGTAGAACTAGTACAGACTGGTACAGACTAATGCAGACTGGTAAAGACTGGTGCAGTCAAATGCAGACTGACTAATCGAAGGTCTGTACACTCGTTATAATACCTCGGGCGTTCAGGTATCACTGCGCGAGTGTGATCCGCGAGGAGAAAAGGTTCTACGTTAGCAGCAATCTCATTGGCTGCGTTACATATTAATACGCGGATCGGTGGAAGCGGAATTTGGTCCGTCTCTATGGTAGCACCATCTCGTAGTGCGGAGACGGACGAGCAATGCGCCTGCGCTGTTGTGCTTAGTGGGGCGCGCTCTAGTAGGAAAGTTGTGTACATGCTGACTACACGGAACAATGTACACAACAATTTACTGTGTTTTAGAAAGCACAGAAATATTAGGCTACTGGGCTACCTTTTATTCTATACCTTTGATATATGTTTATTTAATTTGTTTATGAACCTAATAATGTGTGTTAGAGCGTGTTTATGGTCCAGCCGTAGAATGTTTGTCTAATTTCAAGTTATTTAATTGTGAATCGAGTATTTTGAATGAGCTTCATTATGTTTGTGTGGGTGCGTTGGCATAAAGACATGGCGCGAGATTTCTGAGAGGACGGCACCGGACACGGGAAGTGCTGGGACGGTACGGCGCGAGGGACGCACGGTCGCGAGAGAGACTTGGAGTTTGGAGCTGTTCGCACGTGGTCGCGAGAGATCGAAATACTTCAGAGTGCGGACTTGTGAACTTGGGAGATTTCCAAGCTTCCTACAGTGAAGATGTAGTGTGCGTTTAGAAGTGAATATCTCGCGAGCTATGTTGTTGTTCATAACTAATTACGTGCAGTAGGAATCTATTCTTTCCCTGTTATTCAGCTTGTTGTTGTTGTTGTTGTTGTTGTTGTGGTGGTCTTCAGTCCTGAGACTGGTTTGATGCAGCTCTCCATGCTACTCTATCCTGTGCAAGCCTCTTCATCTCCCAGTACCTACTGCAGCCTACATCCTTCTAAATCTGCTTAGTGTATTCATCTCTTGGTCTCCCTCTACGATTTTTACCCTCCACGCTGCCCTCCGATACTAAATGGGTAATCCCTTGATGCCTCAGAATATGTCCTACCAATCGGTCCCTTCTTCTAGTCAAGTTGTGCCACAAACTCCTCTTCTCCCCAATTCTATTCAATACCTCATCATTAGTCATGTGATCTACCCATCTAATCTTCAGCATTCTTCTGTAGCACCACATTTCGAAAGCTTCTATTCTCTTCTTGTCTAAACTATTTATCGTCCATGTTTCACTTCCATACATGGCTACACTCCATACAAATACTTTCAGAAACGACTTCCTGACACTTAAATTAGTACTCGATGTTAACAAATTTCTCTTCTTCAGAAACGCTTTCCTTGCCATTTCCAGTCTTCATTTTATATCCTCTCTTATATATGTTTCTTATATATTTTTCAGCTTATATTTTATTTAATTGCTGGACCATCGACACAAATAAGTGTTTCGCAGAAATATTTCGCATTCTCAAAAGGACTTCTACTATCGTACCCATCATTTAACGTCGTTAGGATAGTACCTGCAGATTTTATTCAATTGAAATCTTTCATTAATAAATTTATATGTTACATTCATAATTCGCAAATGCCGAGTGATAGAAACCTTCGACCATTCGATTCATGTGTGTACTCCTATCGTATACTGTTGAATCAGCAGTATGTGGTCTGTAATGCGGCAACTACGTATCCCAGCCCCTAGACAACGAAACCAGCCAAAACTTTTAATATTACAACTCTAAGTCGGAGGGTACGTAGTTGAGGGCCACCACCATTCATTTCATTAATAATTTGAAAGCCCTCACTGGGCAGCAGTCGGCCGTGCTACTGAGGACAACTTAGTGCGGCCAGTCATGCTGTGGCACTAAGTCCAAAGAGTGTCTTATGTGCAGATTTGTTGCCCTGCTGTGGCCTCGAACCACTTTTTCTGGCATCTTCATGCGGCGTCCTCGTCCGGCACAGGAACCCCATCCAGGTTGGGCCGCGAGACTCACAATATTCTGTTACAAAAAAGTGCAGTACTTACAGTAAGCAGCGGCACGCTTCTTGTGCAAATGCGGCACTATTCGTCACTTATCCTACAAGACTACTGCTACTGTCAGTGGGAAACATATCAGCTACACTATCCGGACACCCCCAAAAACATACGTTTTCGTATTAAGTGCATTGTGCTGCCATCTTTTGCCAGGTACTCCATATCAGCGACCTCAGTATCCATTAGACATCGTGAGAGAGCAGAATGAGGCGCTCCGCCGAACTCACGGACTTCGAACGTGGTCAGGTGATTGGGTGTCATTTGCGTCACACGTCTGTACGCGAGATTTCCACACTCTTAAACATCCCTAGGTCCACTGTTTGCGATGTGGTAGTGAAATGGGAAGGTGAAGGGACACGACAGCACAAAAGCGTACAGACCAACCTCGTCTGATGACTGACAGAGACCGCCGGCAGTTGAAGAGAGTCGTAATGTGTAATAGGCAGACATCTATCTAGATCGACACACAGGAATTCCAAACTGCATCAGTATCCACTGCAAGTACTGTGACAGTTAGGCGGGAGGTGAGAAAACTTGGATTTCGTGGTCGAGCTGCGGCTAATAAGCCACACATTACGCCGGTAAATCCCAAACGTCTAGTTTGGTGTAAGGAGCTTAAACATTTGACGACTGAACAGTGGAAAAACGTTCTATGGAGTGACGAATCACGGTACACAATGTGGCGATCGGATGGTAGGTTCAAATGGCAGTATGGGACTTAACTTCTGAGGTCATCAGTCCCCTGGTACTTAGAACTACTTAAACCCAACGAACCTTAGGACATCACACACATCTATGCCCGAGGCAGGATTCGAACCTGCGACCGTAGCGGTAGCGCGGTTCCAGACTGTAGCGCCTAGAACCGCTCGGCCACCCCGGCCGGCTCGGATGGTAGGGTGTGGGTATGGCAAATGCCCGGTGAACGTCATTTGCCAGCGTGTGTAGTGTCAACAGTAAAATTTGCAGGTGGTGGTGTTATGGTGTGGTCGTGTTTTTCGTGGAGGGGGCTTGCACCCCTTGTTGTTTTGCGTGGCACTATCACAGCACAGGCCTACATTGATGTTTTAAGCACCTTCTTGCCTCCCACTGTTCAACAGCAATTCGGAGATGGCGATTGCATCTTTCAACACGATCGAGCACCTCATGTTAATGCATTGCCTGTGACGGAGTGGTTACACGACAATAACATCGCTGTAATGAACTGACCTGCACAGACTACTGACCTGAATCCTACAGAACACATTTGGGATGATTTGGAACGCCGACTTCTTGCCAGGCCTCACCGACCGACATCGATACCTCTCCTCATTGCAGCATTCCGTGAAGAATGAACTGCTATTCCCCAAGAAACCTTCCGGCACCTGAGTGAACGTATGCCTGCGAGAGTGGAAACTGTCATGAAGGCTAAGGGTGGGCCAACGTTATTTTCAATTCCAGCATTACCGATGGAGGTTGCCACTAACTTGTAAATCATTTTCAGCCAAGTGTCCGGATACTTTTGATTACAAAGTGTATGTTTGAAAGAGGTTTGAAGTGGTAATGGTATGTGGATGACACTTCTATGGTATGGAATTACGGTGATGAGGAATTGCATGGTTTCTTGGTGTACCTAACTAGTATTAATCCAAAGATATAACTTACTATGGAGAAACAGAGTAATGGACAACTTCATTTTTTGGATGCATCAGTAATTAAACGGGCAGATGGGAGTCTAAGGCATAGTGTATAGAAAAGATACAGACACCTACCGATACCTCTACGAGGATTCGAACCATCATCCCAAGCAGAAGAGAGGTATCATTAAAACATTGGTGGACAGAGCTAATAAGATCTGTAAGCCAGTTTATTTACAAGATGAACTAAATCATTTTTGAACTGATTTTAAGAAAAACGGATACGCTGACAACGAGATAGATAGAGCACTCGATCCCAGAAGAAAAGTGTCTGACAAGTCAGCATCAACAACTGTCAGCTTGAAAAGTTTTTCTTCCATTTTTTCGCAATATTACGGACTGTATTGGGAAATTTCTGGCCAAGTTTCAAGTTGAAATCATCTTTAGACCCACCAAGAAGATTCGTGAGTGTTGAAGATAAGCCAAAGATGCTCGACACCTCTTAGCAACTCCTGGGATGTATAAAATTCCGTGTAGCTGTGGGAAGGTTTATATTGGAACACCGAAAAGATGTGTGAATACCCGCTTAACGGAACCCAAAAGGAACTGTCGACTGGGACATACCGACAAATCAGCTGTAGCGGAACATGTTTTTAAAGATGTTTAACCTTAAAAAAAATTATGGAGGGGAGCGTGCTAGCCAGGACATCGCATTATTATGCACGCATGCATAGAGAAGCTGCAGAAATTCTGAAACAACACAATAATTTTAACAGGAAAGAGGATGGCTTAAAGTTAGATAAGATATGGCGGTCGACTTTGCACTAACAATGTGACAATCGATTACCTTCGATAGAGATGAAGACGTTAGTCAGAGATAGACTTACAGTGGACCCCACGTGATGTATGGTGGTCCCTCTATGGGCTCTGTATAAACGGGACTTCCAAGGCCTGATAGTCAGTTGTTGACTCACCTCGGAAGGCGGCAACGAAACGTCAGGAAGAAGAAGTTTTACAGATCGACCATGGCCTCTCAGCCCATGAGTTTTAACTTATGAAGACGCCAGCCGTGAACCCCTACTCGTTATGACACAGCATCTGGCACAGCATAAACTCACTGATAATTCTACATCTGCATCTACATAGGTACGATGCTTGCCACGGTACGGTGTGTGTCGGAGGGTACCCTGTACCACTACTAGTCTTTTCCTTTCCTGTTCCACTTGCAAAAAGAGCGAGGAGAAACGATTGTCTGTCTCGTATCTTATCTTCATGGGCCTTACGCGCCGTGTATGTTTCTCGGCAGTAGAATCGTTTGGCAGTCAGCTTCAAATGCCGATTCTCTAAATTTTCTCAACAGTGTTTTCTCGAAAAGAACGTCGCATTCCCTCCAGGGATTTCCACTTGATTTCACGAAGCGTGTCTGTAACACTTACGTGTTGTTAGAGCCTGCCTGTAACAAATCTAGCAGCCTGCCTCGGAACTGCTTCGATATGTTCCTTCAATCCGACCTGGTACGGATCCCAAACACTCGAGCAGTACTCAAGAGCAGTTCGCACCAGCGTCTTATATGCAGTCTCCTTTTCAGGTGAATCTCTCTTTCCTAAAATTCTCCCAATAAACTGAAGTCGACTATTCGCCTTCCATCCCACAGTTCACACATGCTCGTCCAATTTCACATAGCTTTGCAACTTTATGCCCAGATATTTCACCGCCCTCACTGTGTCAACGAGGACACTAGTAATACTACATCCGAACATTACAGGTTTGATCTTCGTACTCATCCGCACTGTACACGTTTAAAGCGAAATGGTATATTGTTAGGGGTTCAGGGTATCAAATCTCACTCTCCTGGACCACTTTCCATCAAAAATTTCCGAATGTATGGTGTTGCATTGGAGAGGAGTTGCTGATTCAACGTCGCTGTTACAGTGTTCTACAGAAGCTAGTTCATAGATGTTGACCACTGATTAGATTGCGAGGTACCGGGACTATCAGTGTATTTAACACTAAATACTTCTAGAATCTTCATAGGAAATGAAGCTCTAAGCCCACCCTTTTCTAATTCTGACTTTTGCTGTTGCACATGGATTAAGAAGAAACGCGAACTGACTCTAATCGACCCTGCAAGTGGAGTAGAAAAGAGTTTGGCACCTGCAATAATTTAATTTGATAGAAATTAATTTGATAAATAAGTTTCATTAACGTGGTGAGAAATGAAAGGGTTGCTCTACCGATCTACGGAATGAAAGTTCTGTCCAAAATAACAATCTGATTTATTATGACTAAACTCAAAATAATAAACACAACACATGAAACATTTACAATACATCAACTTAGATACTCAAATAAATGCTGTGAGGGTGAAGTTGTCCGTAAACTAGCTTGTGACGTTTATGACCAAGTGGTATGTGGAGCCAATTCCTTGCAACTCAAATCTTAAGAGAAACACCCAGCCAACCCAAAATTAATTGCTGTTACAGTAGTGAGAACTCAGACAATGAACACCCAAGACCGAACCACATAAGAAAAGACGGGAACAGGTGCGCTCTGCTGAGCTCTGATTATCAAAGTGCAAAATTTCCTAATCTGCTGGTGCTGCGGACATACATTACCAAGCTGTCTTCTTAACTGCAAGGACACGATCTGGCGTACAAGAAACGATGGCTGGTTGCTTCGACGTCCAGTCATGGTGATGATAATGTCACGAGTACAGCTCGAAACAAATTATCTTGGTCTGGTTGTTCCAGACTGAAGACTTCCTATCAATGCAAATGCGCCTCTGAGAGAGACGAAGAAGGCTCACCACACAATCACTGACGGTACAGTGATTGATTTTAACAAGTGAAGTCACACAGTAACTCCGATACAGTCAACTTTAGCCCGAACTGCTCAAGACGGACAACATAGGCCACTTGTACGCTGAACGCTCAATTCCCAACTGTACTTGGAAAGTTACGTTGAAGTCGAAACTTCAGCAACTTCGTCAAACAGTTACAATTAAATGAAAGTATATTAGACAGCCAACGGTAGGCAGGCTGTCCAGAGCAGCGAGAGCTCAGTCTTGTAACCTACCCCGACCGAAAAGCAAGAGCCGATCCTCTCAAGAGCACCCGTACACGCCGAACACAGAACATTCCTGCCCCCACGACAGTGGCCGTGGTTAAACGTTTCAATCAGCAACTCGAAAACCGGCGGAAAATTCCACTCTATTGCCGACGCACTACTGTTCCACCAATGGAGATACTTGGCGCCAATTTTTGTGCAGATATTGCTACGTCACGGAGTTATCCCCTGAGCAAGCCAATCACAATTATGATTTTGCAAAAAACGCGGGAACTTGCCCGCCAAGACTGCCTGGGAACACAAGTGATTCCCACGCCTCGCTGGTAGCCCGCCAGAAACGGTTTTCACTAAGTTTCTGCGAAGTAACGGAATCTCTATCCCAGCCACTCCGTCAGGCCCCTGTGGGAGTGTCGCCCCCGCTCTTATGACAGTGTCAGCGTCTGGAAAGCATCTACTCGACTCCCTCACACCCGTTGGCTTATCCCTTTCAAGATCAGCAGAACCTGCCTGTCACCAGACAACCTGGGTGAAGAGACGCTGCATGGGAAGTCCGTGTGTGAAGGAATAGCAACTTTCCACCGCATGCAATTAGAGAGGAAAATCGAATTACTCAAAGTAAGATATAAATATGAGAGGGGGCTCATGCCATCTCTGAAGATCATGTATACGATTGGAGTTCACCCCCGCAGCGTCAGTTAAGGCCTCAAGATGGTGTACTGGGTCAGCGAAACTTGTTGCATTACAATAATTAACGTCAAAACGATGGCGGTAGGTGTTTCATTTTATTACGTAAGTGAACGATCGAAGTCTCACAAACCGTCAGTCAGAAGGATAGACATAGAAAAAATTTTACGTAGAAAGTCACTCAATATTCACATACCGCAAAACACAGGCACCGCTGTGCGTCAGCACTGCTCCAGCTACGTCACTGCACAACTGCGTCGCCGAGCTCGTGGCAACTAGAATGCCCCATCGACTGCGCCTCATTTCTGAGAATTGTGAGGGAATAAACCACAAAGCTGGCGTTCCACACTTACCTCTGTGATAATAAAGCACCTCCACGTTATGTCATACCTCGCAGTGAGCGGTAAATTTGTCGGGGCTGTGTGTTGGAATTCGAACAATGCGCCACGCAATTAACAGCACACGGTGAGAGAGAAAGAAGCCAATAAACTCGTCAGCTCGCAAATTACACCACTGTCGCCTCGCTCTGCTCGTAAAGCTGCTAGCTGTGCGGGTTACAGGCATTCGCGTTGTTCAGTTCTCGAACAGTTCCTCCGGAATTTATTTCAGTTTTGCCTTACTATTGGAAACCAAGCTAATTCAGTGTTCACCCACTCTGGCTCCTTGGTACGATTTTAAGACACACCCTAGATGTTTCTCAATCTGACGGAGCTGCCTGGTTCCTGGCGCTAGTAATCACGTTGGCCAAACACTCTCCTTACAATCAACACAATGATTCTCAATTACCCAGGGGTAAAATGAGGGAAAACCAAGTAAAAAATTTTAGAGCCTAACGTCCATTAAGTAAGATGGAAGCCATGTCTCCAAGATATAAAGGAAGCCAACCTATATAGACGCGACCGAATTCGCAGAGCACCCATTGCACCACAACTACATAGTGCACACTGCAATACTATTTCCTTCGCTAGAATCAGAGGTTCCAAAGGAAATTATGGTTATGATGTAGGCAAATTATGACTATGGTTATTATTCTTATTTAGTGACTAACATGTATAATAAAATTAAAACTGAGCAAGTGAAGGCACAATTGGAAATGAAAACTCGTACCACTACATTTACAAGGGCAAGTCAGTTATTATCCGCAAAGTAGTTATAATATTTTAATGTAATCATATAGGAATCTTACAGGAACATCATTTTTTGACATAGTCTCCTTGCTTTCCAACGCACTTGGTCCTTCGTTGTACAAGCTTCCTGATGCCCTCAGAAAAGAAGGTTCTCGGCTGAGCTGCGAGTCAGGAATGCATCGCTTCTTTCACTGCTTCGTCCGAGGCAAATCGTGCCCCCTTAATGCCTGTTTGAGTGATCCAAACAAGTGATAATCAGAAGGGGTAAAATTGGGACTATATGGACGATGATTCAGTATTTCAAATTTGATTTTCTGGAGCGTTTCAGCAGTGTGAGCAGCAGTATGTGGACGGCCATTGTCGTGCAACAACACAACACCATTTGACAGCAATCTTCGGCGTTTGCTTCAAATTGCAGGCTTTAGTCCGGCAGTAAGCATCTCACAGTAACGTACACTGTTTATTGTTGTGCCCCTTTCCCCATAATGTTCCAGTGCTGGACCTTGTGGGTCCCAAAAAACCGTATGCATCAGTTTTCCTGCGGACGGACGAGTCTTGAACTTTTTCTTGCATGGCGAATTTAGATGTTTCCATTCCATACTCTGCCGTTTACTCTTCGGCTCGTAATGATGGATCCATCTCTCGTCACCAGTAACGATCCTGTCTGAGAAGTTGTCCCTTTCGTTACCATAGCGATCCAAATGCAGGTGTACAAGTGCGTTTGTTTATGCAACTGTGTGAATTGTTTTGGGACCCATCTGGCACAAACCTTATGAAACCCAAGTCTTTTGTGGATGATTTCGTAGGCAGAACCATGACTGACTTGCAGACGATGTGCCATTTCGTCAATAGTTAATCATCCGTCTAAGAGAATCATATCACGTGAACGCTCAATGGTTTCTTCATTTGTGGCGGTAAACGGTCGTCCGGGTCCTTCATCATTAGCTTGTGCGACCATTTCGGAAATTTTCAATCCATTCGTAGACACTCCCTTGTGGCAAAACACCGTTCCCGTACCGTACCGAAAGTCTTCGATGAATTTAGGCCCCTGATACGCCTTCCAACCACAAGAAACGGATCACTGAACATTGCTCTTCTTTGGTTCAAATAGACAGCGGAGCAGTCATGATTAACAGCACGGCAGCGATAACAAAACTAACCTACCAGCTTGAAAATTGCAAACATATAACAACAAATAAACAAAGCACTCGTCATCAACGTAAAACAACGGTACTACGAAAATAAACAAAAATATAACTAAATTGCGGATAATAATTGACTTACCCTCGTATCTCTATGATGCATGTCACACATAAAGCGAACATGCGTTTCGTAATGGTTGTGTTGTACTGGCTTTAATGAAACCGATAATATGAAACCACGATCTTCACGAATGGAAAATATGAATGCAAAATTTACGACAATATTATGGAATTTACGTTCTTCTGGGCCCGTAACGTGGTATAAGGTAAGGTCCCAAAATATGGCCCCTTTTTGGTATCACTTGCGAATTCACCACATCTCTAGAAGAAAGACAAGTGAATGTGCCATTATACACCCAAGTGTGTTTACTGTATGTGCTGTGCCAAGGTTAACTTTTACAATAACTTTAAGAAGAATGTAAAAAATAATGAGAAAGGTAATTCTAATATAGCCCCTACGCATTACAGTCACACAAAACTTTGACACTTGCTAACAAAATCGCAAAACACATAAGAACTGCAAAAATTAGTTAATACTAGAAAACTCTCGAGTGTGAACATTTAAGTTTCAAAAAATTCGTCGACTGCATTTTTCATGGCTCCACAAAATGCACTGGACGCGCCGATCCCATTTTTGTCCTTTGCTACTGCGAGTAAAGTTTGTTGCACACTGGGCAATTTGTGTCTTCACCTGCATCATTTCCATCACAGACATCCACTTCATCAGAATTTGAATCGAAATATTCTTCAGCAACAGATTCTTCAGATGATTCAGAGGAAGAAATGTCTCTTTTCCCCCTTCGGTTTGTACAACCTGTATTTTTTCTTGCAGCTCATTCCTCCTGTCTTGCTTCCTCTCATGTGACTCCAATAATATTTTTGTGAGGTAAGCCTGTGATAAAGGTAGCTGAACCTCGTCGGTTGGAAGTGATTGGTTTGATGACAGGTATAGATCGAATATCCTTAGGTGACATGGTACGATTATCAACTTCTGGAGCAGTCTCTGGTTGCATAAAATGTGAGTCGAAGATATTTTGATATGGGTTTAGATCCAAGGGAATTTTCCCCATGGATGAACATGGGGAAGATTCCCTTGGATTTAAGCCCATATCAAAATACCTTCGGCTCACATTTATTGCAACCAGAGACTGCTCCAGAAGTTGATAATCGTACCATATCACTGTGGATCTAAACCCATTGATATTCGCTGACATATTTGCAGATTTTGTATAAGCATTACCCATCGGACCACCTATTTGATAGTGAGTAACAACTCTATTTTCGTGAGCATCCAGCCTTTTTCAAATTTCTTGAGCATAGTATGATTTTAATGAGAACATAGAAGAAATGTACAATGATTACATTTTATCAGTGAAGTGCGGAGGCAGGCAAACTATGGAAACAGAATTATCTCGGCCAAGCTGAATAATGTTGATGTAACGAGCGTGTGTTATGCGACCATCTAAAATCAGGAGCGCTGGATCGTCTTTGGATGGTATGACGATTTTGGTGAGGTGATAGAACCAATTTGTGAATAAGAACCGAGAACAGCTGTATCCATCCAGAAGGATGAGTTGCCCCGACTGTGCATGGAGGAGTTCCGTCTAGTAGTTCAGCCTTGAAGCTCTTGCGTGGAAAACTCATCGTGGGCGGAATAAACTGTCCAGATGCGGACATGCACGTTACAAGAGTTAAAAGGGAACCACGTTCAGCACAAGACAATGGCTGAACTTGTCGTTTGTCTTCTATAGCAACAATTTTTCTACATTTATGCTGAACTATCGTCAAGCCTGTTTCATCAACATTAAAGATTTCATAGGATTGTGTTTTATTTTCTCCATTTCTGATTTTAGAATCTAAAGAAAATGGTCTACGTTTTTCTAGTAACTCCCGCCGCGGAAGTCGAAAACGCGCCAGAACAAATGGACGTGGTCAGCCCATAGAGGGCTCCGCCTCCGCGGCGGCTATTTCGCGCAGCGGCTGTCGCGCAGCGAGGGCGCCACCGCTAAGCCACGTGCAGACAGCGGCCAATAGCCGCTCCCTCCGGTTTCGTGTACAGGGACCTGCTCTGCCCAACTCCAGTCAGTCTGGTACTCGCTCTGGATTGCTTCTCTATCTCGGCGGTACTGCGTTCTGGTCGTTGCTCGTTGTTGACATTTGCCTGGCTCTGGTTCCGAGTGGTTTTACTGTCGGTGTTTGGTGTTGTGGTTTCTACAAGCCTCCGTTGTTTATCTCTTCCTTGTTGTGTCGGTCGTTGTCGGTTGTCGTTGGTCTGTCGTCCGACTCGTCCTAGTGTTTACTCGGTGGCTTCCCAGCGGCTTCCCCGCCTGACGGCTCCGATCCGCAGCCCAAGGCGTTCCCGCGGTTGGTTTTGATTACTACAGTTTTCCTTTAAGAATCCCTGGATTCTTGCTTTAGACAGCAGCTACTGTGTTCTGAAGGAGATATCTGGATGGCATCTCACGAACAGTTGCAACCATTGCTTACCTGTGAGTCCCTGTTGAGACTAAAATGATGCTCATTATTGTTTGTAATAGCTAGCTTAAAAGCCATACGTTTAACATAATCAGCATGTAACCCGTAATAATTGGTTCTCCATTGTTTTACAGTACTGAACGAGCTGAGCTTCTGTCTCGAGAGGTAAAATAGTTTTACGTCCTAGTGCGACATTGAAAACATGTAAAGACTCAGCGTTTTGCGACTTTAGAGTGTTCAAATACGTCCTCAGTGTTGTTCTCGGTATCCCAGATTCACGTACCGTTTGTTTAACAGGCATATTTTCGTCTTGTACAGCTTTAATTGCACTGAACAATGCATTTTTATTCCAGTTTAGTCTTTCGCCATCTGAAAATAGGAAGAGAAACTATTTGCTGATATGTTAAGCTATTTGCTCAAATATGGCCCGCGGCGATAATTAGATCCGGCGTGGGGGCCATATGAGGAGAACAACAAGCGTTGCATATGGCGCGAGATATCAAACATTGCAGTTGATCTACGGATTTATGTTCAACAAATCCAAAATAAAACAAAGAATGCTGACTAACCGTAACTAAAAACAAGGTTTTCTAATATTTATATATCACAGTGAAACATATCCTGCAACTGAAACGGAGTAAAAACTTAAGTTTGCTCCGTAAAGAAAACACAAGATTTCGGACTATCACAGAAAAAGCTTCCTATTCACGCACTCTTCGCAGCTAACCAACGCCCTTTGAATAAGTTTACAGTAACACCGCATGATGGCGTCACTTGGTGGAGAGTTTAGATAGGGTGACCATATTTGGATAAGGGGCCATATTCGGGGACCTTACCTTAAGTCTTGTAATGACATTATAGATAAGAATCAAAGTCCGTTGTTTCAGTTGAATTTCTTTATTGTCATAGGCCTATTTCGGCTATGACTGCCATTTTCAAGCTACCTGCAAAAATCCATAGAAATTTATTATTGTTTATATAAATCTTTTTGTATTTACATGTTATGACTGTATGGTGTGTGTATAAATTGATACTTACGATTAGTTATTCTTGACTTCCCTTTCACATCGGCGGGTAGTGTCGCTTATTAAATTCCGAAATTTTGACATTAGGTTTCGAGATCCCACTAAAGACAACGAGAGCATGGTTCTAGTTTTTTAAAACAGTTGAAGTCTGAGGACCACAAAGCAGAACGTATAGGACAATCAAAATTCTGCACACAATACCAAAGAGACTAGCGATAGCGTTCTTGAAGAAATGGAGATAAATATGTACACAGTTAAGCAACCGCAGATGATACCAGACGAACAAACAGAGGTTAAACATAAAAATTATATAGTTCAGTAACAAGAATAACCGCTAACGGACGGCTCACAGAAGGGGGTTGACCTCACGGCGCTCCTTGAACTCTGTACACCAAGAGGCCCGTTTACGGTAGTCTGTGGCACTAGGGAAAAATCTTTTATTTTGTTTTTCTAAAGATAAATGGTATCCAGACATCTTTCTTTTGTCAAAACAAAATAAAAGATTTTTTCCGACTAAAAATGGATACATCTGATTGCCTGGACAATGCAGGAGTCTATCAAGTGACATGTGGCTGCGGCAAAGTGTATATAGGGGAAACGGGAAGAGCTGTTGAAGTACGCATTAAGGAACACGAACGGCACACGCGGCTAACACATAGTGTAAAGTCGGCAGTAGCAGAACATCGTGAGTACTGTGTCTCTAACATCGATTTTAGTGACGTATGTGTGCTGGCTAAGGAAACAAATATTTATTGAAGAAAGTTACGAGAAGCGGTTGAAATTTCCTAGAATGAGTGTAATTTCAATAGAGAGGAGGGCTATAGGCTTTCAGCATCGTGGCTCCCCGCCATCAAGGAAGTAAATATGCGCCAATACAAACAACGCGCTGCAAGTCACCTCCGCGGACAATAGTACACTACTGGCCATTAGATTTGATACACCACGAAAATGACATGCTACAGACGCGAAATTTAACCGACAGGAAGAAGATGCTGTGATATGCAAATTATTAGCTTTTCAGAGCATTCACATAAGGTTGACGCCGGTGGCGACACCTACAACGAGCTGACATGAGGTAAGTTTCCAACCGATTTTTCATACATAAACAGCAGTTGACCGGCGTTGCCTGGTAAAACGTTGTTGTGATGCCTCGTGTGAGGAGGAGAAATGCGTACCATCACGTTTACGTCTTTGATAAAGGTCGGATTGTAGCCTATCGCCATCGCGGTTTATCGTATCGCGACATTGGTGTTCGCGTTGGTCAAGATCCAATGACTGTTAGCAGAATATGGAATCGGTGAGTTCAGGAGGGTAATACGGAACGCCATGCTGGATCCCAACGGCCTCGTATCACTAGCAGTCAAGATGACAGGCATCTTATCCGCATGGCTGTAACGGATCGTGCAGCCACGTCTCGATCCCCGAGTCAACAGATAGGGACGTTTGCAAGACAACAACCATCTGCACGAACAGCCCGGAGACCATGGCTGCGGTTACCCTTGACGCTGCATCACAGACAGGAGCTCCTGCGATGGCGTACTTAACGACGAACTTGGGCGCACGAATGGCACAACGTCATTTTTTCGGGTGAATCCAGGTCCTGTTTACAGCATCATGATGGTCGCATCCTTGTTTGGCGACATCGCGGTGAACGCACATTGGAAGCGTGTATTCGTCATCGTCATACTGGCGTATCACCCGGCGTGAAGGTATGGGGTGCCATTGGTTACAAGTCTCGGTCACCTCTTGTTCGCATTGACGGCACTTTGAACAATGGGCGTTACATTTCAGATGTGTTACGACGCGTGTGTCTACCCTTCATTCTATCCCTGCGAAACCCTACATTTCAGCAGGATAATGCACGACCGCATGTTGCAGGTCCTGTACGGGCCTTTCTGGATACAGAAAATGCTCGACTGCTGCCCTGGCCAGCTCATTCTCCAGATCTCTCACCAATTGAAAACGTCTGGTCAATGGTGGGCGAGCAACTGGCTCGTCACTATACGCCAGTCACTACTCTTGATGAACTGTGGTATCGTGTTGAAGCTGCGTGGGCAGCTGTACTTGTACACGCCATCCAAGCTCTGTTTGACTCAATGCCCAGGCGTATCAAGGCCGTTATTACAGCCAGAGGTGGCTATTCTGGGTACTGATTTCTCAGGATCTATGCTCCCAAATTGCGTGAAAATGTAATCACATGTCAGTTCTAGTATAATATATTTGTCCAATGAATACCCGTTCATCATCTGCATTCTTCTTGGTGTAGCAATTTTAATGGCCAGTAGCGTAGGTGAAACGGGAAGAACTGTTGAAGAACTCATTAAGGAACACGAATGGCAAACGCGGTTAACACAAAGTGTAAAGTCGGCAATAGCAGAACATCGTGAGCGCTGTGTTTCTAAAATCGATTTTAATAACGTGTGTGTGCTGGCTAAGGAAACAAACATTATAGTAGAAAGTTCCGAGAAACGGTGGAAATTTCCAGGAATGTATGTAATTGCAATAGAGAGGAGGGCTATAGGCTTCCAGCACCGTGGCTCCCCGCCATCAAGGAAGTGAATATGCGGCAATACAAACAACGTACTGCGGTTCACCTCGACGGACAATAATATTTTGGGTAAACATTCCCCTGATGATAGCCAACCAATAGCAGTAGGAGGAATTTCGACTAATAACCCTTCTCCAGCGTAAGTGTGGAATAGTGCCTTTCTATCGAATGACGATGGGCCACCAATAGTGTCCATAACAGTTTAGCCAATAAAGCCCTTCTCCTGCATCAGCGCAGAACTATTACCCTCTGAGTATGGCCCACCAATGATAGCAACAAGAATTTTAACTGATACTCCCACTTCTCCAGCACAAAGGCGAGAAAACTCCCCTTTATAAGAGAACGCGACACCGGTCTCTGACAGTGTTCTAGCAATAGTGGACACCGAAACATCCTGAAGACAATCCCAGCAGAGGGGTCGAAACGTCGTATATTTTAGAAGGAAATATGACGCGGCCTAACAGTCCAAAAGATTTTAACTTTATTGACAGCGGCCGCGAAAGTCTGCAGACTTACTTAAAACGTTTGTATGGGCAAGAGGTCTATACCACCATCAGAAGACTGGAGAACCTTCGCAGAAGAAGAGGTAAATTACTAAGCGATCTGACCTTTCTCTCCCGGGGCCGCGATAATGATGTTATTCCCAGATTCTCCAGAATTAGCCGCCATATGCAGACAATGAAAGCCAGGAGGATCTACCAAAGGGAGAGTAAAACACTTCTTCGTGAAAGAATCCAGAAAATACGCAGAGTCTTGAATTCTGTTAGCTCCGTGTCAATTGGTCTGCATTTTTCACAGGCGGCAATTCTCTCCCCCAGGACTGGGATAAAATGGACAGAATAACGTTTGATCATTCAGCAAGGTTTTCGGATTTCGGTGCTACGAAATAAAAAGAGAACTTGGAGAATCTATCGGTTAGACTGCACAAGGAAGACGCAACTGTGGATCCTAAACGAGTGGTGGTGAACCTCTCGTTAGAAGTACTCGATGAAGCAGCTGTTTCAGTTCTGGGCAAAGGTCTGAATTTCGCAGCTACACAGAAGAGAATACCTGTTGAAGAAATCGTAAGTGCCGTCGAAGCATCCTTGTTTCGTCTTCCGAAGGTGCAGGCCGAAGAAGTGAGAGAAGATGTGTCGAGAGTTCTATGGAAATCGAAACCTCCCAAAAGCATCATATCGGCGCAGGAAAGGAAATCTCTTAATGAACTCATGAGAAAAGAAAGCATCGTTGTAACGAAATCGGATAAGGGGAATTCTACCGTTGTTTTGGACGCTGTGGATTATCACAGGAAGATGGAACAACTACTAGCTGATCCTGTGTATCGCAAGTTATAAAGCGATCCGACGAACAGAATTGCTCGGAAAGTTAAAAAACTCCCGACTGGACAGCTCTACTACAAAGAATCTAACACCTCGAATACCTGTCTCACCCAGAACGTATGGACTACCCAAGATACATAAAGAATCGGTTCCTTTGAGGCCTATCGTCAATGGGATTAACTCGCCAATTTATTTTTTAGCACGTCATTTATCTTGTAAACTGAGACATCTAGTTGGTAAAACCTATACTTCTGTCAAAGATTCGAAACATCTTTCAGAAATTATACGCACAGTGACGATATCTGCAGGTGACATTCTTGTTAGCTTCGATGTGACATCGTTATTTACTAACGTCCCAATGGAGATCATAAGGGAGGAAGTTGCCCCAGATGTTTGTGACTTAATTGGATTATGTCTTCGTTCGAACGATTTTAAATACAATGCTGAATTCTATGAACAGACTGACGGCCTTGCTCTGGGCTCACCCAATGTTAAGTCCGGATGCCTCCTTAGTGCTCTTCGAGAGGAGCAGATTAGGTGATGATGATGATGATTTGGGTAGAGGGGGCGCTCGACATCATAGTTATCAGCGCCAGGAGCAGACTAGAGCTGGCACCGGATTTCACCCTCTCCCTCCGCTCATCATCACAGTACAACGCAAACATCACACCACATTACACGCATACCCAGTCAAGTAATCAGCATTCAACAGAAGAGATAACGCGCGACAGACGCAAGGAAAGTGACCGTTGTACGTAGGAGACGAAAACGCTTTCCGATTAGATGACAGACTCTACAAGTCAGGTACTTCCATCAGATAATGCCAACGACGCTTGCTTTCCTCATTTACCTTTAAGAAGACCACTTGGAGTAATGGCTGAAATGTTGTATAAGCTGTGTATAGTAGTACTTCGCCAGCTATAATTTCAACGGTAGTGAGGCTACTGTTCGTGTACGCGCGCTTCGATATGGTTGCCTTGAAAACCTGACGTGCCATGTTGAATAACCCAAGTGGATCGAACTGCCTACTGAAACATTACTATTCAGTGCAAGGTGTGCTAATTTTATTATCGTGATATCTGAAGTTGAATCGAAGCATCATAGCGATGGACAAAATATCGGTACGCGTACGGTAAATTAGTTGTTAGACCTATGTGATATGACAGTGAGAGAGATCCTAATATGTATATAACATTACTATGTGAGCAGTGCAGCCAAGTCCCTACAACTCAGCTGTGCTGTATACAAGACGCCACGCGGAGTGGCCGGCGGGTTTGAGCCGTCATGTCGCGGAATATGCGGCCCCTCCCGCCGGAGGTTCGAGTCCACCCTCGGGCAGGGGTGTGTGTGTTGTTCTTAGCGTAAGTTAGCTTAAGTAGTGTGTAAGTGTAGGGACCGATGACTTCAACAGTTTGGCCCCTTAGGAATTCACACACATCTGAACATTTGAACGTTTGGTATACTAGACATTCTTTCGTCCGCTACTGGACTATGCCTCCGTAGTCTGGGGTAATGCCGCGGATATTAACAGCGAGAAACTACAGTGGCTCCAGAATCGGACCCTAAGACTCGCCTACCACCTTCCACGTGACTTCCGTGGAGAGGAATTACCGAGGTCACCAGAGTCCCACATTTCACTGTAAACAGGCGATATCAATAGATCGCCATAGATTTGATAGAAAATTGAGGCAATCAGAAACTCAATTAATGCGGTTGCTGGATGCGCGAACGTTGTGGCCAGACCTTCTCTACACAGATACAAAGTAGAAAAAAACTGTTGCACCAGAAGACATAAAGAATAAAGAGGTGACAACGTCTATAATATTACACTGATACGTAGGGACTTAAGAAAGTAATTACACATGTTGAAACATATATATTTGAAATATGATTGAAATTACGTAACTGACAGTAGTCTGAAACACAACTGTTAGAATGGGAATGGCATACGAACGTATATTTTACATCGTCGCTTATGCGCTTTGCCCTGTGCTGAACTTTTCTGACTGCGTGAATCTAAATGTAATGTAGCTGCGAGAATATAAACTATCAACTATAAACCAAACCAAAATTACATGAATTTACGTAACATTGAAACTGAGTCTGAAGCAACACTGTTGATTTGAAGTTGGCCCTGGTAATAAAACAACACTTGGTAAATTTGAAAGTATTGGTTCCTGTGCTTAATGAATGATATCCCTGAAATAATATAATTTCTGACCTTTATCTGCGGAATGGTAACGCTCTTCACACTATTTTCTGCTAGTACTTTAAATTGTATTGTTAGCAGACAGCTATTGTGCACGCGTGTTGCTTAGCTTACATTTTAATGAAATCGAATGTGACTGAGACAATAAATTCTTGAGAAAAATAGTTAATCAAAAATGACATGGATCTGGGAACTGGTATTGAGTTTGCGTAAGTAACTTTAAAACTTGTATTTTGACTCGTTGAAAATTAATAATGCTCAAAACTAACACACTCAAAAAACTGATTTATGCATTAACAATTAGCTTTACAAAATCATTCGATGTAAATACTGTACTTTGTCTCAATCATTACTTATGAATAGGCTCATTACATTAGTACCAAAACAGATTTCTTTACCTTAATTATTTCCAGCTTCTGTTGAGATTCCTTTTATAATTAGCAAACATCATTGCATCTCGCAAATTAAAAAAGTTACTGCCCGTAGCGAGTAAGTATATATTCAGCTCACAAATGGTTCAAATGGCTCTGAGCACTATGGGACTTAACATCGGAGTTCAACAGTTCCCTAGACTTAGAACTATTTAAACCTAACTAACCTAAGGACATCACACACATCCGTGCCCAAGACAGGATTCGAACCTGCGACCGTAGCAGCAGCACGGTTCCGGACTGAAGCGTCTAGAACCGCTCGGCCACAGCGACTGGTTCCAGCGCACATCAGATACAACATGTCTTTACACTTGAGAGTCCTCCATATGTTTCTCGATCTAAAAGATACTCGAACATATTACCCTTAACACCTTGAATCAGCGATCGCAGTTGAGTAGGGACGCTACCACACAATAGAGACTACATTTGACTATCTCTGGTCCAATATAATATTTTATTACGAAACTTGAATTAATTTACCCTGTGTGTATACGTTTGTGTCGTCCCACGTTAAGTCTATTGCACAACGCCTTGTCAGAAGAAAATGCATGTTCCGGGTTTTCTACAGACAAAGTTATGCTGCGGTACAGATAAAGGGCGGATCACAGTGTGGCAGTGAAACGACGCGGCAACTGAAATTTTAATCCCAAGATGAAATACGAGGGACAGTACAATTCTTGTGGGCAAAACGTCCAAATTGCAAACAGATGGAATTCTGGCGGTTTTTGGACCAAACGCAATGTCGCGTCCAGCGTCCGGCCCTTCTGAAGTGGTACCATCGATCTGACCAAGGCCACACACACGAGGGTGACGCTGGCGCGGAAGGAAGACCGCCAATATCGACCACAGTCGACCGTGCCTGGGCAATGTTTTCGGCAGGCCGACAGAACAGAGCGGGGAGGGGGGGGGGGGGGGGGTGGGTGCGGGCGGGAAAAAGTTTTACCAGCAGTGAGGACATTCACACAAAGGTTCTCAAATGGCTCTGTGGCCAAGGAGCGGACTTCTGTACTCAAGCATTGACCGACTGGTAGAACGTTCCGACTATTTGTTATAGAGACTTGGTGACGATGTTGACAAATTGTGTTATGATATTGTTCAAATGGTTCAAAAATGGTTCAAACGGCTCTGAGCACTATGGGACTTAACATCTGAGGTCATCAGTCCCCTAGAACTTAGAACTACTTAAACCTAACTAACCTAAGGACATCACACACATCCATGCCCGAGGCAGGATTCGAACCTGCGACCGTAGCGGTCGCGCGGTTCCAGACTGAAGAGCCTAGAACCGCTCGGCCACTGCGGCCTGCTATGATATTGTTCATAGCTGTAGTCCAGCAGTTTGTGACATTACAGCCTTTATCACTGCGATTTTTTAACATGTAAAAGTTTTTTTTCTGTATTCGCGTCAGTATGTGCGAACTTTTAACATATACCAATGAATGTTGTAACCAGATATCTTTGCCGCGCTCCTGAAAAGCGCAGAATATCACGATAGCTATAAACTGTTATGCGCTGCTATCGATCACTAAAAAAAAAAAAAAACGATCCACCTATGTTTCAAAATAACAATTGCCAATTTTTACTTCTGCAGGGAGTCGCGCCGCTCTCTAGCTGTTCTTCTGTGAATGTGTTGCGAGTCGGACGCAAAAGTATTGTGCTCCATACTGATATAATCATTTTATTGTAAATTTAAGAGTTTAAGTGATTAAAAATATATGTAGCCACAAACAAGAGAGAACGTGTATCATGAAAATTCGCTCCACCGCCACATTGGGTGGCCATGTTAATGTAAGTTTCCGTTTCATAATATAATACTTGAAGCCTTGAAGTTTATTTAATTTCAAAGAAAATCTCTCAACCTTATTTTCATTAATTATACTTGTTATAATATTTTCTGTTTAAAAGATTTATGCAGCTTATGATCCAGCGTGTGTTCTGTCGGAACAGGAGGCTGTCGTGGCGACATCGTTATAGTATTTATTGCAAGTTCTTTCAGTTCCGTTTATATGTTCGTGCAAATCCAATTAGTTGGTCCCTTATGTTTCTTTCATGTAACTTCTGTCTGTTTTCTCCGCGCGATCTTCCTCCGAAAAAAAAAATTTCTGTTCATTTTTTAGTAATTTTCGATATCGCGAATGAGAAAAGACAGCCGCCTCCTGCTCCGAACGGAACACCACGACTTTTCTAACGTCGTAGAGTACCGCACGAATTTTCCACTAAAAGGTAATAGAATTTCTTAAAGCTGGATCAATTACACATGTTGCTGCTGTTCTCGGACAAATCTGGTGTGATTAATAGTAATTTATTGTCACGACAAAAAGAACCAATTTTATTTTTACCAAAGCAACAAAGCTTTCAATTAAATTACTAAAAAAAATCATACCAGAAGTTGTAGAATATTTCCACAATGATAAAAAGTTAGTCATCTGCTGCACAAGGTTCATTAGTTGCCACACACCACGTTTTACTTTGCATCTAGATACGCTAAAGGCACGTTTCCACACAGTAGATCACCGAGTGAGGTGGCGCAGTGGTTAGCGCACTAGACTCGCATTCGGGAGGACGACGGTTCAATCCCGCGTCTGGCTACCCTGATTTAGGTTTTCCGTGATTTCTTTAAAGCGCTGCAGACAAATGGTGCTTTGGTTCCTTTTACAGGGCACGGCCGACTTCCATCCTCATCCTTTCTAATCCGATGAGACCGATGACCTCCATGTTTGGTCTCTTCCCCCAAACCAACCCAACCCAACCCACACAGTAACTCAATTTGTAAACACGCGCTAGGGCCCCTCGCACGCCCTCCACTCTGCCGCGCCCACTCCCTGCTATCGAAGCCGGACTGCAGTTCATTTACTCGCGTTTCCTGCTAACGCGCGCGCATCGGCTGATCGCGTCTCCAGGATACTGAACAATTCAACATATCTCCATTGTTCCAATGTGCCATTAGACCTATGCGTCACCATAAAGTGATGATAAAATTCGAAAAATTTACTTTCCTTCTTTTATCCATTTACATAGTAATGATGTTATATTTACGTGTCTGTTTGCTTGATACTTGGTCCATGGTTTGTGTTCTCTTATTCATTTTTGGTTTTATTAGGTTTAATGCATACTTACGCTTCAGTGTCGCAGAATTTATTACTGCTCCCATTTTGTATATAGGCGAGTTCAATGCCCTTCATGTCATCAGTTTGGTAGTTAACTTTTATCGCACATACTGTGTACGATTTGAAATTTGGCAGTTAACTGTTTGTCACTCATCAATGTATCATATATTTTTAGAGATGTCATTCTGTTTTATTGACTCGTTCTAGAAGTTTAACTATGAGGGTCACTCCAAAAGAAATGCACACTATTTTTTTTAAATCCATCTTTTATTCTACATGTTTGAAAGTTTTACAGTGTGTAGATACATCCTTCAGGAACAATATTTTCATTTCTCCACGTGATTTACATCCCTCTGAACTGCCTTACGCCATCTTGGAATCAGCGCCTGTATACCCGCACGGTAAAATTCTGCACCAACCTGTTGGAGCCACTGTTTGGCAGCGTACACAAGGGAGTTATCATCTTCAAACCTTGTTCCACGAAGAGAGTCTTTCAGTTTCCCAAAGAGATGATAGTCACATAGAGCCAGGTCAGGATTGTAAGGCGGGTGTTTCAGTGTTGTCTATCCAAGTTTTGTGATCGCTTCCATGGTTTTTTGACTGACATGTGGTTGTGCATTGTCGTGCAACAGCAAAACATTCTGCTTTTGCCGATGTGGTCGAACGACTCAGTCGAGCTTGAAGTTTCATCAGTGTCGTCAGATATGCATCATAATTTACGGTGGTTCCACTTGGCATCATGTCCACAAGCAAGGGTCGTCGGAATCGAAAAACACCGTAGCCGTAACTTTTCCAGCAGAAGGTGTGGTTTTGAATGATGCCACTTATGTACTGTTCCAAAAGTTCGCTGCATACCGTTTTTCTTGTTTCTTTGTGAGCCACTGTCAACATTTTGGGAACCCACCTGGCACAAACATTTTTTAACGCCAACACTTTCAGTACTCTGCAAACAATTCCTTCCCCTATCGCAACGTCGCGTGACAATTCGTTCAGTGTGATGCGTCTGTCAGCAGTCACCAATTCGTTTATTCTCTGCACATTGGAGTGTGTGCAGTAAGAGGCCTGCCGCTGCGAGGACAATCCTCAATATTGCCGTGCCTGCTTTCATGACGTAACCTTCTTGCCCACCGACTAACTGTACTGCGATCGACATCAGCATCTCCATACACCTTTTTCAACCTCTTGTGGATGTTTCCCACTGTCTCGTTTTTACAGCACAGGAATTCTACGACAGCACGTTGCTTCTGACGAACGTCAAGTGTAACAGCCATCTTGAAGACATGCTGTGACGGCGCCACTTACGGGAACAGGTTGAACTAAGTTTGGAAACAAGCGGGAAGGATGTAACTATGCACTGGAAAATTTTCACACATGCAGACTGAAAACTGCATTTTTACAAAAATAGTGTGCATTTCTTTTGGAGTGACCCTCGTATTTTACATCTGTTTAAACAAGGCAGTTTTACTTCTGCTGTTCAGTCTTCGCAGTTTGTTTTTAGCATATTTGCTTTACATTTGTAAGTATTTTTATGCCAATCCTTTGTAGGACACTACCGTGCGATTGTTATTTTTACGTTTTTTACCAATAATGTGAGCCTACTTAGCTTCTGAATCTGACACCTTCTCTACAGCGGAGCCATTCATATCTCTCAAGGGGAAGGCCTCAGACACGGCCAAGCGAATCGGCTCAGATTTGGCAGGTCGCTTGTGTACAACCTAAAACGAAGGAATGCAAGATATTTTGGGTCAACACGCCCGCGTTTTTGAGAAAATCACTCCTAAAGGTTATGACGAGTGAACGACTCAAAGTTGGTGGGATCGATAGATAATTGTAAATAGAGCATTTTTCATCACCAGGTATGGGGTCCGAAAACGCATACTTTTCCAGAAATCGAGGTAAGAAACTTTTACAACTGCCGCTTCTGTACCCACGTGGTCAACGCTTTTCGCCGACAGCACCGATAGCGCAACGGCCAGGGTAACTGGCTGCGAATCTCGAAGAAACGTAGTGGATGTTATTCTTTTGGTTTGTATTTTTCCATATCTCAATTGATAGGGTTAGGAGGGTTAATAAGGTAAGTAAATCAACAAGGGATGATAATAAGGTAGGCAAATAAATTTCTCAAATCTCTTGGGATAGTAAACAACTAAAGTGTTACTCCAGGTCACTTTACAATGGCTCTTGCAGTCACTGTTACGTGTCCTCGCTTTTCTTCGAACAACTAGATGGATGGTACTTGTCATATAAAAATTCGAAACAAATATACTCACGGCACCAAGAGCATCTAATGAATGCAATCTTTCGACAGCTACACTGTTCCTTCCCTATGATATGACGAAGAGGCAACCGGGACAACATAACACTCCCCGCGTGCATTCTATCCCGTGCCTCGCTGTAAACAAGCGTCGCACGGTTGGCTATCTGTGGTCCCTCGTGAGGAAGTCGCAGCACTTTTACTCGGAGTTGTTTTCATGTGACAAGGCTTAAAAGTTTCATACTTTACTAACTCACGGCGTTTGGGAAATTAATTTGCCCACCTTATTATTATCATTCCTTATTGATTCACTTACCTTGTTAACCCTCCTATCCCTATCAATAGAGATATAGAAAAATACAAACGAAAAGAATAACATCCGCTAGGTTTCTTCGAGATACGAACCCGGGTTTTCGGATTCTCAGCCAGTTACCTTGGCCGTTGCGCATTTTTTTTTTTTTTTTTTTTCGTTGGAGTTCGGTGCAATTGTTCGTGGTGGACGTCCCATGACGCCCGTTGATGTTCATTATTGATCCATTCACTCAGCTTTTTTATTACAGAGGGCAGCTAACCCTCTGATCAAACACGCTGAGCTACCGTGCCGGCTTCTATCGGCGCTGTCGGTGACTGGCGTTAACCATGTGGGTACAAACGCGGCAATTGTAAAAGTTTCTTACCTCGGTTTCTGGAAAAGTATGCGTTTTCGGAAGCCATACCTGGTGATGAAAAATGCTCTATTTACTATTATCTATCGATCCCGCCAATTTTGAGTCGATCGCTCGTCATAACCTTTAGGGGTGATTTTCTCAAAAACGTGGGGGTGTTGACCCAAAATATCCAAGATTCCTTCGTTTTAGGTTGTACACAAGCGACCTGCCAAATCTGAGCCGAATCGGTTGGCCGTCTCTGAGGCCTTCCCCTTGTCAGCTGACCGAGAATAATTACGGTGAGCGTAAGTGGCAGCACTGGTGTGGTAGGACATTCTCGGTCCAGATTTGCGGGTTTCTGTACAGTAACCTGTCTCAGATCCACAGTTGCTGTATTGAGTGCATGTGCCACTTGATGAACCAACGAGTGTCCACTCACTGGATTCGATAAGGCAGCCATGGACCAGCAGCCACTGTTCGGCTGACAGGCGAAATTCACACACAATAAGAGCTAAAATTTAAGAGAAAATGAAGGACGCAGATAAATATTCTGCCAAATTACACCACAATGGCAACAGAACTATTAGCATTACCTCATCCTCAAAGCTTCAGTTGCGATAGTACTTAATTTTGGCCTCAAGTGCTTTATTTTTATATAATATGATTAATTTTAACGTTTTATCTGGATCCCTTGAGAAATTGCAACTAAATGCGGGAATTATGGTTCAATCAGCTTATTATCTCATGTGTTCAACTTTCTACCAGGATAATACACAAAAAAGAAAGGAAAATTGAGGACTACTAGGTGACTATCAGGTTGCCTTCAGGATAGAACCGTAAGAGAGAGAGGTCTGACTTTTAGAAAGACGCTTTCATAGGATTCATTCCCTTAGAAGAAGCGTTTGAAATGTAAAGTGGTTCAGCATATCTGAAGTCGCCAAAAAACGGGCAAAAACGGACAATATACAATTTGTACAAGAACTAACACGGAATAACTAGAACACAAGTTGAAGAGTAAGTTGATCGAATTACAACTGGTGTGAAAGAACGAGGAAAGTAAAAAAAAAAACTCAGAGGTTGGAGTAATATGTCTGGTGAAAGTATATCACTGGTAACATTGTCTGATAACGTTGCTGCCCTCTGTGAACGGGAGGAACAGTTACAGGACCTGTTGGTCTAAGGATGGAAGGAACATTACAGTTTAATGTCCCATCGACGTCGCGGTTGTTAGACATGGAGAACAAGCTTGGAACGTCTAAAGAACAGGGAAGGCAATCAGCCGTGACCTTTGTCTGGCGCGATTTAGGGAAATCACGGAAAACCTGAATTCAGGTGGCTGGAAGCGCCAGGACATGTTGAATGGAACGAACAGTCTGTTGATCCTAAAATCGTGATAGCGAGTAAACGAAACAAAGACGGAAGTATTGGGGAGCAGCAGATATGAGGTATCCACAAACTCGGCATCGAAACTGGGGACGACATACAGACGAAGTGAATGTACACTGCTACCTTCACGTCAAAACAATATATGACGGATGGAAAAAAAAGACTAGCGTACCCAAGGAAGTCCTGAAACAAGTCTACTGGTATCAAACATGGTCCTTTAGAAAGGAAGTTCTGAGGCTTCACGTGCAGAGCTCTTTCTATGGAACTGAATATATCTGTCATGTACTTATGTTACTTTTTTCCACTTTAAGAAGGCTTTCTCTCTTAATTAATTTTGTATTTTCAATATTTTTAACCTTATATTTGCGATTCGTGACTTGCCAACTGTATAATTATTAGCATGCAGCAAAGTGTAGCCCACAGTTCTAAAAATATGGACTCTAACTTCGAGCGCATCTCGTGCCTTTTTGAGTTAACGTTTTGCTGTTCTTATATTGAAGACAGTTTAATTTTGATAAGTTAGTTTGATTTTTAATTTACTTTCCCAGTGTTTTACTACACCCTTTTTTCTTTCTTTCTTTTTAAACAATCCATCTGATGATGATTTGGCAAGTTATCGCAATCGGCAATGTGGCTATCTGTAGAACTGGAGAGGGATTTCATCTTATGCAAGACACCGTTTTATAGTTTCGTTTTCACCCAGACATGTTTCAGCACTTTTTGTTCCATTTTCAATGTTCTTATTTGTTTAGTTCCTTTCTGACGTGCAGCTGTTTATTGTGTGTGCCGGTAACTTTAAGCCTGCTACACAGTCTACGGCTTATAATACTTTTTGCTATTGTGTCTTTTCCATTATCTGTGTAGAATTAACACGCTTATTTAGCTTGCTGTTGTCGTTGCACACGCATTTAGTATGATTTGTTAGCCAAGCTCAGAGCTTCTGCCGCCATTTCAGGTGTTATTATGACAGACCATGCTGCAATATGAACAAGATAAAGCTATCTGTGTGACCCCTTGCTGAAAAATACAATAAAAAAAGAATAAAAGGACAAGGGAACATTATAGCTGAAAGTAAAATTATGCTATTTTTCCCAGCTGGACAGCACGAAATTTCAAATACACGTTGCCTTTTCCCATACATTCGCTTTATCACTTCTATCATGATGGCCAAGGATGTGTCTGTTTTCTGTGTATAACACCGATGTTATGCAGATGAATCTGCTTTCTTTTTCCTTAAACACCACTTTACACACCGCACTTTCTATTGCACTGATGTCATTATACTCGGCCCCAATTTCCTACATTACATACGTTATTGCGTTGTGAAATATTTCTGAACCTAATGGCAGGTGCGGCACAGTTAAACAAGATTTCTATTCGGTTATTTTGTTTTTATCTCCGAGACTTCATCAGGAACTTAGCTAAGCTAGATTATCGCTCAGTGCACCATGGCCACGACTTACTACGGTAGCGGCAGATATTTTCCAACTGACTAGGACGGTACAGCAAAACTCAATTCAATATGCAGTAAACGTGTTACCCCACCAGGAATCACCTGCGGTATACCTGCAGCGCTGGCTGCTGGAATGAGGAGAGGGGTGAGGGGGTGAGAGGGAGGAGAAGGTAGGGGGATGTTTTTAAACTCTTACACAGCGAACTGTATTGTCGGTAAAAAAAAAAGCGAAAAGAACATGGCGACCCTGCAAGTGGTTTTTGTGCAGCAAAAGGTTTTCTCTTTGCAACGCGCGAGGCTTAAAGAGGAAGGGTGGAGTAGTGCTGAGTCAAAGTGAGGGAGGGTTCAGGTGCTGTCTCCATTAGTCTGCAGAACACACACACACACACACACACACACACACACACACACACACACGCACACACCTGAGCTCTCTTCGAACCACACTCGCTGGTAAAAGCTGTCCTCTTTGATGCCGGTAACTTCACAGAATCTTATGCGTTTTCTTGATGGAATACCGCGTCAATGTTGAAAACTACACCAAGCATCCACATTCACCATAACATTCTTCTGGGCTTTAGATCGTGTCGTGATGTCAAATTAAACTCCAAATGTAACTTTTTAGTGCCAGCATAAACGGCCTCATACGAGGGCATGCTGAAATGTAATGTCTCTGAATTTTTTATGCTAAAACTTTTAAAGCATTTTCAATAAAACAAATGTTATTAACATTCTTCATCTTCATTCATCTTTATTCTTCATGTCTACATACTTATTTTTCAAGGAAGTCACCCTGGCGACGAACACATTTCTCCCACCGAGAGATGAGTTTGTCGATACCTTCACTGTAGAATGTTTGATGTTGTTCAAAAATGGTTCAAATGGCTCTGAGCACTATGCGACTTAAGTTCTGAGGTCATCAGTCGCCTAGAACTTAGAACTAATTAAACCTAACTAACCTAAGGACATCACACACATCCATGCATGAGGCAGGATTCGAATCTGCGACCGTAGCGGTCGCTTGGCTCCAGACTGTAGCGCCTAGAACCGCACGGCCACTCCGGCCGGCTTTGATGTTGTTGACGGAGCCACAATCTAACCTCTGGCTTCCACTGTTCAAAGTGAAGTCCTCGAAGACGTTCTTTGAATTTTGGAAACAGATGAAAATCGGGTGGAGGATGATCGATGACCCAGGCATCTAATTGTTGCAGATGCCACAGGTTTGTCATCTGGGCAAACCAAAAAGATTTTACAGAACTTCAGACAGCTGGGAGGTAAGATAATTTTGCTTGTAGCTGCCCCTCTACCAAATCAAGAGGGTCACCTATGACACAAAATTTACACAGGTGGCGGATGCTATGAAACCTGGGATGCTACACTATGTGATCAGAAGTATCCGGACACCTGGCTGAAAATGTCTTACAAGTTCGTGGCACCGTCCATCGGTAATGCCGGAATTCAATATGGTGTTGATGACAGCTTCCTCTCTCGCAGGCATACGTTCAGCCAGGTGCTGGGAGGTTTCTTGGGGAATGGCAGCCCATTATTAACGGAATCGATGTCGGTCGGTGAGGCCTGGCACGAAGTCGACGTTCCAAAACATCCCAAAGGTGTTCGATATTACCCGGGTCAGGACTCTGTGCAGGCCAGTCCGTTAGAGGTATGTTGTTGTCGTGTAGCCACTCTGTCACAGGCCGTGCAATATGAACAGATTCTCGATCGTGTTGAAACATTCAATCGCCATCCCCGAATTGCTCTTCAAAAGTGGGAAGGAAGAAGGTGCTAAAAACATCAATGTAGGCTGTGCTGTGATAGTGCCACGCAAAACACACCATAACACCACCACCTGCGAATTTTACTGTTGACACTACACACGCTGGCAGATGACGTTCACCGGGCATTCGCCATACCCACACCCTGCCATCGGATCGCCCACTTGTTTACCGTGATTCGTCACTCTACACAACGTTTTTCCCACTATTCAATCATCCAATGTTTACGCTCCTTACATCAAACCAGGCGTCGTTTGGCATTTACCAGCGTGATGTGTAGCTTATGAGCAGCGGCTCGACCATGCAATCCAAGTTTTCTCACCTCCCGCCTAACTGTCGTGGTACTTGCAGTGGATCGTGATGCAGTTTGTAATTCCTGTGTGATGGTCTGGATAGATGTCTGCCTATTACACATTACGACACTCTTCAACTGTCGGCGGTCTCTGTCAGTCAACAGACGAGGTCGGCCTGTACGCTTTTGTGCTGTACGTGTCCCTTCACGTTTCCACTCTGACTACGTTCGAAGTGCGTGAGTTACGCAGAGCGCCCCATTCTGCTCTCTCATGATGCCTAATGACTACTGAGGTCGCTGATATGGAGTACCTGGCATTATATGGCAGCACAATGCACCTAAAACGAAAAACGTATGTTTTTGGGGGTGCCCGGATACTTTCGATCACGTAGTGTATGTTCCACGCCTTTATCGTTCTATATGGTTAGGAGAGAGAGGTAATGTGTGGATTACATGGGCAATGTTTATTAATGTACATCGAGTCGCAGGGCCTGAACATGCTGCGCTTTTTATAGCCTAATTTCTTCTCATTTTAACTTTGTGCTGGAACGGCCTGTTTTCTGGTTGACTTTTGTGAGGTGGGAAGGCACAGCGCCTCCGGTTTCAGACAGGACACACAGATTACTATGAAAAAAGGAGCAACTCTTTATCCTGAGTGGAGACTCCAGACTATCCTGACTTAATATGCGACGCTCTTTATTTTAACGTTCAAACTTGACTAAGCACGGTTACATGAAGGACAAATTGGCATGCTAATATACCCACTCATATTTCTACTTATTATAACCTAACATAGACTCCCTCAACGTAATATAACCCCACCTAAAATTTTAAACGCTGGTTTCAACCCAGATCTATCAATAGATGTGGGGAAGAACCCAAAAAACCATGAACATGAACCTAGAGGAACGAAATTATATGGTTTATTAGTTCATGCCAGCAAATAAACTACCGAGGTACAATGTTTGTCTCACGTCTAGTCAGATGAACGAAATGTATGAGAAAATAAAAACTGACGTTACTGATTGTGACTGTGCATCAGGAGATCCAAACTGACATCGAATCCTCGCAGGATCACCAAATCTGTGAAACGCTCTGTGTTCAAAAAACTGTCTGGTCCCAGAAACTAACTGTGAACCTGATATGCTTTTAAGATCTAAGTTAAAAATTTTGCTGTACACAATTAATGGATAACACTTTTTGTAAGACCCAAACTACAGACCCTGCAATGGAAATTTACACAAAATTTTATTTAAGTATGAATGGAATGTATGCAACACAAACAATGTTTCAGTAAACACAATAATTTATTCAATAAAACATAGAAAAAATGAACAGAAAATTCATGATTGCTGAATGATTTTTAAACTCACTGCAGGTAACTTTAAATAATGGATTATAAATGTTTTACGGAGTTGCTTTCCCCAAAGAGATAACGAAGCCCTTGCAACGCAAAATATCGAACAGTAAAAAATGGTTCAAATGGCTCTGAGCACTATGGGACTTAACATCTATGGTCATCAGTCCCCTAGAACTTAGAACTACTTAAACCTAACTAACCTAAGGACGTCACACACATCCATGCCCGAGGCAGGATTCGAACCTGCGACCGTAGCAGTCGCGCGGCTCCGGACTGTGCGCCTAGAACCGCTAGACCACCGCGCCCGGCTATCGAACAGTAAATCGGTCTGAATATTCTTTAGCACCAAACGGACGCAGTGACTGGACACCTGCTGATTAATCAAGAGGCTCGAGCATTCAGTACAGCAGCTGTGAGTGTGAGACAAGTTACTGTACGGAAATGAACAAGTGCAGACCAAGACTGCTCAATGACAGCAGGGCTGCAACTTACGCACACCGAAATTGTCTTGGACACCTGTGCTAGGCATCGCTGAGATGTGGATGGCTCTGCTGTAATAGACGTGGGCGTGGTGCTGCGGCTACAACTAGTACCCGAATTGGCTGCCTACCATACTGCTCTGGACGACGACATCAGCATCCAGACGACGCGCTCCAAACACCATCAACTCTAACCACCATCTCTTTATTTGGTAGTGACTTCCCGCATCCAGCAATATTTTACCACCAAGACATGTGCATCAATAGCGAAAAGTTCATACATGGCGGTCCAATACTGTGGATTCATTTCAGAACACAGAATCTCGCAAATACAGTATGACGATATCAATCCAATCACATCGCAAAACGCCTTCCCACTTCTAAAAAATACTCGCTTCACTATATCCGTGACGACACCGACTAATTCACCAATGGCGCGTTTTTGTGCACAACACTAGCCTTGCATGAGTGATCCTCTGAAATCAGAGAACCATATACGAGATTAGGCCCATCATTTCAGCACTATGTGTTCCTTTGTCAAAGCGAGCGATGTTTATCTACAAAAGCCTTTTTCGTCACATTGGAAAGCGTGGCTCTGCCGGTGTTTGAGTGACGATTAGGCCACAGTTCTGCCGTTAGGCAGGCCCAAGTAGTAAACTACACATCAGCCGCTGGGCTTCCTGGCGGTGCACTGGCAACCCGACTTCTGTGTACACAGGCACCTGAGACCGCTACCTCCGCTCACAGCAAAGTCGCTACTTTTTTCGTAACAGTCTGTCTGTCCCCTCTGAAATCCGAGACTCTGTGCCTTCTCGCACTCACACAAGTCATCCAGAAAACAGGCATTTCCTGCAAAGAGTTAAAATGAAAAGAAGTGAAGCTAGAAAGAGCCCAGTATGTCCAGCTCCTAGGATTCGATGTACATTAATATACTGGGTAATCAAAAAGTCAGTATAAATTTGAAAAATGAATAAATCACGGAATAATGTAGATACAGAGGTACAAATTGACACACACGCTTGGAATGACATGGCATTTTATTAGAACCACAAAAACACAAAAGTTCAAAAAATGTCCGACAGATGGCGCTTCATCTGATCAGACTAGCAATAATTAGCATAAGAAACTAAGACAAAGCAAAGATGATGTTCTTTATAGGAAATGCTCAATATGTCCACCATCATCTACATCTACATCTACAGCCATACTCCGCAAGCCACCTGACGGTGCCGGCCGGAGTGGCCGAGCGGTTCTAGGCGCTACAGTCTGGAGCCGCGCGACCGCTGCGGTCGCAGATTCGAATCCTGCCTCGGGCATGGGTGTTTGTGATGTCCTTAGGTTAGTTAGGTTTAAGTAGTTCTAAGTTCTAGGGGACTGATGACCACAGCAGTTAAGTCCATAGTGCTCAGAGCCATTTGAACCATTTTTGAACCACCTGACAGTGTGTGGCGGAACATACCTTGAGTACCTCTATCGGTTCTCCCTTCTATTCCAGTGTCGTATTGTTCGTGGAAACAAGGATTGTCGGTATGCCTCTGTGTGGACTCTAATCTCTCTGATTTTATCCTCATGGTCTCTTCGCGAGATATACGTAGGAAGGAGCAGTATACTGCTTGACTCCTCGGTGAAGGTATGTTCCCGAAACTTCAACAAAAGCCCGTACCGAGCTACTGAGCGTCTCTCCTGCAGAGTCTTCCACTGGAGTTTATCTATCATCTCCGTAACGCTTTCGCGATTACTAAATGATCCTGTAACGAAGCGCGCTGCTCTCCGTTGGATCTTCTCTATCTCTTCTATCAACCCTATCTGGTCGTTCCTCAACAATAGCTGTAGTCGAGGAATAATGTTGTGAACAGCACTGTAAAGCATGTCCGGAGTTATGGTGAGGCATTGGCGTCGGATGTTGTCTTTCAGCATCCCTAGAGATGTCGGTCGATCACTATACAGTTGCGACTTCAGGTAACCCCAAAGCCAAAAATCGCACGGACTGAGGTCTGAGGATCTGGGAGGCCAAGCATGACGAAAGTGGCGGTTGAGCACACGATCATCACCAAACGACGCGTCTAGCAATATGGGGTGGAGCGCCATCCTGCATAAACATAGTACGTTCCTGCAGGTGTTTATCAGCCAGGCTGAGGATGATGCGATTCTGTAACACGATTGTCATGCGCAGTCACTGACGTTTTGCTGTCTAGCGCCATCTGTCGGACATTTTGTGAATTTTTTTGTTCTAATAAAACCCTATGTTATTACAAGCATGTGTGTCAATTTTTACCTCTCTACTTACATTATTCCGTGGTTTATTAAGTTTTTAAATTTATACTGACTTTTTGATTACCCGGTACATAGTCAATGTAATTCGCACCATTATGTTTTTCTCCTTGCTTAATCGATACCATATACAGACTGCTTCTGTAAAAGCGTGCAAAAATGTAACACGACGTAGAGAATGCTCCACTGGACAATTCGAGGTAGGAAACATGGGGCCGGAGAAGCTTAACAAGATATGGAAGTAAACTTGGCTACCGCTTTGTGCAGCATTACTGTTTTTGAACTCATTTACAACTAACATGACTCCAAGTTTACACGTACTGTGCTGTTTATTTACATGCACATGCTTTATTTTCTGCAAGGAAAGAAGGAGGACGAGCCCGATGACTTGGAAGTCATGATGCAGTAGGCCGTCTGAATGGACACCTGTACTCGAGGTTCGTGCAGAGAGTTCTACCAGAGTTGTTGGAGAACGTACCCTTGGCTGTTCGTGAGAGGATGTGGATACAACATGGCGGTGAGCGCCTCACTTCAGTGTGGATGTCCACAACCATTTCAGTGCTGTATTTCCTGGTCGCTGGCGTGGAAGGGGAGGTCCTATTCCATGGTCTGCGAGGTCACCTGACCTGTAGCCCCTCGATTATTTCCTTTGGAGATATCTAAAGTCACTTGTGTATGAGACCCCAGTGGATACGGAGATGGAATTGTTGCTAGAATTGTACCTACCTGTGATATGATTCGAGGCATACCAGGGATATTTGTTAGGGTGCGTCAAAATATTATTCACCAATGTCATTCTTCCGTCAGGTTGTCCGCCTCGATAACTGAAAGGTCAGCGTGACGAACTGCTGTCCTAAGGGGCCCGGGTTCGATTCCTGCCGGGGGTGAGGATTTTCTCCGCTGAGGGACTGGGTGTTGTGTTGTCTTTATCCTTATTTCATCCCCATCCGGCGCGCAGGTCGACCAATGTGGCGTCGATGTAATAAGACCTGCACCACGGAGGCCGGACCTGCCCCGTAAGGGGTCTCCCGGCAAATGACGCCGAACGCTCATTTCCATTTTTGCACTGAGGTTGATTGCTGTCAGTTTCAGTATTTTTTTGTAAGCTACAGTACACATGGTACATTCATTGTGTCAGTGAGGGTATTTGCAATTCACTGTAACTAACGAAAATAAAA
The DNA here is from genome assembly GCF_021461385.2 of Schistocerca piceifrons. NCBI lineage: Eukaryota > Metazoa > Arthropoda > Insecta > Orthoptera > Acrididae > Schistocerca > Schistocerca piceifrons. Next base: position 254,563,492 of record NC_060143.1, on the reverse strand, counting down.
AGTACACAGTGTTGTTGTTGTGGTCTTCAGTACTAAGACTGGTTTGATGCAGCTCTCCATGCTACTCTATCCTGTGCAAGCTTCTTCATCTCCCAGTACCTACTGCAACCTACATCCTTCTGAATCTGCTTAGTGTATTCATCTCTTGGTCTCCCCCTACGATTTTTACCCTCCACGCTGCCCTCCAATACTAAATTGGTGATCCCTTTATGCCTCAGAACATGTCCTACCAACCGATCCCTTCTTCTGGTCAAGTTGTGCCACAAACTTCTCTTCTCCCCAATCCTATTCAAATCCTCCTCATTAGTTTCGTGATCTACCCACCTTATTCTTCTGTAGCACCACATTTCGAAAGCTTCTATTCTCTTCTTGTCCAAACTATTTACCGTCCATGTTTCACTTCCATACATGGCTACACTCCATACAAATACCTTCAGAAATGACTTCCTGACACTTAAATCTATACTCGATGTAAACAAATTTCTCTTCTTCAGAAACGCTATCCTTGCCATTGCCAGTCTACATTTTATATCCTCTCTACTTCGACCATCATCAGTTATTTTGCTCCCCAAATAGCAAAACTCCTTTACTACTTTAAGTGTCTCATTTCCTAATCTAATACCCTCAACATCACCCGACTTAATTCGACTACATTCCATTATCCTCGTTTTGCTTTTGTTGATGTTCATTTTATATCCTGCCTTCAAGACACCATCAATTCCGTTCACCTGCTCTTCCAAGTCCTTTGCTGTCTCTGAAGAATTACAATGTCATCGGCGAACCTCAAAGTTTTTATTTCTTCTCCATGGATTTTAATACCTACTCCGAATTATTCTTTTGTTTCCTTTACTGCTTGCTCAATATACAGATTGAATAACATAGGAGAGAGGCTACAATCCTGTCTTACTCCCTTCCCAACCACTGCTTCCCTTTCATGTCCCTCGACTCTGATAACTGCCATCTGGTTTCTGTACAAATTGTAAATAGCCTTTCGCTCCCTGTATTTTACCCCTGCCACCTTTAGAATTTGAAAGAGAGAATTCCAGTCAACATTGTCAAAAGCTTTCTCTAAGTCTACAAATGCTAGAAACGTAGGTTTGCTTTTCCTTAATCTTTCTTCTAAGATAAGTCGTAAGGTCAGTATTGCCTCACGTGTTCCAGTATTTCCACGGAATCCAACCTGATCTTCCCCGAGGTCGGCTTCTACTAGTTTTTCCATTCGTCTGTAAAGAAATCGTGTTAGTATTTTGCAGCTGTGGCTTATTAAACTGATTGTTCGGTAATTTTCACATCTGCCAACACCTGCTTTCTTTGGGATTGGAATTATTATATTCTTCTTGAAGTCTGAGGGTATTTCGCCTGTTTCATACATCTTGCTCACCAGATGGTAGAGTTTTGTCAGGACTGGCTCTCCCAAGGCCGTCAGTAGTTCCAATGGAATGTTGTCTACTCCGGGGGCCTTGTTTCGACTCAAGTATTTCAGTGCTCTGTCAAACTCTTCACGCAGTATCGTATCTCCCATTTCATCTTCATCTACATCCTCTTCCATTTCCATAATATTGTCCTCAAGTACATCGCCCTTGTATAGACCCTCTATATACTCCTTCCACCTTTCTGGTTTCCCTTCTTTGCATAGAACTGGGTGTCCATCTGAGCTCTTGATGTTCATACATGTGGTTCTCTTTTCTCCAAAGGTCTCTTTAATTTTCCTGTAGGCAGTATCTATCTTACCCTCTACATCCTTACATTTGTCCGCTAGCCATCCCTGCTTAGCCATTTTGCACTTCCTGTCCATCTCAATTTTGAGACGTTTGTATTACTTTTTGCCTGCTTCATTTACTGCATTTTTATATTTTCTCCTTTCATCAATTAAATTCAATATTTCTTCTGTTACCCAAGGATTTCTACTAGCCCTCGTCTTTTTACCTACTTGATCCTCTGCTGCCTTCACTACTTCATCCCTCAAAGCTACCCATTCTTCTTCTACTGTATTTCTTTCCCCCATTCCTGTCAATTGTTCCCTTATGCTCTCCCTGAAACTCTGCACAACCTCTGGTTCTTTCAGTTTATCCAGGTCCCATCTCCTTAAATTCCCACCTTTTTGCAGTTTCTTCAGTTTTAATCTACAGGTCATAACCAATAGATTGTGGTCAGAGTCCACATCTGCCCCTGGAAATGTCTTACAATTTAAAACCTGGTTCCTAAATCTCTGTCTTACCATTTTATAATCTATCTGATACCTTTTAGTATCTCCAGGGTTCTTCCATGTATACAACTTTCTATCATGATTCTTAAACCAAGTGTTAGCTATGATTAAGTTGTGCTCTGTGCAAAATTCTACCAGGCGGCTTCCTCTTTCATTTCTTAGCCCCAATCCATATTCACCTACTATGTTTCCTTCTCTCCCTTTTCCTACACTCGAATTCCAGTCACCCAGGACTATTAAATTTTCGTCTCCCTTCACTATCTGAATAATTTCTTTTATTTCATCATACATTTCTTCAATTTCTTCGTCATCTGCAGAGCTAGTTGGCATATAAACTTGTACTACTGTAGTAGGTGTGGGCTTCGTATCTATCTTGGCTACAATAATGTGTTTACTATGCTGTTTGTAGTAGCTTACCCGCATTCCTATTTTCTATTCATTATTAAACCTACTCCTGCATTACCCCTATTTGACTTTGTGTTTATAACCTGTAGTCACCTGACCAGAAGTCTTGTTCCTCCTGCCACCGAACTTCACTAAATCCCACTATATCTAACTTTAACCTATCCATTTCCCTTTTTAAATTTTCTAACCCACCTGCCCGATTAAGGGATCTGACATTCCACGCTCCGATCCGTAGAACGCCAGTTTTCATTCTCGTGATAACGACATCCTCTTGAGTAGTCCCCGCCCGGAGATCCGAATGGGGGACTATTTTACCTCCGGAATATTTTACCCAAGAGGACGCCATCATCATTTAATCATACAGTAAAGCTGCATGCCCTCGGGAAAAAGTACGGCCGTAGTTTCCCCTTGCTTTCAGCCGTTCGCAGTACTAGCGCAGCAAGGCTATTTTGGTTAGTGTTACAAGGCCAGATCAGTCAATCATCCAGACTGTTGCCCTTGCAACTACTGAAAAGGCTGCTGCCCCTCTTCAGGAACCACACGTTTGTCTGGCCTCTCAACAGATACCCCTCCGTTGTGGTTGTACCTACGGTACGGCTATCTGTATCGCTGAGGGACGCAAGCCTCCCCACCAACGGCAAGGTCCATGGTTCATGGGAGGAAGTGCACAGTAAAGTGATTTTATTCTTATTATCTACTTAAGCTGGCTTCTCCGATGTTAGGTTCCCTACCTCAAATTGTTCAGTGGAGCATCCTCTATATTCCGTTAAATATTTGCGCGCTCTTACGGAAATACCCCGTGCAATGAAAAAAAATGCGACATAGGGTGCCATGTTTCAGCCTGTACTAGTTGGACAGGAGTAGTTCATTTTGCCACTCATTCCTGTGATGTAAACTGAAGACCGTGGCTGCAAACTGTGGTGAGGGGACAGTGGATGGGAAACAGAGTTATTGCATGTACAACATGGTACGTGGTACGATTTAGTCGTATTAGCCCATAGTAGTACGATAAACCGAGAAATGGCAGTTCTATTTCCAATTTCAGATTCTCACTGATGGCATCTTTGTGAAGATGTGTGTATGTAAACAGTGGTAAGCGCGAAAATCGTGGTTGCCAGTACTATTAACGTGTGCAGTGTTCGTGCCAGGAAAATTCTTTTCAGGGGCGATTTGTTGAAATCCGAGGATGATGTGGTTCGCAAATGCACTTCAAAAGTTGTTGCTAATCAGGTAAATGTCAATAACTATTTAAGTAAGTAAGCTATTGTAAGTTATGTGCCTTACCACAGTTTAGGTGGATTTATGTGACAGTGTGAGGCAGAAAGAGTAAGGGTTATCCTTAACATTATTTACGTGCTGTAGTAAAGTTTATTTTATGGCTCTGAGCACTATGGGAGTTAACTTCTTAAGTCATCAATCCCCTAGAACTTAGAACTACTTAAACCTGACTAACCTAAGGACATCACACACATCCATGCCCGACGCAGGATTCGAACCTACGACCGTAGCTGTCGCACGGTTCCAGACTGTAGCGCCTAGAACCGCTCGGCCACTCCGGCCGCTTTATTTTATATTATGCTGAATCATATACAAATTTTTGAAAGTGTTATGGTTTGTTATTACGAAAATTTGTTATGCAAGTCTTAGTATCGTAAACTGAAACTATGCGGACATTTTAAATTTGTAATTTAGAGAGATTGCACAGTAATGATTCGTTCAAAAAATGTTCGAATGTGTGTGAAATCTTATGGGACTTAACTGCTAAGGCCATCAGTCCCTAAGCTTACACACTACTTAACCTAAATTATCCTAAGGGGAAACACACACACACACACACACACACACACACACACACACACACACACACACACACACACACCAACCCATGCCCGAGGGAGGACAAAAACGTCCGCCGGGATCAGCCGCACAGTCCATGACTGCAGCGCCTTTGACCGCTCGGCTAAAATGATTCATCAACTAACTCAGCAAGTAAACGGTGCACTCAGTTTTCAAGTAAACAAAGTTGAGCAAGCATTGAAGTCATTTTAAGAATCAAATTTTGAATAGAACTTACGAGTCTAAACTCTAGAATTGTTTCAAAACAATGATTTACTCTAATAAAAAGTCGCAATGGATGCACCCGAAATATCTCATTTATGAGATTTGATTAAAACTTTACTGCGTAATTTCTCAAAACAACCAATATCTACCTTGTCATAGTTTTTATCTGAGGTTTCCAATTGACTGAGTGAACTACTTGCATCTGTAGACTATCTGAGGGTTTTGTTCGATTTATCTGTTTCATCAAGCCTATCCATGGCCTTTATTTTTGTACTACTAGCTGAAAAACCCGGCATTGCCCGCAACGTTAGTGATGTCATACCTGCTGAACTATTAGTAGTACCATGATGTACTTAGGTAGCTGCATTTATCAGAGTATGTGGACACTGCCTGCGAAATTTGTTGCGAATGTAGTTAGTAGCATAGAAGTAATACATTTAAACGTCATGCGTGATGCTGCAAAATTTTTACGCTTCTCGTTGTTTGTGATATCATATCTCCTGAACTATGATGAGTAGGTGGTTCTTACCCCACAGCGATTGTTGTCTGACAGTAAACGATATGTGTACCAAGTATGATTGAAATCGGACCGCTGAATTAGGAGATGTGGAAAATACACACACACACACGCACACACGCACACACACACACGCGCGGGCACGACGCGTGCATTTCCGCCTACTTAGCTCGATGGTAACGTGTTTGCAGTGGGCCCGGGTTCGATTCCCGACAGGGTTGGAGATTTTCTCCTTTCGTGGACTGGATGTTGGTTGTCCTCATTATCACTGACGAGCAAGTCGCCCAATGTGGCGTCACCTGCATTAAGCCTTGCACACGGCCCCCGATATTACCCGGATGGTGCCTGCCGGCCAACAATGCCACATGATCATTATATATATATTGTCTGACAGTTGTGGATCTATCAACCACCCCGGGTATTATATATATATATATATATATATATATATATATATATATATATATATATATATATACCCAGGGCGGTTAATAGATCCACAACCGGGCGCCTCCGCAGGTGCTGATTTTTTATTTTTTTCACAAACGGCGGAACCCCTCCACGCCCGCACCGGCTTGATGGCCAACTCAGTAGGTCTAGTACAATCTCTGCAGAAGGGTTAGTTTTCACTAAAGTGAGGTGTCGCAGGTTTGTTGGGACTGCGATGTTTGCGTACAACTGGTTAAGGTTAACGTCTGGTTAAGGTTAACCATTAATAAGCGCTTATCTGGAGATAGATTGCGTCGTAAGTCGAACGAAGGGTAGCGGTTTGAATAACAGAGGAAAGAAAAGTGCCAAGGCAGGAGCCAAGGGAAAGAAACCTCTGCAATAGTTAGGTCGGGTCGTAAGAGCAGTAGCGGATGTCTTGCTGCCTGCGACAGGTCATGCAAGGGTAAGCTTTGTTAGTAGTGGGTGACATGCATGTCGATACCTTTGAAGGTGATGGATGGGGCAATGCCTCCTAAATATAGGCGAGGAAATGAAATACTTGGGGCGGACCAAAACTATCAGTAGCGTTGGTTCGCACAGTGAGCGGCTACAAAAGGCGTCTGTATCACATGTTAGTGGCGACCTCAACCAACCTCCTGGTCTGGAAAATCAAATTGTACTAGGCAACCCGCCACAAATACAACCACTAAACCTCATGGTGTAACAACGAGGAAAATCTCACTACCCCGGACCCCAGTCTATAGACTGGAACAGTCATGAGTATCGGATTCCGGGGGCTCACAGATACCATGAGAAGAATCAGAGTTTCTCAAACTCCCTCGAGGCAAAACAGAATCACTACATCGCAACACTCAGCGTGAACACTCTACTCAAGTAGGCAAGATGAAACAGCTCATAGATACTTTAGACAGGTTCTCGATCAAAATTTGCGCACTACAACAAACAAGATTCCCAGATTTCAACACAGGGACCTACAGAATATACAGGAAGAACCTCAGGCTCTATGGCACGGGATTTGCAGTACACAGGACGATCACAGACGCAGTAACGCACTTCACATCGCCTAACGAAGGAATCAGCACACTGATAATTAAGTAGGGAAACAGAGCATACTCGATCATAAACGCACACGCACCAACAAATGACTACAACAGGAAGGACCCAGACGCCACTGAGGACTTTTGGACAGTAATGGAGGAGACAATCAACACACCCAACAAAAATTATTCTAGGAGACTTCAAAGCGAAACTAGGATAAGAAAAAAAATACAGATACATTACAGGAAGATACACATCATACCATGACACGAACCTAAACGGGAGACACCTGATAGAACTCTGCGAGACACGTGACCGCAAAGTCATGACAACGAACTTCAAGAAACCTATACAAAAATGAACCACATGGAAATTCCCGAATGTGAAGAGAGAATTACAGATCGACCACGTCATAATACAAAGAGGAGCACAGAGGGATATCCGGAACATCAACACACGAAAGGGGTTCTCTGACTCGGATCACCACCTACTACAGATAAAGACATGCCTAATCCTTAAGAGAAAAGAACAGAAAACTAAGATCATTAGACCAGACACAGAGTATCTAACACTCAAGCAAGAGAAAATACTGGAGAAAATTAAGATAGGAACAACGCAAAACTGGGAACAACTATCAGGAAAGCTTCAGGAAGCCATGAAGTTGTGTGGAACTATGAAAAAAATAAGTAAAATATGCAAACTGAGTAGTCCATGCCAAAGATATGCAACATCAATGAGAGTGTGAGCTCAGGAGCGCCGTGGTCTCGTGGTTAGCGTGAGCAGCTGTGGAACGAGAGGTCCTTGGTTCAAGTAATCCCTCGAGTGGAAAGTATACTTTCTTTATTTTCGCAAAGTTATGATCTGTCCGTTCGTTCATTGACGTCTCTGTTCACTGTAACAAGTTTAGAGCCTATGTTTTGCGACCACACCGCAAAACCGTGCGATTAGTAGACGAAAGGACGTGCCTCTGCAATGGGAACCGAAAACATTTGGTCGCAAGGTCATAGGTCAACCGATTCCTCCACAGGAAAACACGTCTGATATATTCTATACGACACATGACAGGAATATGTTGTCGACCCACCTAACTTGTAAACTTGGCGAATGGGTAAAAAGATTCTTCTACCTTGCCCGATTTAGGTTTTCTTGTGGATGTGATAATCACTCCCAAAAAAGTGATGAAGTCACAAGAGTTTGTCTCATAAACTGCAACAAATGAATGCAACAGTTTCACAGTCGCACAGTTTTCCCTGTACTCTGTCAAAACATATGTTTTTAACGTTTTCAAATTTTTCCGTGTGTACACCGTCAAATCCTGCATATGTCCAAGCAAATCTGAACATGTCCTGGAACTTTGGAGAGCGAAGTTGATTGTGTGTGTGTGCCTGAACTTTGATAATTGTCTGAAAATAAAAAATTAAAATGTTCACTCGAAGGAAGACTTGAACCAAGGACCTCACGTTCCATAGCTTCTCACCCTAACCACAGGACCACAGCGCTACTGAGCTGGCACTGTCCTTAATGTTGCCTCTCTTGAGCATGGACTACTCAGTTTGTATATTTTGCTTTTCTTTTCATTGTTTCACACAACTTCTTCCTGTTTTCTCGGTTGATCTGTGTTCAGTTTCTCAAGGCCTATCCACTGTGCCAACTTATAACTAAATCCGAGGGGGGTGCGATGGGGAGGTTCCCTTGTGAGAACCAGGAAACACCACTGGTGGAACCACACATGTGACCTAGCAATCGAATGACGTTTCAACATATGGAAGAAGTTCAATAGCATCAAGATACCAGAAAACTGGCAAGAATTTCTCAAAACACAGAATCAAACAAGTAAAATTATCCGTAAAGGAAAACGAAACTACGACAAACAGAAACTAGAAGAGATAGAAGCAGACTTTACAAGGAACAACACGAGGAATTTCTACAGGACGTTCAGAGAAAGCATGATGAAATACCAAGAACCGAACCTCTGCTTTAGGAGAGCGGACGACACACTAGAGACCAATACCAAGAACAACTGTAACCTCCTAGCGAAGTACTTCGAGAAACTCCTAAACGCAGAATCACCAACAGACGAACTGGACACAGAGAAACGAGCACCAAACCCAGATAGCGAACAGCCGTTGATATAAGAAATAAGGGAAATCATCAAGAACCTCAAGAACAATAGAGCACCAGGAGAGGATGGAGTCAACGCGGAATTCTGGAAGCTACATGACCCAGACTCACAGAACACAGACACAACATCATGAAATAGATATGGGAAAGAGAAGAGACACCGAAAAAATGGCGCACAGCACTGATACACCCTCTACACGAGAAAGGTGATATGTCGGGCTCAAACAACTGTAGGGGCATCTCACTGTTACCTGTCACATCTAAGACACTTTCTAAAGCACTGCTAAATAGATTAGAGAAGTAAACAGATCACCTGATTGGTGAATACCAGGCTGGCTTTCGTAAACACAGATCGTGCACTGAACAGATATGAAACCTTAGGATGATACTGAAACACAAACAGAACAGAACCATCACCTTCGTTGACTTTAAGAAGGCGTACGACTCAATAGTCAGCGAAACCCTCTTTAAAATCCTGAAAGAATACAAAGTAGATGGGAAGACACTAACCGTAATTCAGCAAACACTAACTAACACTAAAGGGAAATTCTGTGGAGAGCTCTCAGAACAATTCGAAATCAGAACAGTAGTCAGGCAGGGCGACGGCCTCTCACCATTGCTGTTCAACATAGTACTGGACAGAATAGTGATGGAATGGGAAAAGACACAGAAAGGAGTCCTGTTAGGAAAACTAAGTGTCAAGTGCCTATCGTCACAGACGATTTAGCCATCGTAACAGTAAAAAAACAGAAACAATAAGAGCCATAGAGGAACTACACGAAATCGCAGCCAAGACCAGACTACAAATATCATACGAGAAAACACAGTTACTAAGCACCCAAAAACACCCATCACTACACACACAATATGGGACAATACAAAGAACAGCAAATTTCCAGTACCTAGGAGATACAATACAGGTTACAGGAAGAAATAAGATATCTAATGATGAGAGAAGAGCGAAACTAAAGAAGCCCCTACAAACTGACTTGGAATCACTACAATAAGAAAGCTATCTCACGAAAGGCCAAGCTACGACACTACGAGACGCTGGTGTACCAGAAGCACTATACGCAGCCGAGACCACAGTAGTACAGGGACAGACACGAATCAAACAGAGAGAGGAGACGGAACGAAAAACACTCAGGAAAATATTCCGGCGACTCAGAAAGACGGATACGGATAAAGAGGCCAGCGGAAGAACTATAGGAACACACAGAGAAAATAACAGACCAAATCAGGAGACGAAGACTATAGTTTTATGGACACATCAGCAGAATGGCACCACACATACAATAACGAGACAGATCTTGCACTGGTTTAGCACAAGGAAAAACAACAAATGGATGAATGAAGTAAGAAATGACTTGGAACAACTCAACATCACACAGGAAACAGTAAAAAAAACATTCCTTAGGAACCTGATCAGAAGAAACAAACTACAAGAGACACCACACAACAAACGAACACAATGGACCGAACAGACATGACAAGAACACAACCAGAGAATGAAGGAGCACTGGGCGAACAGGAAAAAAGAGAAGCCAAAGAGAACACAGGACCTAAAGTGGGCAGAAGAACGGAAGCAGAAACACAGCACATGAATGGGGGGAGTTTGGGCAGCACGTAAAGAGAAAACAATAGGGAAATGGGCATGAAGTGTAGTCTAAATGCGCTCTTCAAGGGCATAACATTCTAACCTCTCCATCCTTTCCTATCTTCCATTCCTAGCTTGATCACAGTGAATAGTTAGAGACCAAAGCAAATTACACTGGTAAGTACGAGAGAAGGCTGATGCCTGGGTCACGGTCAGGACAGGAAACAATACGGCACGCCCCAATTTTACGACATCAGTTGGCAGCATGGGAGTGTTTCACACCATCTTTGGGATTATATAGATGACGTCATTCCGAAGTTCGGACGGTATGCTCCTGTTTATAGATCGACACTTTAACATGAATAATCGCGTGGTCTCTCTTTTTACAATGATGTTAAAGATGTCTCGGGAATGTTATCCATTCTTTCCACTTTGATCGCAAGCCTGTCAAAGCTTTGTTAAGCTCCTGACACTGACACTGGATCCTGGATGTCCTCTAAATTGACAGGTATAAATGGTGCTCTGAAATACACAGACTTAAGTTTTCCGGAAACTAAAGTGTTGCATAATGTGTTGAAGCGGGTCAGTATGGACCACAGTGAAGCAAGTGTGCCCATACTGTCACGCGCTGCCCATTGCGGCGGTGTCGGCGCCGTGTTTGTCCGCGTGTCTGACTGCCGGTTGACGCACCGCTCCCTGGGGAGAGCGGGGACACAGCTTCCATCCCCCTCCCGGCAGGTGCATTAAGCGGCGGCGCGCTTGCCTTTCACAAGTGTTTGCTGGCGGTTGTCCTCGGCGCCAGCACTGAAACCGCCCTCGTCTGTACGCGGCCGTCCCTGGAATCACAACAGTTGCGATACATTTAACGGCACCAGTGACCTGATCCTAACAGGGTGTTTGACTGTTTTCTGGAAATCGTCTTATATGGTTAATTATATCGTTTTATTCTGACAACATGCTTTTTTCTTGATGAATTACGGTATTTAAAAAAAATGGAAATGAAACTAAAATAATTTGAGAGCACGTTAAAACGTTAATTTGAGCCATGTGATGCCTGTGACGTCACTGGCTAGCACGCTGCTTCCACTGCTTAAAGTTCGTTAACAGTGATACCTTGTTTTGAACTTTACGTTTAGGAAAATGAGCCACAAACACATCAATGAAAACTCTAGAAAAATTGTTCAAAATGGCTCTGAGCACTATGGGACTTAACATCTATGGTCATCAGTCCCCTAGGACTTAGAACTACTTAAACCTAACTAACCTAAGGACATCACACAACACCCAGCCATCACAAGGCAGAGAAAATCCCTGACCCCGCCGGGAATCGAACCCGGGAACCCGGGCGTGGGAAGCGAGAACGCTACCGCACGACCACGAGATACGGGCTAGAAAAATTGTTTTTGAATATTCCAAAGAATGAGAATGTGTGTAAAATTTGGTTGCAACTCGCTCGTAGAGAACAAACTTCTGTTAGGATCATTTTAACGTAGTAACCATGCCAAGTAGACACATTGCCACTTGTAGCGTAATAGAGTGCTGGACTGTTAATGCAATGTTTCATGAGACTGATCGTCTTCCGAAACAATTTTTTTTCTTTTTCCTTCATTTTCTCTGCGCTTAATACTATTGACTTCTTAAGTTTCCTTTATTTATAATACAGTTACGTAAGAACTTTTGATTCTATGCCATATTACATTTCAATATCTATTTTCATTTATTAGATTCATTTTAGAGTAGACCAATTTGGGATGAAGCACAAGGTTGGTGTAAAGAAACCGTATTTCCTGCCTGATTAGATCTTATTCTGGAGAATGTGAGAAAACATTTAACAATGTCCGATCACATTATTCGTCCCGAAAAAAATTCGTTGTAGAAAATAACTGGCCACTGCCAACTGTCTCCATTGAGCCTGTCTTGAAGCTGTACCATTTTGACAAAGAGAAAAATTGAACATTGCTTGGAACTTACGAGGAAATTCAATAAGACCGAGGAATTGCGATAAAATGAAAGTTGGGTCCGCTTAAGCACTTTTAAATCACAGTGTTGCAGCAGAGTTAAGCATGCAGTAGAGCAAGAGACGCTGTAGGGTTCTGCTCTGTCAATTGTATGTTATTACGCGGCTGAAAATTTGAAAACTGAGGAAAGAGGTACCTGGAAAACAGCAGTAGTTGTGGCAACAAACTCGGTAATTAACAATGTGAATCTGCATGAAAAAGTGTTCACATGTTTTACTGCGCAGACTTTCACAAGTTCTCTGGAAAACCTTTACAGCGTGGTCCGAGAAAATAATCTAGTTCCAGATTCCCTCAGCTTTAAGGCGATTCGGCGAGCTATTGCTGTGTCACAATACACCCGTCTCCGTCGCTATGCAATGCAGTTTTCATGTTTCTTATCTCCGGAACATAAAAAAATAGTTTTTTGAAATATCAAGAGACCATAAACACATCAACTTTCGGAAGGTATCCACTATTAGCCTTCACAATATTCCTTTCCGTTGTTGCTTGAAAGTTGTAAATACGTTTTCCATCACCAAATAGCTAAACTGTTTGCAGAAGAACTACGGAAAAACACAAGTAACTTTGGCTAACACTTCTATAGTACACATATAGCTTCATCTTATTCCTAGCGTGTGACGGCACTAGAGATTCAGCATATAACAAAACGGTTTCATTCACGTGACCAAATCTTGAAATTTAATGATTCTGAAGCCCTAATTACATACAATAACAGATATTTTGTGAGAGTATCTGATTTTTATAGAAGAAATAGCGACCTTTGATTATTTATAAACATCAGCATATTGTGTGTAGAATAAAAAATAAAACAACTCATGAAACTTTCAAAACTAAAACCCAGTCTACTTAACTAAATACATGCAAACTCAGCAAAATTTTGAATAGTTTATTACACAAATATTACTCATATGGAAAGCAATATATGGTGAAGAAAAATTATGAACTCGTAAATGTGATTAAAAAATTAGTATGTGGGAGAATAGTTAGTCCGTAGCGCTAGACAAGACTTATTTTTATGCCAACTTTATGATACACAACACTATAATGGTTATTAAATACAACCTATTATCATATGAGGAACTAAGTAAGGCAGAGATTTGAGGACAATTACTTCCACTTTTAATGATAGATCTTCACATATAAAGGTAGATTAGCTGTGAACAACTTTCTGGTAGGGACGTTAACGTTTTTTTTTTAAATTACAGAAAGAAAATAATTTCATAATGAATATCAACTTTTAATGAAGAATACAGGTTACTATAAAAATATGGAGCACTCTGTTGCTATCTGGTATGAGCAGGAATGAATTAAAATGTTTAATTGAGATTTTAATTAGGATACCCATACTTACTAAGTTCACAGTGAATAAGACCTGAAAAGTAAGATTAATATTCTAAACATCACAGTAGTTAAAGAATCTGCAGTATGTTTTTTCAGTTTTTAGAAACTCACAGCGTCTGGTAATACATAATTCACAATGTAGCGAGTCACCTCACCGTTGCTCAATAAGTCAATTAAATTAGTTACCTATAGATGATAAGAAAATTTGAAAGAAATGTGTATTTTGAGATCACTGGCACCTGCCTCAGGTTTAGAAGAACAGTTAAGAGAGATGCTGAATAAAACGCGTTTGTCAGTCAAGAGGGGGTGCTTGAAGCCTTCAGTGAATGCCGTAGCTTCTTATTATTTAAGGATCTCTAGCAAAACCCAAGGAAATGCTGGTTATATCTAAAGGTTGTTAGTGACACCACAGTTAATGCCAGACACTCATCAAAGAGACATACTCTGAAACAGAGAATAGCAAAGCAAAAGCAGAAACGCTTAACTCGGTTTTCATACAGGGTGGTCCATTGATAGTGACTGGGCCAAATATCTCACGAAATAAGCATCAAGCGAAAAAACTACAAAGAACGAAACTCGTCTAGCTTGAAGGGGGAAACCAGGTGGCGATATGGTTGGCCCGCTAGATGGTGTTGCCATAGGTCAAACGGATATCAGCTGCGTTTTTTTAATTAGGAAAGCCCATTTCTATTACATGTTCGTGTAGTACGTAAAGAAATATGAATATTTTAGTTGGACCACTTTTTTCGCTTTGTGATAGATGGCGCTGTAATAGTCACAAACGTATAAGTACGTGGTATCACTTAAAATTCCGCCAGTGAGGACGGTATTTGCTTCGTGATACATTACCCGTGTTAAAGTGGGCCGTTTACCAATTGCGGAAAAGGTCGATGTCGTCTTGATGTATGGCTATTGTGATCATAAGCCCAACGGGCGTGTGCTATGTATGCCGCTCGGTATCCTGGACGACACCATCCAAGTGTCCGGACCGTTCGCCGGATAGCTACGTTATTTAAGGAAATAGGAAGTGTTCAGCCGCGTGTGAAACTTGAACCACGGCCTGCAACAAATGATGATGCCCAAGTAGGTGTTTTAGCTGCTGTCGCGGCTAATCCGCACATCAGTAGCAAACAAATTGCGCGAGAATCGGGAATCTCAAAAACGTCGGTGTTGTGAATGGTACATCAACATCGATTGCACCCGTACCATATTTCTATGCACCAGGAATTGCATGGCGACGACTTTGAACGTCGTGTGCAGTTCTGCCACTGGGCACAGGAGAAATGAAATGAAATGCTCGTATGCATTGTTGGCCGGGAGGCTCCTGCGGGGAAGTTCGGCCGCCGTATTGCAAGCCCTTTTTAGTTGACGGCATTTCGACGACTTGCGAGTCAATGATGATGAAATGATGATGAAAAACACACATCTAGTCATCACGAGGCAGAGAAAATCCCTGACCCCGCCGGGAATCGAACCCGGGACCCCGTGCGAAGAAGAGAAATTACGGGACGATGACAGATTTTCTGCACGCGTTCTGTTTAGCGGCGAAGCGTCATTCACCAACAGCGGTAACGTAAACCGGCATAATATGCACTACTGGGTAACGGAAAATCCACGATGGCTGCGACAAGTGGAACATCAGCGACCTTGGCGGGTTAATGTATGGTGCGGCATTATGGGAGGAAGGATAATAGGCCCCCATTTTATCAATGGCAAACTAAATGGTGCAATGTATACTGACTTCCTACGCAATGTTCTACCGATGTTACTACAGGATGTTTCACCGTATGACAGAATAACGATGTACTTCCGACATGATGGATGTCCGGCACATAGCTCGCGTGCGGTTGAAGCGGTATCGAATAACATATTTCATGACAGGTGGATTGGTCGTCGAAGCATCATACCATGGCCCGGACGTTCAACGGATCTGATGTCCCCGGAATTCTTTCTGTGGGGTAGGTTGAAGGATATTTGCTATCGTGATCCACCGACAACGCCTGACAACATACGTCAGCGCATTGTCAATTCACGTGCGAAAATTACGGAAGGAGAACTACTCGCTGTTGAGAGGAATGTCGTTACACGTATTGCCAAATGCATTGAGGTTGACAGGCATCATTTTGAGCATTTATTGCATTAATGTAGTGTTTACAGGTAATCACGCTGTAATAGCACGCTTTCTCAGAAATGATAAGTTCAAAAAGGTACATGTATCACACTGGAACAACCGAAATAAAATGTTCAATCGTATCTACATTCTGTATTTTAATTTAAAAAACCTACCTGTTACCAACTGTTCGTCTAAAATTGTGAGCCATATGTTTGTGACTATTACAGCGCCATCTGTCACAAAGCGAAAAAGGTAGTCCAACTAAAACATTGATATTTCTTTACGTACTACACGAATATGTAATGAATAAATGGGGGTTCCTCTTTAAAAAAAACGCAATTGATATCAGTTTGACCTATAGCAACGTCATCTAGCGGGCCAACCATAGCGCCATCTGGTTTTCCCCTTGAAGCTAGACAAGTTTCGTTCTTTGTAGTTTTTTCGTTTGACGCTTATTTCGTGATATATTTGGCCCGGTCACGATCAATGGACCACTCTGTATGTAGCTTTATAAAGGAAAACCAAGGGATACTGCCCCACAGTAGTTCTCGCACCACTGAAAAGATGAGTGATATAGATGTTGGCGCCAGTGGAGTTGAGAAAAGCGTTGCTAAAATTCAACGAAGCTCTAGGGTCCGACGGAATCCCTATTAGACTCTATACCAAATTTGAGGCTCAATTAGCCCCTCTATTAACCGTAATCTACCGTAGATCCCTCGAACAAAAGCCCGTGCCTCGGAAATGGAAGAAAGCAGATCTGTCTACAAGAGGGTTAGTAGAAGTGATCCACAAGACTACCGTGCAGTACCGATGATAGCTATTTGTTTTAGTTAGTTTCATGTTCCCTTGATCATATATACTGTACGTTAAAGCATAGTGATGTGGAACGAATCAGTTTACATTCATCTCACAAATTGATTTGTAAATATGACTATATGCTGAACGTTTATGATCTTCTTTATTGAAAAATACAAATGAGTTAGAAATTCCTACCCATCATCTTTAATACATTGTAATAATAGATATTCATCTACGGAATAGAATGGGTTGTCATGGAGAAAAATTTTCAGTTTGTTTTCAAATTTTACTTCTCTGCCTGTCAGACACTTCATATAATTGAGTAAATGATTAAAAATTTCAGTTGTGGCATTGTGCAGCTCTTTTTGTGGTAAAGACAACGTTAACGTGGAGTAATGAATGCCATTTTTTTCTTCTCGTATTGTAACTATGTAGAACATTGTTCCTTTTTATCGACAGGGGATTATTTACAACAAAGTTCACAATGGAATAAATACTGTGAAGCACTAGTCAGAATGCCAAACTCCTTAAACAGATGTCTGCAAGATGATCATGGGTGTACATTATATACTATTCTTGAAGTACGTTTTCGAGGTACATGAGGTACCCCGGAACATTATTCCATATGACATTATTGAATGAAAATAAGTAAAACATGCCAACGTATATATTTTTAATAATGCTAGGTGCAAATGTGGCTTAGCTAAGTTGTATTAGGAGTTGCAAAATGAACTTTTCTTAGTTTAAATTCTCATCTTTTTATTTGCTAACCGTATCTTACAGTTATCATTGGTGTAATACCTCTAGATGTGCAGAACTGAATATTTGGTATCTTTTTAAAATGGAGAGTGAGACAATTTACAGAAAACCAGTCAATGACACTTTTAAGAACATTGTTTACCATTTCTCCCGCTGCTGTATGTGTCCTTGGACTGATAACAATACTGGTGTCATTCGAAAAAACAACTAATTCTTCTTGTTGTATGTTAGGTAGAAGATCATTTGCATGTATGAGGAACAATGGCAGTTTGAAGACTGAGCTTTGAGGAACACCATACATGGTTTCTCCTCAATGAGAAGAATCTGTCCAGATCACATTTGCTGAATTCTTTTGGTTAGATATGGCGTTATCTATTGGTTGGATATATCATCAGTTCTGTAGAACCACAGTTTATCTAGGAGAATATTGTGATTCACACAGTCAATCGAGATATATAGGATGCAAAAAATACCAACTGGTGTTATTGTCTTACTTTCTGCTTATAATATTTGATAAGTGAGTGTGTAAACGGCTTTCTCATTAGAGCAACTCTTCTGAGATCTAAACTGTGATTTACTGATGACATTACTATCGCTCAGGCGAGACACTTTTTTTACAATATGTCATCTTCTCAAAAAGTTTGGCAAACGATGTCAGCAATGAAAAAGGTTGGTAGTCATTGACGCATCACATATCTTTCTTATAAAGGGGTTTAACAATGACATATTTCAATCTCTGAAAAAAAAAAAGCCACACGTTAGTGATGTATTACAGATTTCAGATAAGACAAGGCTTGTTGTCTGGCGACAAATAGGTAGTACTCTTTGGAAACACCATCGAATCGAGATTCTTTTATTTTTGAGGAAATACATAGTTCTGTTAGTTTCGGAGAGATGCTTGTGAGACATTCATATGATTGAATTTTATGAGAGCTGCTTTTTCGAACACTGCCGTGATCTTTCTTTTGAACTGTTGTTCTGATATTTTCTTCTATGGTGAAAAAATGATTACTAAACGCATTTGCTGCCTGTGACTCATCATTTATATAATTAATTTAACAATGATGTTCTTTGATCGTTCGTCCTTCGTTTCACTACATACCATATAGTCCTAAGTCTGTTGTCAAAACTGATTTCTCACACAATATTCATCTTTCTTGATGTAGCTCTGAGTAGTTTTTGTAGTGTGCAACTACTGCGGAATGTTAAAACATATGAGGTACCCCGAAGAGAATAATCTCCAGCAGGGATTCTTAAAGCATCGTTCATGTGAAATCAATTCACACTTTTCTCGCGTTACACCCTGAAAGCCATGGACCAACGCAGTTAATTAAATGCAGTGTTTCTCTATTTCCGAAAATCATTTGACTCAATACAATTGTGTCGGGTATGAAGCAGAATTTGTGACTTAACTGAAGATTTGGGGAGGACACAGCGTCTTATCTTGGATGGAGACTCATCGGCTGATGCAGAAATAACTTCGCGTGTTCCCCAGGGAGGTGTGTGAGAGCCTTGCTCTTCATGTTGTACACGAACGACCTTGGAGACAATATTAATAGTAGTCTCAGACTTTTCGCACGTAATGCATTTATCTGTAATGAAGGACAGTAACAAAAGAGCTACATAAATATTCAGTCGGATCTTGAAAAGATTTAAAAGTGGTGGAAACACAGCAACTCGCTTTAAACGCTAAGTATGTAAGACTGAACACGTCAAAAACCAAAAACCAAAAACGTAGTATCCTACGACTGTATTATCAATGAGTCAAAACTGGATTGTTCAACTTTTAGAAATATCTGAGAGTCAGTTTGTAAGAATATGAAATGGAATGATCACAAACGTAAAGCAAGTGGAATACTTCAGTTTATTGATAGAATACTGAGGAACTGCAGTCACTCTAACAAACAACTCGAGCTGTCGATGCTAAACTATTGCTCAAGTGTGTGGGACCCGCACCAAATAGGTATAAGGGAGATACTGAGTGAATACAGAGAAGAGCAGGAGGACTGGTCACAGGCTTGTTTGCCCCGCTGATGAGTGTCACTGTGATGCTGAGAGAACTGAATTGGCAGACACTTGAAGTTAGAGAAAGGCTACATACAATGTTTCAAGAACCAGTTGTAAATCATAACCGAAGGAATATACTATAACCCCCTGTGTAACGCTCCTGGAGGGACTGTCAGGACAAAATTAGGTTGATTGCAACACGCACAGAGGCATTTAAACATTCTACCCTCATTACATATCTGAATGGAACGGGAAAAAGCCCTGACAGCTGGAACAATAGGAAGTACCCTCTGCCATGCACTTCACAATGGTTTGCTAAGTATGGATGTACATGAAGACATGTCAGCCTAGTAGATGAAATCCATAATAAATCGTTTTTGTTTTGCATGTATCTATTCCGGATGCTGTGGGTTTATTTGTCGATTGTCATTTTTTATTTGTAGTTCACAGTTGCTACCTGAGCTTACAAATTGTCATTTTGTCGTTTGGAGATAGTGAGTGGAGGTGAAGACGATAGGATTTGGAGTGGCAACTGGAGAAATCGGAATATTTTCGACATATTCTTCTCTTTGAGTTCACTAGTGATGTGGCAGCAGCAGAGGCAGCCAGAAACATTTGTGTCTTGTATGGGAATAGTGCCACTTGGCAGAGAACTGCAAGAAAATGGTCTTTTCGTTTTAAGGTGATTCGTTTTGACACTGGGGGCTCTCCATTATTTAAAAAAAAATGGCTCTGAGCACTATGGGACTTAACATCTGAGGTCATCAGTCCTCTAGAACTTAGAACTACTTAAACCTAATTAACTTAAGGACACCACACACATCCATGCCCGAGGCAGGATTCGAACCTGCGACCGTAGCAGTCGCGCGGTTCCAGACTGAAGTGCCTAGAACCGCTCGGCCACATCGGCCGGCCCTATTATTCCACAATAATACACGACAGTGTACTCGAATACTGGCAAATGTGATGAACTGTGACTATTTCACGATCTTGTGATATTTGCGTACAATGGGGAAGGTTCAAAAGTTTGGTGTATGTGTACCGCATGCTCCAAGACAAAATCGCGAAAGTCAGCAGGTGACCGTATTTGGATCTCTGCTTGCTCGTCATCAACTGGCACCTGAACAACAAGGACTATTCCTGTCTTGTACCGTTACAGGCGACGAGAAACGGTGTCTTCATGCTAACATAAGAAAATAAAGAAATGATTCGGCGCAAATAAAGCAGCAACTACCCATACGAAGAACTGCGCGAGCATCCACAAAAGATAATGTTACGCGTCTGGTGGAACAACGACGGTGTAGTGTACTACGAATTGCTTCCCCGAGGCGTAACCGTCACTGCTGACATTAATTGTCAATAAATGAGACGTCTTGCAGACGCAGTTCAAGAACAACTCGGAAGACTGCGTAAAATGGTGCTACTCAATGACAATGCCCACCCTCATTCTGCAAGACTGACAAAGAACACTACATAGGAGTTGGGTTGGAACGTCCTTCCGCACCCACCTTATTCACATTTGTACCCGCAGATTTTCGTCTTTTACGATCTAAGTCGAATAAAGTTCAAGGAACTTCCTCGACGCGTTCTTCGCCTCAAAACCATAAGATTTCTATAGTCGAGAAATCGAAACGTTACTCCAGCGTTTACAAATTGTTCTAAATAGTGAAGGAAAATATATTATTGGTAACTTAAGTCTCTGTTATATGTACCGATTGTGTTTATTAAACTTGTGGGAAGATGCTAAAAACTAAGGCACCAACCTAATATTATTAAAGAAACAGAATAACCAAATAACACCACAGCGAGTAGACAACATTTTAGTACTATGGGAAATGAAATATTCATTTGTAGGAGACACGTTCACGCTTTCCGTAAAAGTAACCGAAAGTTACCACGAAGAACATTAGTTTAGTAAAATAATACAACCTAATATCCACAAAGAACCACAAAATGTGGACTCTGGAATTTACAAAATGTCAAATGGTGAATGCCAAAAACTTTGTATCATTTGGGCTGGACAGTTTTAACATTAGGTACAGAGAATATGCTTATGAGAATTACAGTAAAGCGTTTGAATTTAGTAAGCACCTGCATAAAAAAAACAGAAGAGCACTGCTATTATAGGTAATTAAATGTTCTCCATATGTTAAATATCAGACCATACATTCATATTAAGAATGAAAAATCCACTATCAAGAGCCGATGGAATAATCAAACAACACATTAATATCATGGAAGAATTGGAAATTTACAGGTAGTTGCATAGAAATTCCACTGTTTTTTTGAGTGTACATCTCGGACTGCGCCACAGATCATTCCCGAAAAACTTTCTCGAGATTTGAGTTGGACTTTGTAGTGATTATTAGACTTAAATGGGCTGCTGATAATAAGTAGTCAGTTGAGACTGGTATAACTATTAAATAATTTCTGTGAGCATTGACTCAAATAAATTTTATAGTTGATAGAATGTTATCGTGAAAATCTCTGCTTTTTATTGGTAAATTCATAGTTGTAGGCCATACTATTATATTTATTGACATAAGTTTTACTTGCACTCATCAGTGTAATACTTAGGGTGACGTACTATTTTGCTGTGAACTCATATAAGAGTCTGACAGAAGGCCTAAAATTATTCGCACTCGTGAGACAAGTAGAATTCCCATCGGCCCAGAAACACTGCTCTAATGCATGGCATGACTGCACATACTTGACAGATAAATAACAATAACTTTGTGTGTAATGTGTTGCGTGGTCTGATGTAGATATTCCAGATGTTGGATTTTAAGATATTTCTGTTATGTGTTATTCAATGTATGATCTAGAATCATCAGATAAATGGTTAAGGGTATAAAAGTTGAAACTTTTATTACGTATTAATCAGCGCGTTACATCACTTTACGTTAGTCATACGCCTTTGACCTCGCGAAAAATGGTCATTGTGGTATGGAAAGGCGTCAAAGATGCATATTTAATTTAGTTTAAGTACAGTATGTTGAACTAACTTAACGTGACGAAAGACTGTTGTGCTGCAGTGCTTATTTTTTGCTATAAAACAACGCAAAACTTTAAATTTAGGAATTTTTGTAAAGATACTCTTTAGTGGAGTAGAAGGAGTCGGCTAACACTAAGTTCTTTAACACAGTCTTAAAGAAGTCCTTTTCATGTGCTCTGGCCAGCTCTTCAGTACATGTGTATCTATACATCTGAATACAGTCTGTACTAATGTTACATCCTTGAAATATTTGCAGGGCATGTTTTTGGTTCTAGTGTAATATATATTCGTGATTCCCTGTCAGGAAGGTCGCAGTTCGTAGTAATAGACGAAAAAACATCGAATAAAACTGAAGTGATATCAGGTGTTCCCCAGGGAAGCGTCCTGGGACCTCTGCTGTTCCTGATCTACATAAATGATCTGGGTGACAATCCGAGCAGTTCTCTTAGGTTGTTCCCAGATGATGCTGTAATTTACCGTCTAGTAAGGTCATCCGAAGACCAGTATCAGTTACAAAGCGATTTAGAAAAGATTGCTGTGTGGTGTGGCAGGTGGCAGTTGACGCTAAATAACGAAAAGTGTGAGGTGATCCACATGAGTTCCAAAAGAAATCCGTTGGAATTCGATTACTCGATAAATAGTACAATTCTCAAGGCTGTCGATTCAACTAAGTACCTGAGTGTAAAAATTACGGACAACTTCAGTTGGAAAGACCACATAGACAATATGGTGGGGAAGACGAGCCAAAGGTTGCGTTTCATTGGCAGGACACTTAGAAGATGCAACAAGTCCACTAAAGAGACAGCTTACACTACACTCGTTCGTCCTCTGTTAGAATATTGCTGCGCGGTGTGGGATCCTTACCAGGTGGGATTGACGGAGGACATCGAAAGGGTGCAAAAAAGGGCAGCTCGTTTTGAATTATCACGTAATAGGGGAGAGTGTAGCAGATATGATAAGCGAGTTGGGATAGAAGTCATTAAAGCAAAGACGTTTTTCGTCGCGGCGAGATCTATTTACGAAATTTCAGTCAACAACTTTCTCTACCGAATGCGAAAATATTTTGTTGAGCCCAACCTACATAGGTAGGAATGATCATCAAAATAAAATAGGAGAAATCAGAGCTCGAACAGAAAGGTTTAGGTGTTCGTTTTTCCCGCGCGCTGTTCGAGGGTGAAATGGTATGGAGATAGTATGATTGTGGTTCGATGAACCCTCTGCCAAGCACTTAAATGTGAATTGCAGAGTAATCATGTAGATGTAGATGTAGACATTTAAGTTTTACACAAGTTTTTAAAGCAGTGGCAAAGGACAATAATGAATATACATGTTGTGAAGTAGCTGTCATACACAAAGTTTTTTGACGAGGGTTACAGAATGTTTTAGAATTTATATTAGACATAATACCTCTGTATTCTTAAAATGTTGCGGCTACTAATTGAGCACCCCCCCCCCTCAAAAAAATAAATGGTTCAATAACTTAATAGTGAATGAAAAATATTCGGAATAAACTAGTTTGCTCATTTTTGAAACACTTGGGAGATGTGTGAGGGAAGTTATGAGACTGATCATTTGTCTACCAAACTTTTTATTCTTGTCAAACAACAATGTTGTCACGTTAAAAGTGGTTCCCTCCGACAGCTACACACCGACGTAGTCTCTGTTCTCAGAGTTGGTAGCAGCGCTGAAAGGCTTCAACTGGTAGGGCCCTTAAAAGGTAGGTCACGTTGTTTTGAATGTTGTCCAGAGTCCGAAAAGGTTGTCGTTTTAAGTCATTTTCGAATTTTGGGAAAAGAAAAAAGTCACAAAGACTCAGATCAGATAAACGGGCGGACTATGAAACAACAGAAATGTCTTTTTGAAGTCAAAACTTCCTTAATGGAAGTGGCTGTATGACATGGGGTGTTGTTATGATTCGGCATCCATTTGTCTGCAATGTCCGGTCTCACTTAGTTCACTATTTTTCCGAGCCTTTCAAGAGAAACAATGTCATGAAGCAAACACACGTCTGTCGTATTTGAAGGTGAATCTCGGTCAGGGAGCCCTTCAACCTGAAAAACCGACAATGTGTTCACCTTCCAAAAATGATTTGTACTAACGAAAAGCTTGTTCTGTTGGTAAGGTCACACTCTCGGATTCCCCAAGTTTAATACAAAACTTGATGGCATAAAGTTGCTCTAAATTCCGCTGTTCAGTTTTCGTAACACACAACAGAACCATAACATCGCTGATGGCGTTCCCAAAAATCACGTGATGGCTGTACGGACCTCAAACTCGGACTGAGCATCTGGAAGGGCAGGCCAACACAGTGTTGCCAGGCCAACACAGTGTTGCCGTATCGCTCGGTGTTGTCGGCCTCATTACTTTTTTCACACACCTCGTACAGCAGTAATCATGAGTTATACAAACGTAGCTGAATAGAGGCGCTTTGTTATTCCTAGGCAGTGGATTTTCCAGTTAGTCTGTAGTCCCAAAAACTTTATACTTTGTACTTCTTATTGTAGGGGTCTTGAACTCGCAGCTGGCGGTGCCCAGTCGTCTTGAGGTCTAGCGTAGCCCTGGTGTCGTGCCGCTACTGCTGGTTCCGAATGCTTCTGCCTCAACAGTCACAGTTATTTACACTGCTCCGGGGCTCATACGCTGCGGTATTGCCCGCCTCCAAGTCACGTAGCTCATAACATGGTTCTTGCCCCCATGTGGAGACATTGTCCTTCCCGCACCGGCTATTACCGCTGCACGCTGCAAGTTTCGCAGAGCACGGCTAGCCCGTGTCGAAATCCTTTTGCGTACGTGTTGCTATAACCTGCATGTCGACACACTGCGC
Organism: Schistocerca piceifrons; assembly: GCF_021461385.2. Classification (NCBI taxonomy): domain Eukaryota; kingdom Metazoa; phylum Arthropoda; class Insecta; order Orthoptera; family Acrididae; genus Schistocerca; species Schistocerca piceifrons. The sequence goes on along the minus strand of NC_060143.1, from coordinate 254,538,242 downwards.
GTACTGAAGACCTGTAGATAAAGCAACACTCCACGGCAGCTTTTTACAAATTTCGTGTAGCTCCAGGTAGTTGTTGTTGTTGTATCCGGATCCCACTCCAGCTACTGCTGGGTCTGGGTTGTTACTATGGAACTTGTCAATGTTAGTTTCAGAGGGTGGTCGGATGCCCTTCCTGTCGCCACCCCATGCCCCCCCAAGATAGAAGTAATGTATCCCAGCTGTCTGTGTCTAGTGTAAACCGTGAGATAGTGCGAACGTGTCTCAGATGTCTGCGAGTCGTGGAACTCAGGTGGCACGTGGGGTCCAGCCCGGTAGTCACCTGGGGGGATGTGGAAAACCGCCTAAAAACCACATCCCGGCTGTCCATCACAAAGGCCCTTCGTCGTCAATCTGCCAGGAGTATTCGACGAGGGGCCGGCGCGCCTACCCCTGTCCAGGAAGCAGCGCATTAGCGCTCTCGGCTAACCTGGCGGGTAACTTAAGGCAGTGGCGCTATATCATATTTCGTTGTTTGACAAACCTATTTTTATAGGCTGCGGAATTCTAAGGGAAGCACTGACTGAACATACCAAGTCCTGTAAAACTTTATTGATAATCCAGTTGTCTTGAACATCGGTTGAAGTGTGCAAAGTGCCAAATATGACAATCGTCATGAGAATGAAAAAGTAATCTATCTCTTGAACGTTGGGCTCCATAAGGTTCCCTTTCTGTGCAGCGACCGTGGAATATAAAATTACACTACTGGCAATTAAAATTGCTGCACCAAGAAGAAATGGAGATGACAAACGGGCATTCATTGGACAAATATATTATACTAGAACTGACATGTGATCACATTTTCACGCAATTTGGGTGCATAGATCCTGAGAAATCAGTACCCAGAACAACCACCTCTGGCCGTAATAGCGGCCTTGATACGCCTGGGCATTGAGTCAAACAGAGCTTGAATGGCGTGTACAGATACAGTTACCCATACAGCTTCAACACAATACCACAGTTCATCAAGAGTAGTGACTGGCGTATTGTGACGAGCCAGTTGCTCGGCCACCATTGACCAGAGATCTGGAGAATGTGCTGTCCAGCGCAACAGTCGAACATTTTCTGTATCCAGAAAGGCCCGTACAGGACCTGCAACATGCATGGATCGAATAAAGGGTAGAGCCAGGGGTCGTACCACATCTCAAATGTAATGTCCACTGTTCAAAGTGCCGTCAATGCGAACAAGAGGTGACCGACACGTCTAAGCAATGGCACCCCATACCATCACGCCGGGTGATACGCCAGTATGGCGATGACGAATTCACGTTTTCAATGTGCGTTCACCGCGATGTGGCCAAACACGGATGTGACCATCATGATGCTGTAAACAGAACCTGGATTCGCCCGAAGAAATGACGTTTTGACATTCGTGCACCCAGGTTCGTCGTTGAGTACACCATCGCAGGCGCTCCTATCTGTGATGCAGCGTCAAGGGTAACCGCAGCCATGGTCGCCGAGCTGATAGTCCGTGCAGCTGCAAATGTCGTCGAACTGTTCGTGCAGATGGTTGTTGTCTTGCAAACGTCCCCATCTTTTGACTCAGGGATCGAGACGTGGCTGCACGATCCATTACAGCCATGCGGATAAGATGCCTGTCATCTGGACTGCTAGTGATACGAGGCCGTTGGGATCCAGCACGGCGGTCCATATTACCCTCCGGAACCCACCGATTCCATATTCTGCTAACAGTCATTGGATCTTGACCAATGCGAGCAGCAATGTCGCGATACGATAAACCGCTATCGCGATAGGCTACAATCCGACCATTATCAAAGTCGGAAGCGTGATGGTACGCATTTCTCCTCCTTACACGAGGCATCACAACAACGTTTCACCAGGCAACGCCGGTCAACTGCTGTTTGTGTATGAGTAATCAGTTGGAAACTTTTCTAATGCCAGCACGTTGTAGGTGTCGCCACCGGCGCCATCCTTGTGTGAATGCTCTGAAAAGCTAATCATTTGCATATCACAGCATCTTGTTCCTGTCGGTTAAATTTCCCGTCTGTAGCACGTCATCTTCGTGGTGTACCACTTTTAATGGCCAGTAGTGCATAAAGAATGTAGCAACCCGTCGCGGAAACATAATTTATTTACCTAGTTGCAAATCGATTTCGACTGGTATCAGTCATCATCGGTGCATTTTTCTAACCGATACATGCCATAAGTAGAAGTACTGTCCTTGGAAGATTTCTATCATGATATATAAATGCACTGATGGTGACTGATATCAGTCGAAATCGATTTGCAACAAGATAAATAATGTTTCCGTGACTGGTTGCTACATTCTTTATAATTGTAATGTATCTCTGTTTATACATAACCGATTTGTATCCAGAATATAGGCCAGCTCCGAGTAGGACTCACACACTGAGGGTTCCGTACAAACTTAAATATGCATAAACAAACCACCCATTCCGAGAATCGAGAATGTCGACCAATTTTGCCTGTTATCGACATCGATACTGGCAAAATATCGGTCCCAGGCATTCGAAGATTTTCAAGAATGTTTTAATTTCAGTAAAATACACTGAAGCCCAAATAAACTGATATAGGCGTTCGTATTCAAATACAGAGATATGTAAACAGGCAGAATACGGCGCTCCGTTCTGCAACGCCTATTTAAGACAAGTATCTGGAGCAGTTGTTAGATCGGTTACTGCTGCTACAATGGCAGGTTATCAAGATTTAAACGAGTTTGAAAGTGGTGTTATAGTCGGCGCACGACCGATGGTACACAGTATCTCCGGGGTAGCGACGAGGTGGGGATTTTTCCGTACGATCATTTCACGAGTGTACCGTGTATATCAGGAATCAGGTAAAACATCAAATCTCGAATATTGCTGCGGCCGGAAAAAGAGCCTATAAGAACGGGACCAATGACGACAGAAGAGAATCTTTCAACGTGACAAAAGTGCAACCCTTCCGCAACTTCCTGCAGATTTCAGTGCTGGACCATCAACAAGTGTCAGCGTGCAAACCATGCAACAAAACATCATCGATATGGGCTTTCGTAGCCGAAAGCCCACTCGTGTGCTCTTGATGAGCTTTACGCCTTGTCCGGGCCCATCAACACCGACATTGGACTGTTGATGACGAGAGACATGTTGCCTGGTGGGACGAGTCTCGTTTCAAACAGTATCGAGCGGATGGACATGTATGGGTATGGAGACAACCTCATGACTCCATGGACCCTCTATGTTAGCCAGGTACTGTTCAAGCTGCTGGAGGCTGTGTAATGGTGTGGGGCGTGTGCAGTTGGAGTGATGTAGGACACCTGATATGTCTAGATATTACTCTGTCAGGTGACATGTACACAAGCATCGCGTCTGATCACCTGCATCCATTCATATCCATTGTATATTCCGACGGACTTGGGCGATTCCAGCAAGACAATGCGACACAACACAGTCCAGAACTGCTACAGAGTGGCTCCAGGAACACTCTTCTTAGTTTAAACCCTTCCGTTGGCCACCAAACTCCCCAGACATGAACATTATTTAGCATATCTGGGATATCTTGCAACGTGCTGTTCAGAAGAGGTTTTTTTTTTTTTGGGAAATTTGTGGTACGTTGCTATGGGAACAAACTGCTGAGGTCATCGATCCCTAGGCTTAAAAACTGCTTAATCTAACTTATACTAAATTACGCTAAGGACAATTCGCACATATATTCGAAGGAGGACTCGAAACTTTGATGGAGGCAGCCGCGCGAAATGTGGCAAGGCGCCTTAGACCGCACGGCTTCACCGCGTAGCCAGAAGGGATTTCCATCTCCTCGTACTCTTACGGATTTATAGACAGCCCTGCAGAATTCATGGTTTCAATTCCCTCCAGCACTATTTCAGACATTAATCGAGTCCATGACGTCCCGTTGCGGCACTTCTACGTGCTCGTGGGGGCCTTACATGTTATTAGGCAGGTGTATCAATTTCTTTGGCTCTTCAGTGTAAATGTGGCGTAAAGTCGTGGAGGAGGCAGTTAGAATGCGAATGCTTGTTTCACATACAACTTGAAACGCCAGATGTACGTGCACTGATTGCCACTGGATATGTGATGATAGATAAATTCCGAAATGCGTCACCTGAGCAGTAGAGTGATTCCTTGCGTGACTTTTCACTGTTATCATTGTGACCCAGTCAGCCTCAGTGTAGAACTACTGTTTTAACTTTAAAAAGGACGTCGGACAACAAATGACAATAGAAATACACTACTGGCAATTAAAATTGCTGCACCATGAAGATGACGTGCTACAGACGCGAAATTTAGCCGACAGGAAGAAGATGCTGTGATATGCCTCGTGTAAGGAGGAGAAATGCGTACCATCACGTTTCCGACTTTGATAAAGGTCAAATTGTGGCCTATCGCGATTGCGGTTTATCGTATCGCGACATTGGTGTTCGGGTTGGTCGAGATCCGATAACTGTTGCAGAATATGGAATGGGTGGGTTCAGGAGGGTAATACGGAACGCCGTACTGGATCCCAACGGCCTCTTATCACTAGCAGTCCAGATGACAGGCATCTTACCCGCATACCTATAACGCATCGGCTAGCCACGTCTCGATCCCTGAGTCAACAGATGGGGACGTTTGCAAGACAACAACCATCTGCACGAACAGTTCGACGACATTTGCAGCTGCACGGACTATCAGCTCGGCGACCATGGCTGCGGTAACCCTTGACGCTGCATCACGGACAGGAGCGCCGCCGATGGTGTACTCAACGACGAACGTGGGTGCACGAATGGCAAAACATCATTTTTTCGGATGGATCCAGGTTCTGTTTACAGGATCATGAAGATCGCTTCCGTGTTTGGCGACATCGCGGTGAACGCACAATGGAAGCGCGTATTTGCCGGCCGAAGTGGCCGCGCGGTTCTGGCGCTGCAGCCTGGAACCGCGAGACCGCTACGGTCGCAGGTTCGAATCCTGCCTCGGGCATGGATGTGTGTGATGTCCTTAGGTTAGTTAGGTTTAACTAGTTCTAAGTTCTAGGGGACTAATGACCTCAGCAGTTGAGTCCCATAGTGCTCAGAGCCATTTGAACCATTTGAAGCGTGTATTTGTCATCGCCATACTGGCGTATCACCCGGCGTCATGGTATGGGGTGCCAATGGTTACACGTCTCGGTCACCTGTTGTTCGCATTGACGGCACTTTGAACAGTGGACGTTACGTTTCAGATGTGTTACGACCCGTGGCTCTACCCTTCATTCGATCCCTTCGAAACCCTACATTTCAGCAGGATAATGCACTACCGCATGTTGCAGGCCCTGTACGGGCCTTTGTGGATACAGAAAATATTCGACTGCTGCCCTGGCCAGCATATTCTCCAGCTCTCTCACCAATTGAAAACGTCTGGTCAATGGTGGCCGAGCATCTGGGTCGCCACAATACGCCAGTCACTACTCTTGATGAACTGTGGTATCGTGTTGGAGCTGCATGGGCAGCTGTACCTGTACACGCCATCCAAGCTCTGTTTGACTCAATGCCCAGGCATATCAAGGCTGGTATTACGGCCAGAGGTGGTTGTTCTGGGTACTGATTTCTCAGGATCTATGCACCCAAAATGTTATCACATGTCAGTTCTAGTCTAATATATATTGTCCAATGAATACCCGTTTATCATCTGCATTTCTTCTCGGTGTAGCAATTTTAATGGCCAGTAGTGTATTTGTTTCATGTTTTATGGATACAACTCAACCGTTTTTGGATTTTTTATTGGTTGTGTCTGTGAAATATTACTTTTCTGCCAAATTTCATGATTCTAGGCTAACGGGAAGGTTTTGATTAGTTAGCGAGTATTAAAATATGTGACATAATGGAACGTATCTGTCGATAGCACTGACTTAGAAGCTTCAATGTCTTACACTGCCAAGGGCCACAGACCATTATGTGACGAAAATGTAAACACCACTTACGCGCTTGGAGCTCGCTGTCACGTTAAGCACACACGCTTGTTTGTCCTGCAGCCGCAGCAGCGTGGCTCACTCGTGCTATCTGTTCGAGCGAATTCAGTCTTTGGCCGGCTTCCTGCTGTCGCCTAGCAACGGAACGACGCTACTATGGTGTCGCTACCAAAGAGTAATCTCCCCGATTGTAAGCATAGGTATAAGTGTTTTTAACAGCCAGGCAGACAAACAGACAGACAGACAGAAGGACAACAAATCGATCCTGTAAGGGTTCTGTTTTTATGAACTGAGGAACGAAATCCCAAAAACTGTAAAGGCATTCTGATACCACAGAACTATGCTGTTCACTGCACCAACGCAAAAATAATGAGAAAAATACTTTATTAGGAATGTTCTAAGTGAAACATCATAACACAGACTTGTTCTAAGTGTCGATAAGAATGTCGATTTATTTACGCAAATACCGCCGTTACCGGTTTGGAAGCGACAGATTCGATTTCAGGCGGCGGTTAATGTTTACATTACATTTGTCATTGTTTACATTAATTGCTTGTTTTTTTTCCCTTACAGTAATAACATTGTTAAGAGCTGCTGCTTGCTGTTTTCTTCTTTGCAAAAATCGGTTCGTATTTTGTATGCAGCCCTGCTGTCTAAAATCAGTTCTTTACAGAATAGCAGAAAGAAAGTTTTTGTTCCGAGAACCATTAATGTTGAGGCACTACATTTTGTTTGCGATAGTTTGTTGTTTGTTTGGGGGGAAGAGACCAAACAGCGAGGTCATTGGTCTCATCGGATGAGGGAAGGATGGGGAAGGAAGTCGGCCGTGCCCTTTCAAAGGTACCATCCCGGCATTCGCCTGGATCGATTTAGGGAAATCACGGAAAACCTAAATCAGGATGGCCGGACGCGGGATTGGACCGTCGTCCTCCCGAATGCGAGTCCACTGTGCTAACCACTGCGCCACCTCGCTCGGTGCGATAGTACAAGTACGGAAGTACAGCATTAGACTTTCAATTGTAGAACTATAGCACGACAAAAACCGATTCTTACGTCTTTTAAATTTCTAAAGTCCATAAGAAACACAGCTTGTCACAAATATAAGTCATTAACGCATTTTTGAAAGATTCTCTCCATAGTTTGGCACCTGGGTCACGTCTAGGGGCACACAGGAGATTACCGAGAATATGGGAGCTCTGAAAAGGCATTTTGTGAATAAAAAAAAGGTATTTAGAACGAAAGACTCAATTCGCTCGAACAGGTAGCACGAGCCACGCTGCTGCGGCTGCAGGACAAACAAGCGTCTGTGCGTAACGTGGCAGCGAGCTCCAGGCGCGTAAGTGGCGCTATCTTTTAGCTTTGCTTAACTGGAAGTCTAGTTCGTAGTTTACTTAGTTTCTGGCGTTTTTAGTGTTTGTTTACCTCTGCTTCATTTCAAACCCTGTCCAGTGTGACGTGTGTGGCAAGCCCAATGCGTGACGTGTAACACAAGGAAAAAAGCGTGCTACGCAGCCAATCCCACGAATTCGTTACTTAGTGAGTTAGTATCTTGAGAAAGAAAACGAAGAACGTGACCAACATTTCCTGTTGTCCAGGTTATAAATAGGACTGCTAGAGCTTTTAAAGTAAACAAAAACACTGTCGTAACAGTAAGGAAAGAACAATACAATATACACTCCTGGAAATGGAAAAAAGAACACATTGACACCGGTGTGTCAGTCCCACCATACTTGCTCCGGACACTGTGAGAGGGCTGTACAAGCAATGATCACACGCACGGCACAGCGGACACACCAGGAACCGCGGTGTTGGCCGTCGAATGGCGCTAGCTGCGCAGCATTTGTGCACCGCCGCCGTCAGTGTCAGCCAGTTTGCCGTGGCATACGGAGCTCCATCGCAGTCTTTAACACTGGTAGCATGCCGCGACAGCGTGGACGTGAACCGTATGTGCAGTTGACGGACTTTGAGCGAGGGCGTATAGTGGGCATGCGGGAGGCCGGGTGGACGTACTGCCGAATTGCTCAACTCGTGGGGCGTGAGGTCTCCACAGTACATCGATGTTGTCGCCAGTGGTCGGCGGAAGGTGCACGTGCCCGTCGACCTGGGACCGGACCGCAGCGACGCACTGATGCACGCCAAGACCGTAGGATCCTACGCAGTGCCGTAGGGGACCGCACCGCCACTTCCCAGCAAATTAGGGACACTGTTGCTCCTGGGGTATCGGCGAGGACCATTCGCAACCGTCTCCATGAAGCTGGGCTACGGTCCCGCACACCGTTAGGCCGTCTTCCGCTCACGCCCCAACATCGTGCAGCCCGCCTCCAGTGGTGTCGCCACAGGCGTGAATGGAGGGACGAATGGAGACGTGTCGTCTTCAGCGATGAGAGTCGCTTCTGCCTTGGTGCCAATGATGGTCGTATGCGTGTTTGGCGCCGTGCAGGTGAGCGCCACAATCAGGACTGCATACGACCGAGGCACACAGGGCCAACACCCGGCATCATGGTGTGGGGAGCGATCTCCTACACTGGCCGTACACCACTGGTGATCGTCGAGGGGACACTGAATAGTGCACGGTACATCCAAATCGTCATCAACCCATCGTTCTACCATTCCTAGACCGGCAAGGGAACTTGCTGTTCCAACAGGACAATGCACGTCCGCATGTATCCCGTGCCACCCAACGTGCTCTAGAAGGTGTAAGTCAACTACCCTGGCCAGCAAGATCTCCGGATCTGTCCCACATTGAGCATGTTTGGGACTGGATGAAGCGTCGTCTCACGCGGTCTGCACGTCCAGCACGAACGCTGGTCCTACTGAGGCGCCAGGTGGAAATGACATGGCAAGCCGTTCCACAGGACTACATCCAGCATCTCTACGATCGTCTCCATGGGAGAATAGCAGCCTGCATTGCTGCGAAAGGTGGATATACACTGTACTAGTGCCGACATTGTGCATGCTCTGTTGCCTGTGTCTATGTGCCTGTGGTTCTGTCAGAGTGATCATGTGATGTATCTGACCCCAGGAATGTGTCAATAAAGTTTCCCCTTCCTGGGACAATGAATTCACGGTGTTCTTATTTCAATTTCCAAGAGTGTATGTTGCCCTGAGAATGGAAAGACAAGGCTGTTAGACACCAGGAAAAAAAAACGGCCGTGGAAGAAGCAAGTGACTGGTTCGAAGATTTTCGGGAAGCTGCTATGCGTCGTCTTTTATATACCAACGCTGCCTGATTGAAAACATGCAAGACATAATTGCATGTGAATGTAGCCTCGACTACATGTACTCCATCGGCAGGTATGTTAATGGTTATAGTCCCAATCCTCTGCGGCATCTAGAATGGCAACCAGAGTAAATTAGTGTTTTTCGTAGAATGACATTTTCACCCTACAGCGGAGTGTGCGCTGATATGAAACTTCCTGGCAGGTTAAAACTGTGTGCTGGACCGAGACTCGACTCGGGACCTTTGGAAGGTAGGAGACGAGGTGCTGGCGGAATTAGGACGGGGCGGGAGTCGTGCTTGGGTAGCCCAGTTGGTAGAGCACTTGCCCGGAAAGGCGAGTTCGAGTCTCGGTCCGGCACACAGTTTTAATCTGCCAGAAAGTTTCAGTGTTCTTCGTGTTCAGTGTTGTTACCAGGACAGTTAGGTGCGTAAGTGGTATCAACAGCTTCAGATGTTGAGTGATCACTGTTAAGAACATAGAGGTGCCGCGTACTTGTTCGAGACAGCTTTATCAGCACATGAACAAAGTGAAAGCATATGGACTATCAGACCAATACTGTGATTGGATTGAAGAACTCCTAGATAACAGAACGCAGCATGTCATTCTCAATGGACAGAAGACTTCCGAGATAAGATTGATTTCAGGTGTGCAGCAGGGGAGTGTCGTAGGACCGTTGCTATTCACAATATACATAAATGACCTTGTGGATAACATCAGAAGTTCACTGAGGCTATTTGCGGATGATGATGTGGTATATCGAGAGGTTGTAACAATGGAAAATTGTACTGAAATGGAGGAGGATCCGCAACGAATTGACGCATGGTGCAGGGAATAGCAATTGAATCTGAATGTAGACAAGTGTAATGTCCTGCGAATACATAGAAAGAAAGATCCTTTATCATTTAGCTACAATATAGCATAAATTATCTGGAAGTAGGCATCAGGAGGGATTTAAAATGGAATGATCATATAAAGTTGATCGTCGGTAAAGCAGATGCGAGACTGAGATTCATTGGAAGTATCCTAAAGAAATGCAATCCGAAAACGAAGGAAATATTACTCACCAGTGTGGGATCCGTGCCAGAAAGGGTTGATAGAAGAGATAGAGAAGATCCAACGGAGAGCAGCGCGCTTCCTTACAGGATCATTTAGTAATCGCGAAAGCGTTACGGAGATGATAGATAAACTCCAGTGGAAGACTCTGTAGGAGAGACGCTCAGTAGCTCGGTACGGGCTTTTGTTGAAGTTTCGAGAAGATACCTTCGCCGAGGAGTCAAGCAGTATATTGCTCTCTCCTACGTATATCTTGCGAACAGACCATGAGGATAAAATCAGAGAGATTAGAGCCCACACAGAGGCATACCGACAATCTTTCTATCCACGAACAATACGAGACTGGAATAGAAGGGAGAACCGATAGAGGTAGTCACAGTACCCTCCGCCACACACCGTCAGATGGCTTGCGGAGTATGGTTGTAGATGTAGATGTAGATGTAGATGAGAGAGTTCGAAATGAGCCTCATTTGGGCTCTACATTTGGCCGGCTGTTCGTTCTTGCAACATCCAGGTCTGTGGAGTTTATAGACGAAACTTCTGTATGATTAAATGAGAATGTGAGGGCAGACGTGCTTGTAGTCAGTCATCCGGGTGACCACTTTTGCTCGCCGCAAGCGAGGGTCGCCCTATTATGCACCAACCACATCGTACCCCCTCCACATCTGGGCCTGCTATCCGATAACAAGTCATCCCGCACTACTGGTCAAAGACTAGCAGCACTCGCACTAGTACACTACCGTCCTACAACACATCTGGCTATGTTTGGGACGGTGCCTAGGAAACATTGACTGCTAGAGAGTGGCGTCGCTATGAAGCAACCACTCTGCACTGCCCTTGATGACCGTCACAGACGAGCATAGCGACGATGTGGGGACACATACCTGGGGAGATCTCCCATTCCTTCAATGTTTTGGAGAGGCAAAGTGGTGTTACTATTGGTGACATGGCGTAGGGTGCCATTGCGTATGACTTCAGGTCACCGCTTGTACTGATTGAGAGGACTGTGATGGTACAGACCAACGTCACAGACATCCTGCATGCTCGTGTGTTACTCCCCATGCGACGGTATCGGGGTGCCATGTTTGTATGGGACAGTGCTAGTCACATGGTACATTCCTCAGTGAACTGAGGGCGTGATGTTGAGGTACTCCCACCATCAGTAAGCTCTCAGATGTGTCCCCAGTACAACGTATGTGGGATCAGCTCTGACGTCGACTCCATCACAGTGCCAGTTTAAAGATTATCAAGGACCAGTTACAACAGTGGTAGGTCAAACTGTCTCAGGAGATGATACGGTGGCTACAAGACATCCTTTCGAACCGAATCTGTGCATGAGGCTAGGCAACGTGGGGTCCAACGTCATACTGCTAAGTGGACTCATTCTGCTCTTTGTAAATTTGACTCGGTGTCCTAATCATACACATACCATCGCAACTCGTGCAGTTTCATTTCGCTCCTGCCCCCCTTCCCCCCTTCTGCGTGCTTCAGTTTCTTTGTTAGACAGCGTGTTATAAGGGAAGGGAACAGTCCTCGCTATCAAATTTGCTCGTGTGGCTCAAAATATGACATTTTTAAAGGCAGCAAATTTTCGTTGTCTGCAGTGCTGAAAGACTTGGGCATCAGCTATTCGGTTATTAATGGACACAAATTATTAACGTCAAGGACAGACGTTCTTGCTTAGCGGTGCAGTTTTCGGCGGAGTGTCGTGGGTGTGGCATTCGAAAGTGTTGCGTGCATGAAGCCTGAGTTAATGCCATTCATAGCTCGAAAAGTGCAGAAGAAAAAGACTGGAAATCAGGTTTAGACAGCGAGGTGAGAGGAGTTTCTCTATTGCCCCAGCTGAATACACTCCGAAAGTGTAGAAGAGAGATTCCCATGGATCGGTCATGACACTGTGTGTACTTTCTTCAGTTTCTAACTGTTAACATGTGAACAAATTATTCTGTTGTTTGTTGTAGAACGAGTTAATGATATAAATTTTTAACAGTGAAAAGAAAAACTACAAATGCCGACAACGTTCTGAAAATAATATGTATTTCTATTGTAAAGTTCAGCAAATAACTATATGATATTTTAACATACTAATTGCCAGTTATCTCTCCTCAATTTTTTGAATTTATATACTAGAACTAGTAACTGTAAATAAATTAACGCTTACAGATTGGACCTACACGGTATTGCTTTCTTCCTTTACTTTTACCGCTAGAATACGCACATCTTATCGATGGGATAGCAGTAAACCACATCCGGCAACATTTCCAGCAGGCTGCGTGAACTGTCCATACCAACAATTGGTCTCCTGGACTATATAGCATCTGCAAAAAAGATAAAATTTGCATCTTTTATAAATGCCAGTGGAAGATTATTTATTTATATAAGAAATAAAACAGTACTCGAAATAGAAGCTTGTGATACCTCACGTCTGACTGGTTCAAAGACTGTGTGCCTATTGCTATATAATTGATAGGGAGAGAAAACACGTTGCGTTCTTCCAGCTAAGATAAAAATCATGAACCTGCTGTGTACGCGGTTCCATAATAGATTAACTTATGCCAGAGGGTATCATGATTCACGCGATCAAAAGCCTTAGCCAAGTCACAAAATAATCGCAGTGTCAGTAATTTCTGACTTAATTGATTGCAGTGTATCATCTGCCAAGACACATATAGACTGTTAAGTTGACAATTACTTTGAAATCCTAACTTTTCTATCCTATGTTTCCCAGCGTTGTTTATAAAATGTAAAGAACATCATCTTGAGATTTTTTTGAAATCTTGGCAATAATGATATCGAGTTCATTAATTCTTTATTGATGTTTTGTTTCCTTTTTTGCGAAGTGGCTTGACAACAGCATATTCTTCATACAGATATGAATAAGAGACATATAAAGTTTTAGCTTTGATAGAGCACATTTTTTAAAACCATGCAGCCATTACAATATTGTATAATGTTCAGTAAAAGTATATATTATACTACAATGTGCATGAGGAGTTAGCGTCTGTTAACACGTCTAATGACCACATTTGGTTTGCACTACTTCGACAATCATCGTCATGTAATCTAAACTGTATTTTGCACTACGTTCGACTGGGGTATGTGTGTCTTTTACAACGGACGTAAAGGTGATCTTTGCGTTCTGGTGTTAACTGTCCAGGTCTACGACGCTTGGTTACGCTGAGCCCCGCCGCTATCACGTCACTTGCGTGATACATAATTAAAGACGGTTCTTTAATTTTATTTATTCTTGGGTCGACCAACTCTGACAGCGTTATCAGCTCTAGACCACCTCATATTGCTATTACATAATCTCTTTCTCATAACTACGTATACTGTAGACAGCCTCTGTGAAGGCCACGCTGATACTTAGTTTATTCTTCCTCCGGCAGCCTAGTTGATCATTCTGTTTTCTCCAAACCAGTACCTTGAGCAGAAGATATTGTAGGTGAAACTATGAGGAAAATTTAACTTGCGTGAGACTGAAGCAACAAAATTATACATTTATTTAATTGAACACACAAAATGAAATACTATTCTTGTAATTAAATGTAAGATACAAATTTTGTAGCTTAACTTTCGCCAAATGCTTCAGTTGACATTGACCCTTTTACAGTTACCCTATTTTTTGCATAGAATTATGAAAGTTCTTCTCATTTCCTTTCCTAGTTTTTCATAATAATGTTCTCAAAACAATCAAAAATCGATATCTCTCTAATCTTTAAACACCCAGAGCCCATATTTTCTTTTTTGATATATATCATCTAAGAAAAACTCACTTCCTCTGTGTTGTTAACTCGAAGAGTCAGTTCTTCGTTCCTTCATGGAATTCCTTTCGACATACCTCGTAGTTCGTATTTTTTGCCTCTAGCTTCTGGATTACCCTCCGTTGATCTATTTAATAACTGTTTGCTAGCATTTGTAATGCACCGTCATGGCGCTCACAGGCCGCTCCTACTTCGTGTGGTCCATGGATGCATGATAAGGGGAGTTGTCATTACGTCACAAACTTGAAACGGACGTCCACCACGTTAATAGCCCCAAAAATTAGCTTCTGGTGAAAGTATAGTGATCAAAATTCCAACTTGCGCCACCTACTGGTGAACTGATCATTATTATTATTGTCTAAAGTGTAAATAAATCACATTTCATTTGTATGGTGAATCGTTCTAGCAATATTTTCTTTTAGATGCATAGATTTTAGTTGAGGTGATTACTGTGGTAGTTTTATTGTTGTCAGTTAACTCTAGATTTACAGTTAATCCAGCTCTAAAATCTCTCTTGTGAATGCTTTGTGAAGGAAATATTGAAAACCAACCAAACATGACAAAATGTTCTCAGCATGTTCGGGAAGAGGAAAATATTATATTATGAAAGCAGCCTTTTCATATCACGTACCTCTTCGTATCACGTCCTTACCTTCTTTGTTATTAGAAACGTATAACAAGAAGAAAGTCACATCAACGAGGCGAAATGCCTGGGTGAAATAGTTATTTAAGAGCAAAAAATCGCCTGAAAATGCTTTCCTGGTGCTATATTACTCACTAAAGCATTGTAACATTTACCATGTTAAACTGTTGCGCTCTCGTGACACAAATTAAGAACAAGAAGCAATCGTGTACCAAAGTTTTCGACAAACTAACATGGCTGCGTCGGCTTCGAAGCAACGTGCAGCTTAAATGTGTCGCCCCTGTTATACCTCCACGGTCTGGCTGCAGTATTTTACTCTGCAGTCTCCGTGATAACCAAGAAAAGCGAGAAAGGAAAAAACAAGAACCTTAATTGCATCTCGGCGTACTTTGGCTACTCACTTCCCGAGTAGGAGAAGCAATTAAAGAAATTAAAATATTCATATAATGTTTACTGCTAGGTCAGAGTGTGACTTGACACCATTGTGCTCTTCAGACAGAGCGTAGTGCGCGTCATACGCTCGTTTACGCACGGCGGGCGTTTCTCAAGTGTCTTGTTTACAACCACGTGTGGTCCTGCTACTATAGAGGTCAACGTTACGTTACAGAGCTGCAGTACACTTGTTTACTTCCCGTATGACGTTTACAAGAACTGTTGGTTACAAGAGTGCGCTGTTTTCTGGATAACTTTCGTTTTTCCGACGGTCAGAAAACGCTTTTAACATTGATGTATCGCTTTAACGACTATTGTGTGTGTGTGTGTGTGTGTGTGTGTGTGTGTGTGTGTGTGTGTGTGTGTGTGTGTGTCTGTGTTATTTTCGTATACCAAATGCGTTCGACGTATTTCCTACAGTTGACAGGTGTTAGTGTTGGAAAATACTTTAGTTGTGTTACTGCACTTATCTTAAAAATGAAATGAAATGTCGTATGGCTAGGACCTCCCGTCGGGTAGACCGTTCACCTGGTGCAGGTCTTTCGAGTTGACGCCACTTCGGCGACCTGCGCGTCGATGGGGATGAAATGATGATGATTAGGACAACACGACACCCAGTCCCTGAGCGGAGAAAATCTCCGACCCAGCCGGGAATCGAACCCGGGCCCCTTAGGATTGACAGTCTGTCACGCTGACCACTCAGCTACCAGGGGCGGACATCTTAAATTGTGTGTGACAACTTACGCATATAGTAAAAATAACAATGAACTTATTTCACTACTTTTTGCACATGAACGTCCTTACGTATTACGTGAAACTAGACTTGTGCGTCTCAGATCGGTCGTTGTGTAACAAAAGATTTTCAGCTGAGGCGGGATTATACTTACCGCTTATAAATTTTTCAGTCCCAGGCTATCTGCGAAATTTCGATATTTTTTAGGTCTTTTACAATAGACTGAAAATTAAATTATTATATTAAACTCATTACGACCGTTTCACAATCATAAAAAATTGACAGATTTGTAGTACACTAGTAAAGACATTGATGCCTTTCGTTCCTTAGAAACAAAGTTCTGCACAAGAAAAATGAGGAAACATTTCTTCCAGACATTCACACATCTACATTGGCAGGTGCATTGTTTCCATATAATGATTTCCACTTTGTCTCAATACAAACCTACACTGAGTTGTTTCCTAATTTTGTGTGGTTAAAGACACATGTTACGAATCTGTGCAATAAAGTAAGAAGTCAAGCATATATTTGAGCATCTAAATGCGTTGATGTTAGTGACATCTCTTAGATACGAGGATGCGCTAAAAATTAGAGCCTCAGAATTTTTTTTGTGAAAACTCTTAAAATTTTTAAGAAATAATACAAACGTTGTTAACTTCCTACGTGTATTCATTTCTACATATTTATTTCTCAACATAGTCACCCGGGCGACGAACACATTTCTCTCAAAGAGAGACTCGTTTGTTAATACAGTCACTGTTGAATGTTTGATTTTGCTGATGCAGCCACATCACCTCGGCTCACATCGCTTCATCACTGACAAATTGAATTCCTTGAACGTGTTCTATAAGTTTTGTTAGCAGAAGAAAATCGAATGGGGCCAAGTCGGGACTGTATGGCGGTGACCCCGAGAAGTCGGATTGTTACAGACGTTGCAGCACTGGTGTGCAATCTCGCACTGGCATGCAGAAGAGGACGGTGCTCCCTTTGTGAACAAACTCTTCGAATTTGAAACTAGGTTACAGCACGCTGTTTCTCACACACCAACATAGTTACGTTACATACCTCGTGTTACACGCTACAACTCAAAGCCGGAGCCCTCTAGCGGCAGAGGGCTGGAAATACGTACACATGAATAATGAAGATGTGAAATGTCAATAACGTTATTTTTATTTAAAAAACTTCAAGAGATATAACATAAAACATTCGGAGGCGTTACCTCTCAGTACACCCTCGTAACAAGGCAAGTTTAGGAGCTACTGAGGAGTTAAAATAAATTTTTAGTTTGCCACTGTCTCTAGCTAAGCTGGGTAAGTAGTTTTTGTAAATGAAACAAAGTAACTGTATCCTTACCACAAAACGTTTAAAATATTCGTGAATCCAGTGCCGATGTACCACATTCTGTAGTTTTCCAGTTTTATATTTCCTAAGAAACAGCTTATTATCAGTTCAGCTGTTTAAGCCACACAACGTGTTAATGTTTGTTTGAATATATGTTCAGAAGCTTGTCGTCCCGTAGAGAGAAAACTTTAGTTATTACCAGGTTGTTAGAAAATATATACTGTCGCGTACGCTAAGAATTTTATGCGAAGACTGTGAATGGGCGAACTGAGATGCGAAGCCATCAGATTTTAGCTTCTTAGATACGTTTACGCTACAGGTATCGAATTTAGTGTTCCCGCGTTGCAACAAAGCGAAGGTAAGATCATTTTCACGCTCACTCTCTGAGCAACATTCCATCTGTACCAACAATTTTGCAGGGACCGTTTTATTACATCTCATGTGAAAGTTATTCAAATCTCACATTCCGTAAAACAGATGGTACTTCAAGCGAACTGTTAAATTTGGGTTTTTGGACATTGAATAAGGTTTTTCAGTGCTGTGGAGAAAGCTAACAGTTTCTCTTTGGCCTATATTGTTGTCTTAACGGAAATAAGTCATGACATCTCAAACCGTAGCACGTCTTGTAGTCGCCCCTGCTCTAGTTGGTGCAATATTAAAGACAATCCCTGCACAACCCTTGCTAGGAATGGGTCCTCGAATTGTTGAGCTATCTTCTATCAGCATTTTTTGTCGTTTTGCTATCCTTCTGTCGTAGTAGTATGTCGGCCGAGATATAAGAGAGGTGAAATAAAGTTCTAAAGCTTTTATAAATTCGATTTTGGTGTTCGTATCATATTGACGCCCTCCATAAACTACGGACCTTGCCGTTAGTGTGGAGGCTTGCGTGCCTCACCGATACAGACAGCCGTACCGTAGGTGCAATCATAACGGAGGGGTACCTGTTGAGAGGCCAGACAAACGTGTGGTTCCTGAAGAGGGGCAGCAGCCTTTTCAGTAGTTGCAGCGGCAACAATCTGTATAATTGACTGATCTGGCCTTGTAGCACTAATCATAACGTCCTTGCTGTGCTGGTACCGCGAACGGCTGAAAGCAAGGGGAAACTACAGCCGTAATTTTTCCCGAGTGCATGCAGCTCTACTATATGGTTAAATGATGACAGCATCGTGGATAAAATATCAGGAGAAAGAAAACTGGCGCACTACGGATCGGAGAGTGGAATGTCCGATCCTTTAATCGGGTAAGTAGTTTTGAAAATTTAAAAAGGGAAATGGATAGGGTGAAGTTAGATATAGTGGGAATTAGTAATGTTCCGTGGCAGGAGGACAAGACTTTTGGTCAGGTGAATACAAAACCAGACAGGGGTAATGCAGATGAAGTTTTAATAATGAATAAGAAAATAGGAGTGTGCGTAAGATGTTATGAACAGCATAGTGAACGCATTATTGCACAAAGATAGACACAAAGACCACACCCACCACAGTAGTACAAGTTTATACGGCAACTAACTCCGCAGATGATGAAGAGATTAAAGAAATGTATAAAGAAATAAAAGAAATTATTCAGATAGTTAAGGGAGCAGAAAATTTAGTAGTGATGGGAGACTGGAATTCGGTAGCAGGAAAGGAAGAAAAGGAAAAATAGTAAGTGTATACGGACTGAGGGAAAGGAATGAAAAAGGAAGTCACATAATAGAGTTTTACACAGAGCATAATTTAATCATAGCTCACATTTGGTTTGAGAATCATAAAATGATGTTATGTACGTGGAGGAGACCTGGAGGGACCCGGAAGGTTTCAGCTTGATTATATGATGGTAAGACAGAGATATAGGACCCAGATTGTAACTGTGAGATATTTCCAGGTGCATGTGTGGACTCTGACCGCAGTTTATTGGTTGTGAACTGTTGATTGAAACTGAAGAAATTGGATAAGGGAAAGAAATTAAGGAGATGGGGCCTGCATAAACTGAAAGAACCAGACATTGTAGAGGGTTTCAGAGCGAGCATTACGCAACGGTTGACTAGAAGAGGGGAAAGGAATACAGTAGAAGACGAGTGGGTAGCTTTAAACGATGGAATAGTGAAGGCAGCACAGGATCAAATAGGTAAAAAGATTAGACCTAGTTGAAGTCCTTGGATAACACAAAAATATTGAATTTAATTGATGAAAGGAGAAAGTATAAAAATGCAGTAAATGAAGCAGGTGAAAAGGAATAAAAACTTCTCAAGAACGACACTGAAAAAAAGAGCAAAATGACCAAGCGGTAACGGCTAGAGGATAAATGTAAGGATTTAGAAGCATATATGACTAGTGGAAAGATACTACCGCCTAGAGGAAAGTTAAGGAGGTCTTTCGAGAAAAGAGAATGACCTGTATGAATATCGAGATCATAGATGGAAAACCAGTCCTAAGCAAAAAAGGAAAGCTGAAAGGTGAAGGAGAACACAGTGAGTCGATACAAGGGAGACGTACTTGTAGGCAGTATAATATAAACGGAAGAGGGAATAGATGAAGATAATAAGGGAGATACAATACTCTGAGAAGAATTTGACAGAACACTGAAAGATTAAGTCGAAAAAAGGCTCTGGGAGTAGACGACATTCCGTTAGAACTACTGACAGCACTGGGAGAGCCAGCCATGACAAAAATCTTCGATCTAGTGAACAAGATGAATCAAAAAGGCGAAAAAACGTCAGACTTTAAGAAGAATGTAATAACTCCAATTCCAAAGAAAGCAGTTGCTGACAGGTATGAATATTACCGAAGAATTAGTTTGATAAGTCAAGGCTGCAAAACAATAACATGAATTCTTTACAGAAGAATGAAAAAAACTTGTAGAAGCCTACTTCGGGGAAGATCAGTTTGGATTCCGGAGAAATGTAAGTACACGCGGGAAAATACTGACCCTAGAAGGGGTAAGAAAAGGCAGCACCTACGTTTACAGCATTTGTAGAGTCAGAGAAGGCCTTTGACAATGTTGACTGGAATACTTTCTTTGAAATTCTGAGGGCAGCAGGGGTAAAGTACATGGAGCGAAAGGCTATTTACAACTTGTACAAAAACCTGACGGCAATTGTAAGAGTCGAGGGGCACCAAAGGGAAGAGAGTGAGACAGTGTTGTGACCTGTCCCATACGTTATTCAATCTGTACATTGAGTAAGCAGTACAGGAAACAAAAGTAAAATTTGGAATAGGAATTAAGTCCAGGGAGAAGAAATAAAAGCTTTGAGGTTTAACGATGAATTGTAATACTGTGAGAGACAGCAAAGTATTTAGAAGAGCAGTTGAAGGGAATGGAGAGGGTCTTGAAGGGAGGATATTAGATGAACACTAACAAAAGCAAAACAAGGATAATGGAATGTAATTGAATGAAATCAGGTGATGTTGAGGGAATTAGATTAGGAAACGAGACACTTAAAATAGTAGATGAGTTTTGCTATTTGGGCAGCAAAATAACTGGTAGTGGCCGAAGCAGTGGGAATATAAAATGCAGACTGGCAATAGCAAGAAAAGCAATTCTGAAGAAGAGAAATTTGCTAACATCAAGTGTAGATATAAGTGTCAGGAAGCCTTTCCTGAAAAAGTTTATGTGGAGTGTAGCCATATGCGTCAGTGAAACATGGACGATAAACAGTTCAGACAAGAAGAAAATAGAAGCTTTTGAAATGCGGTGCTACAGAAGAAGAATGTTAAAGACTGGGTGGGTAGATCACGTAACTGATGAGTAAGTACTGAATAGAATTGGGGAGCAAAGAAATTTGTGGCACAACGTGACCAGAAGAAGGGATTGGTTGGTAGGACATATTCTGAGACATGATGGGATCAGCAATTTAGTACTGGAGGGAAATGTGGGAGGTAAAATCGTAGGGGGAGAACAAGAGTTTATATAGTAAGCAGATTTAGAAGGGTGCAGGTCGCAGTAGTTGCTCGGAGATGACGAGGCTTGTACAGGACAGAGTAGGTTGGAGAGCTGCAGCAAACCAGTCTTCGGATTGACAACAACAACCTTATACACTCAGTACCATCGCATATTAATAGCGTGGCTAACGGTTATGAAATATTTCTTAGTACACACTTACAAAATAGTAGCTCATAATTTAATGTGTACTTCAGAATCTGTTAAAAGTTCAAACAACTTTTGGGGAGTGCAAATACGGCGCAGACATATTGTGAATAACAATGAAAAAGATTCAATACTCAATAACAATTCAAATTATCATAAAAATCATAACTACTAAAAATGATGAGATGTTTCCAAAATCCGAATAGCATACATCAGTTTTACGCTCGTATATAGCTGGTGTCTACCGGATCCTGTAATTTATCCCAAGGGAAGTTATCTGGCCTGGCCCATTCAGCATTCATGCCCTGTACATTTTGACAAGCATCGGTTGGGTGCACCAGCCGATGTCCCCTGTCAGGACGGACCAACACAGAGCCACCAATGTGGTTGACTCCTAATGTGGATAACTTTCCAAATGCTGGTACTTCGTAACTGTCCATCTACAATATGAAAACATAACCATTATAAATCTGAAGTAAGGTCTGTACTGATGTGAAACGATTAGTTACGAATAAAGCACCTTCATACAGCTATGCGGCGTTTAAAAACACCTCATCGTTTTTACTTTTTTGACTGGTGCAATGTTTTTTTTTGATGCGATGATGGCCACCGCATTAGAGAGTACTGGGGTACATTAGTAGGATCTACTCACAGTACTATAGCACATAGACAGTGGTGTTAAAGCGCCTGAAAACGCAGCCGTAGTCGCTTATAAATCGACTGCAAGTAAATTAAATCATATCCGAGTGGAAGAAAAGTGGAGATAGAATAGCCTTTGTTCTTCGTAACAAAACTAGTCATTTTTATCCCTATTTTCCATTTCTCAACAATTTTGTGGAGAAAATCCTGTTTTCTTATTTTATCAATCAACTTGATTGTTAGTACCGTGTAACATCACATCTCAAACGCTTCGATTCTCTTCTTTTTCACATTCCCCCCCCCCCCCTCCAAAACCAACATTCTCAGAAATTTCTTCCCCAATTCATGACCCTTAATTCGTAGTGGTTGATTGCTTTTAGAGAGGAATCTCATGTATGTGTCTGCCAGTCTGCTTCTTACATCCCTTCGTCCGTATTGCGTTATTTTGCTTCCAAGGTAATAGAATTTCTTCATTTCGCCTAACTACATGATCCTCAGTTTTTATATGAAATTCGTCGCTAATCTCATGCCTGCCCCTCATTACTTTCGTATTCTGTTCATTACATTAAACAAATCTTGTAATTCTTCCTGACTTTTGCTGAAGATAAGTCATGTGACTAGGGCCTCCCGTTGGGTAGACAGTTTGTTCGGTGCAAGTCTTTAGAGTTGACGCCACTTCAGCGACTTGAGCGTCGATGGGGATGAAATGATGTTGATTAGGACAACAGAACACAACACCCGGTCCCTGAGCGGAGAAAATCTCCGACCCAGCCGATAATCGAACCTGCGCCCTTAGGATTGACAGTCTATCGCGCTGACCACTCAGCTACCGGGGGCGGACAGGATAACAGTGTAATCGACGAATCTGAATATTCATGACCATTGACATCGAACTTTACTCCCAGTCCTTAATATTTCTTTTAACTGCGTTCTTTTAACTGCACTTTTTTCTTGGTTTTCCACTCTTATTGTTGATTCTGCATTCTTGTACATGTTTCCGTACAGCGTATACCTATCACTCTGAGAATTTCAAACATCTTATACTGTCTTGGCTTGTCAAACGCTTTTCCACCAACGAATCCAATGAAAGTGTCTCCAGTTTTCTTAAGTTTTTCCTGCACTGTCAAGTGCAACGTTAGAACTGCCTCACTGAAACGTTCACCTTCCCTGCAGCCAAACTAATCGTCATACAACAGAACCTCAGTTTCTTTCCGTTTATTCTTTCATATAAAAATTTTTCCATTTGAGGATGTTACTACAGCGTATATGCATCGCAGCACAACTCCATTGCGGGTACATTAGCACTGCCATGTTCGCAAGAGATTAGTGTGGCGTTCGTGTCTTCCCTACTTGCGTGCTGTAAATACGGAAACTTGAACAATGTCGACGTTATTGCCAAATGAGTTCAAACAGGATCAACATACTATTAGTTTTTTCTTGGCTGCGTGAGGGCAAACATCGGTAGACAACCATCGGAGAATGAAGGATGTGTATGGGGCATATGTCAATCGGAAACCACGGTTGTGGAATGGTGCACCAACTTCTGGGTGCTGCTTCTACACGATAACACACGTCCAAATATCGCAAATGTCGTAAACGCAGAAGCTGCGCCAACCCAAGTGGGAGACACCCGAGCACTATCCCTATAATCCTGATGACTCTCCATGCTGCACTACTGGTCATTAAAATTGCTGCACCAAGAAGAAACGCAGATGATAAACCGGTATTCATTGGACAAATATATTATACTAGAACTGACATGTGATTACATTTTCACGCAGTTTGGGTGCATAGATCCTGAGAAATCAGTACCCACAACAACCACCTCTGGTCGTAATAACGGCCTTGATACGCCTGGGCATTGAGTCAAACAGAGCTTGGATGGCGTGTACAGGTACAGCTGCCCATGCAGCTTCAACACGATACCGCAGATCATCAAGAGTAGTGACTGGCTTATTGTGACGACCCAGTTCCTCGGACACCATTGACCAGACGTTTTCAATTGGTGAGAGATCTGGAGAATGTGCTGTCCATGGCAGCAGTCGAACATTTTCTGTATCCATAAAGGCCCTTACAGGACCTGCAACATGCGGTCGTGCATTATCCAGCTGAAATGTAGGGTTTCGCAGGGATCGAATGAAGGCTAGAGCCACGGGTCGTAACACATCTGAAATGTAACGTCCACTGTTCAAAGTCCCGTCAATACGAACAAGAGGTGACCGAGACGTGTAACCAATGGCACCCCATACCATCACGCCAGGTGATACGCCAGTAAGGCGATGACGAATACACGCTTCAAATGTGAGTTCACCGCGATGTCGCCAAACACGGACGCGACCATTATGACGCTGTAAACAGAACCTGGATTCATCCGAAAAAATGACATTTTGCCATTCGTGCACCCAAGTTCGTCGTTGAGTACACCATCGCAGGCGCTCCTGTCTGTGATGCAGCGTCAAGGGTAACCGCAGCCACGGTCTCCGAGCTGATAGTCCATATACATCTACATCTACATGATTACTCTGCAATTCACATTTAAGTGCTTGGCAGAGGGTTCATCGAACCACAATCATACTATCTCTCTACCTTTCCACTCCCGAACAGCGCGCGGGAAAAACGAACACATAAACCTTTCTGTTCGAGCTCTGATTTCTTTTATTTTATTTTGATGATCATTCCTACCTGTGTAGGTTGGGCTCAACAAAATATTTTCGTATTCGGAAGAGAAAGTTTCAAACGTCGTCGAACTGTTCGTGCAGACCGTTGTTGTCTTGCAAACGTCCCCATTTGTTGACTCATGGATCAAGACGTGGCTGCACGATCCGTTACAGCCATGCGGATAAGATGCCTGTCATCTCGGCTGCTAGTGACACGAGGCTGTTGGGATCCAGCACGGCGTTCTGTATTACCCTCCTGAACCCACCGATTACATATTCTGCTAACAGTCATCGGATCTCGACCAACGCGAACACCAATGTCGCGATACGATAAACCGCAATCGCGATAGGCCACTATCCGACCTTTATCAAAGTCGGAAGCGTGATGGTACACATTTCTCCTCCTTACACGAGGCATCACAACAACGTTTCACCAGGCAACGCCGGTCAACTGCTGTTTGTGTATGAGAAATCGGCTGGAAACTTTCCTCATGTCAGCACGTTGTATGTGTCGCCACCGGCGCCAACCTTGCGTGAATGCTCTGAAAAGCTAATCATTTGCATATCTCAGCATCTTCTTCCTGTCGGTTAAATTTCACGTATGTAGCACGTCATCTTCGTGGTGTAGCAATTTTAATGGCCAGTAGTGTATTATCACGCCTTCGGTCCGTTAAAAAAGATCGTGAAGGGTTAAAGATTCCTGCCGGACGAGGGTATGCAGCAGATAGTGACGGACTTCTTCAGGCAGCAAGACGCGAAGTTTTCCAAATGGGTATCTTCAAACTGGTGCGTCGGTTGGATGACTGCCTCAGTGCTCTCGGCGATTTTGCCCGATTGGCATACTGATTCTGGACTGCGCGCCCTTCAAACAGGAACTTTTTGATCGCTCCGTATACAGAGTGTTACAAAAAGGTACGGCCAAACTTTCAGGAAACATTCCCCACACACAAAGAAAGAAAATATGTTATGTGGACATGTGTCCGGAAACACTTACTTTCCATGTTATAGCTCATTTTATTGCTTATCTTCAAATCACATTAATCATGGAATGAAAACACACAGCAACAGAACGTACCAGCGTGACTTCAAACACTTTGTTACAGGAAATGTTCAAAATGTCCTCCGTTAGCGAGGATACATGTATCCACCCTCCGTCGCATGGAATTCCTGATGCACTGATGCAGCCCTGGAGAATGGCGTATTGTATCACAGCCGTCCACAATACGAGCACGAAGAGACTCTACATTTGGTACCGGGGTTGCGTAGACAAGAGCTTTCAAATACCCCCATAAATGAAAGTCAAGAGGGTTGAGGTCAGGAGAGCGTGGAGGCCATGGAATTGGTCCGCCTCTACCAATCCATCGGTCACCGAATCTGTTGTTGTGAAGCGTACGAACACTTCGACTGAAATGTGCAGGAGCTCCGTCGTGCATGAACCACATGTTGTGCCGTACTTGTAAAGGCACATGTTCTAGCAGCACAGGTAGAGTATCCCGTATGAAATCATGATAACGTGCTCCATTGAGCGTAGGTGGAAGAACATGGGGCACAATCAAGACATCACCAACAATGCCTGCCCAAACGTTCACAGAAAATCTGTGTTGATGACGTGATTGCACAATTGGGTGCGGATTCTCGTCAGCCCACACATGTTGATTGTGAAAATTTACAATTTGATCACGTTGGAATGAAGCCTCATCCGTAAAGAGAACATTTGCACTGAAATGAGGATTGACACATTGTCGGATGAACCATTCGGAGAAGTGTACCAGTGGAGGCCAATCAACTGCTGATAGTGCCTGCACATGCTGTACATGGTACGGAAGCAATTGGTTCTCCCGTAGCACTCTTCATACAGTGACGTGGTCAACGTTACCTTGTACAGCAGGAACTTCTCTGACGCTGACATTAGGGTTATCGTCAACTGCACAAAGAATTGCGTCGTCCATTGCAGGTGTCCTCGTCGTTCTAGGTCTTCCCCAGTCGCGAGTCATAGGCTGGAATGTTCCGTGCTCTCTAAGACGCCGATCAATTGCTTCGAACGTCTTCCTATCGGGACACCTTCGTTCTGGAAATCTGTCTCGATACAAACGTACCGCGCCACGGCTATTGCCCGTGTTAATCCATACATCAAATGGGCATCTGCCAACTCCGCATTTGTAAACATTGCACAGATTGCAAAACCACGTTCGCGATGAACACTAACCGGTTGATGCTACTTACTGATGTGCTTGATGCTAGTACTGTAGAGCAATGAGTCGCATGTCAACACAAGCACCGAAGTCAACATTACCTTCCTTCAATTGGGCCAACTGGCGGTGAATCGAGGAAGTACAGTACATACTGACGAAACTAAAAAGAGCTCAAACATGGAAATTAAGCGTTTCCGGACACATGTCCACGTAACATCTTTTCTTTATTTGTGTGTGAGAAATGTTTCCTGAAAGTTTGGCCGTACCTTTTTTGTAACAACCTGTATACTATTCTGGAAACCACGGTTGTGAAATGGTGCATTTACCTGCATTTGCCATCTTCATGGTTGCGCGGATAATATTTTTCCGGAAGTTAGATGTTAAGGTTATGTTTCCAGTCTCATAGATTCTACATACTAACGTGAATGATAATTTGGTTGTCACTTCCCCAGTAATTTTAGAAATTCCGTAGAAATTCAATTTATCACATGTGCCTTATCGTCCAAAACTGAGTCTGACTCTAATACTACGTATTCGAAATCAACACGTATTTTTTTTTCTGACAGCAGCAGACAGTTCTTCCATATTGAATAGGAGGCCCTCAGCGTTTGCTTGTCACCTATTTGTTCTCTTCTGTGCTTATAAAAGTGGAATTCGTTTTGCATTCTTGATGTTGACATCCTCGCTTTTAATTTCCCCGACAGCTATTTTGACTTTCGTGTATGCTGAATCCCTCCTTCCAAAACTACTTCCTTTTCGATTTATTCATATTATTCCGTCAGTCATTTCGCTTTCATTTCTGTAAACTTCGTATAAATTTCGTTCCTAAAAACCTTTCCTTGCTGTAATCCGGACTGCTCCATTTCGACATTTGCTCCATACTCTACTTTCATCTTCGCAACTCTGATGTACGCCTTCAAAATTCTGTTGCCTGTCTACAGTCGATTAGTTGTGAAAAGGAACATGACGGGTGGCACGCTGCTGCCAGCGTTCAAATGAAAAAGCAGCGTGCAAAAACGAAGCTACGCGTTAGTTGGCAGAGAACGTTTGTGCGCTAGGAGTGTTTACCTCTTCTCTCTCTCTCTCTCTCTCTCTCTCTCTCTCTCTCTCTCTCTCTCACACACACACACACACACTCACACACACATACTCTCTCTCTCTCTCACACACACAGAAGAGCTTTCCCTAAGTTGTCAGTGAGGTTAGGAGCAGTGGAGTTCTGATTACGATGACCATTGTTCTCTATTCTCTGGCAAGAAAATTCAAACTACGACCTCATTCTTAGTTCTTATGCAGAAAAAGCTATTTTTTTTGTGTGTGTGTGTGTGTGTGTGTGTGTGTGTGTGTGTGTGTGTGTGTGAGAGAGAGAGAGAGAGAGAGAGAGAGAGAGAGAGAGAGAGAGGGAGAGAGACAGAGAGACAGAGACAGAGACAGAGAGAGAGAGAGAGAGAAATAGAATAGTATCGTCTCTTCTCATACGTAATCTTCTTCGTTTGACCTTTCGATCCCTTTCCAAACTTGGTTCATAACTTTTTTCCATCTCTCTGGAGTTATTTGCGTGACAGCGTAGCTGACGAGTCTCACCATTTTAAAGTGACAGTGAACAGAGACATGTAACTATTTTGTGGTTACAGTTCTGTCCCAATGAGTCAGCTGTTAAACATAACGTTTTCTGTCGTAATTCCAAAACTTCTGCTCTTCCCATCTGCTATTAACTATACACACACAAACCTTTTAAACAAAATGTGCCGAAGCGCTCACCAAAAACCGGAGTCGTCTAGAACTGTTGAAACAGGGTGACGTTGCCATAGAAACGTAAACAATCGCATTACGTATTTGCTCGTGGCAGGCGGGTGGATGAACGAGGCAGTTGCGTCAAGTATGCTTTAACTTTCAGGACTCTGAATATACAGTCTCCTCCATTTTTTAACAAAATAAATAAATTATAGCACAGTGCCGACTTTGTAACATTCCATAATTCACCCACTTTTTGCCGTTGTGCAGAAATCCCATTTCGATAACAATACCGTCCAGATTTAACTGCCTGTAGTTACTGCAGGCCACGTCGTCCACTATGATTGGCTCCTACTATGACAAAAGATGGATGGTCTTAAAAAAATCAGCCTTATTGCCGAATGTGTTCTGGATATTACTAAACATCTTTCCGAAATTTTCGATGTTTACTCATAATAAAACAGAAAAAATCGTTTATAAATTGCCAGTTATGTATTCGACATTCTTTTCATTTCATACACCAGTTATGCATGTCTGATTGTACCTAGCGCATCCATTGCGCAAAGACTCTCACACGTTCTTTTAAGTAAGAAAGTGTAACTTACCTTGGTAACGTAACTTTCCATCCGAGTTCATTGGTGTTCGTAACGTATTGTTTTACCGTAAATTTAATGCATGTTAGTCCACTATTAGCCATAGTGCTAGTTCCTATCAAGATTACTACCACTAAAAAGTAGTTCTGTTGTACAGTAAAAGTGCAGATTGACTAAAGAATTTTAAAAGAACATTATTATTATTTCACCTTTCAGAACAGACATATTTTTACCACCAATACGTCAAGAATTACAGTGTGTGTGTGTGTGTGTGTGTGTGTGTGTGTGTGTGTGTTGTTTGAAGTTTTCGGGCACTAAACAGCGTGGTCATCAGCGCCCACAAGAATTACAAAGTTCACCTTCGTAATTCTGCTGAAGGCCTTGCCACTTCAGTGACTAGAGATTTAAATGGGAAAATGCACTCTACAGCAATAGTGAAATACAGTGTCCGTAACTGAGATACAGTACACGCATCAAATTTACTGGTAAAGCTTTTTACAAAAGTGTTATTAGTCATCATACGGACAACACACACACATTTTCACTGTGTGTTGTTCGACTGTTTTTGGTTGAAACGTTATTTTCTTGTTATTAGTGACTTGAGATTTTCTGTTTTGTTTTGCAGATCATCCAGTGTTATTTCCATATCCTCTCTAATCTTCTCGAACCTACCTACTTCCTGCTTCTGAGTCCAGTGTTTCTCTACAAATCTTCTTGTTGATCTGGTTTCTTCATTCTTGACGTAGTGACAAAAAGTCCTCCTCTGACGAATAGTATCCGTAATACGCTCCATTTCCCTGTACACCACTTCGTTTGGCACTATCCTCCACTGTCCCTCTTTTAGAAATATTTTATTTATACATGTTCTAGTTATTGTTCTCTAAACTTTTGGGAATTTGTCGATTTTCTTTCTACGATTACGCTAAAAACAATTTCACTTGTGCATGTTACCCCTGGCTGAACCAGCTTTCTGTACCTTTTTAATTATTTTTTTATCGATAACATTTTTATTGTATGTAGACCATGTTAGTTTTTAAGCCTTTATCATTTGATTAATTCTTTCTTGCTAAGAGTGTTTCTCATTCAACTTGTATGTTATAATTTCTCCTAGGTATTTAAACTGTTTCACTGTTTTTACTTTTATGTTGTTTACCCTAAGGGGGTTTGTTACTACTGGGTCTGTTACCACATCTCAGTCTTTTCGGACGGTGTCTGGAATCCTGTTTTTCTACTTTATTTTGTAGACTTTTATTTTTGATTTCTGGGTTGTTGTATGTAATTAGCTAATAACGCTAAGTCGTCTGCAAATCCTAAGCTATTTAAGTTTATTTGATCTTTCTTGGTTCCAGTTTGTATTTTCTTAGAATTTTCCTTGAACCACTCTCTCAACAAGTGTTCCAGGGCAGAGTCGTGGAGTGGTGGTCATAGACCTTGCTCCTGTTTTAATCGTAATCGGTTCACATAGTTTTTCATCAGAATTTTTGCTTGTTTTGATGTTTGTCAATGTTAATTCTATTTATTAATCTGGGTTGAAGTCCGAAATATGTCAAATATAAAACACCTGTGAATACAATCACAGGCTTTTTTTAAGTCTACGAAGAGTGTTACTTGTTGTTGTGTCTTATTTTTTTGCAGATATCCATACCGAATTTTAAAATGATTATCTTTCACAGGCAGCTTCACTAGTGTCTTAATTCTCTTTGGCAGTCTCTGTTGTACAGAATTATTGACAAAACTTTGTACATGCAATTCAAGAACGAAATACCTATATAGTTATCTGGAGTTGTTTGCTCTTCTTTTGTGTAATGGATGTGTTATAGCTACAGTCCAGTGTTCTGGTTGATCTTGGTTGTCCCAGAATTTCACCATAACGCTAAATAATGATATCTTTGCTTGTTCTGCATCATGTTTCCAGAGTTTCATAAGTGTTAGAACATCTCCATTAGCTTTGTATTATGTTGATGTGTGAGTTCGTAGCGTTTTCCCTATAAGTTTAATAACCACAACAGCTACACTTAATGGAGACTTTAGTCATAAATAATATATTCTGATTCACTGTCTACAACAGTCTGCCAACGCTAGAATAACTTCTAGATTCCGCGACTGTGGAAATCAGTGCTTTTGAGGAGCAGAATTCGTCGAGCTATATTTGGAGTGCATATCCATCCGGAAAGGAAGTTCCTTGAAGGTTGTTCGGTAGAGACTGGAAAAGGTGAAAATCTGAGGGCGCAAGATCAGGTGAATAAAGTGTGTGCGAAACAACTTCCCAACCCACCTCGTGTATAAGTCTTTTGTCAGTCTAGCAGAATGCGGGCGGGCATTACACAGTCTCACTGGGCGTTGTTCTTGGAGTGCGTCTGCAAGACATCTCAGATGTTAACAATAAATTTCAGCAGTGACGGCTACACCTTAGGGAAGCTGTGTCACCAGTTGCACAACATTATTTTTTATGGTTCAAAAATGGCTCTGAGCACTATGGGACTTGCTGTGTGTTATATCCTAGCCAGTAATGCCACCCGAGCCCGCTGCCAAAAGGCTGGCAGCATCAAAGTCCGGACGCCGTCCACATAAGCAGCGCCAGCGAGACAGGAAATCGCCGCAAGTCTGCGCGCGCCACCGCTGGCTTCTGGCTTCTTAAGCGCTGGAGTCGCGAGCGCTAGGACAGTTCTGTATTCGCCGCTCAGTTGTATACTCGCCACCGAATTGTGTACTTGCTAGTCAGTTGTGTGTTCATCGCAGCAGCGTTGTTGTTTGTCGTCAGCCGACGCTGACCTAACCGCTCCGACTCGAACTAGAAAGATTTCTGTAGACACGGAGTTCACTACTGTGTTGCTGTATCTTCGTTAATAAAGATAAGTACCGACTTTTATTTAATCAGAGTGTTTGGGTTTTCATCTTTCTGTTCACTGTTCCAGCGGACCGGTCGGCCCGCTATTAAAAGTGTGGCGGTGACTTCGTAAGCCGTTTCTACAGCGAATTGTTTGTCGCTACGAACGCCGCCACAAAACTGGCGACGAGGACTTCCGAACTCGTGTGCAGGGCTGGTTCAACTTGTTTCTTGTTATACTAGTTGTAGAGATAAAATTTTGGGGGCTGGTTTAATTTGTGTTCACTATGTCTGCCGAATTACAACAGTTGATCTTGTTACAGAGTCAGCAAATACAAAGTCTGGTGGAAGCAATCGCCAAACAAGCGGCTAATCCTCCAACACAAAAGGAACAAGCACAGGCAGCACCACCTTTCCGTGCTTTTGATGCATCAAGAGAAGAATGGCGAGAATATTTCGCGCAGTTGCAGGCGCACATGACAGTCTACAAAATCACAGGTACTGAGCGGCAGCTTTATTTAATTTCCACTGCAGGCGTGGAAATCTATCGACTACTTTGTAAGTTGTTCCCGGAATCCAAGCCAGAAGCTTTAGACTATGACGTTGTTGTTAACAAGCTTGCTGAGTATTTCGAGTCGCGAGTTCATGTGGCAGCAGCCAGATTCAAGTTCTTCAGATTAAAAAAACTGCCACATCAATCTAATAAACAGTGGTTAACAGATTTACGGGGCCTCACCCGTCAGTGCCGATTTAATTGCGTGTGTGGAGCTTCCTACAGTGATGTCATGTTACGAGACGCTATTACTCAAAACATTGCAGATTCTCGTATTCGTGCTGCTATCTTAAAGTTGCCTGACCCGTCATTAGAGACTGTGATGAACATCATTGAAGCCCAAGATACTTTTGACTATGCTGAGTGTGAGTTAGATCAGCCATGTATTTCTCGAATTGCCTGTGCTAAGCAAGTTATGTCACGCCCGCGGCCCCACCGGCAGAATCAGACTGTAAACACTAGCCGGCCGCGTCATGTTAAACCCATTCGTCAGCCGCGTGTGCAAAATGATAGAGTTAAGTCTTGCCCTAAGTGTGTTCTTGCTCATCCTCGTGAACGTTGCCCGTTAAGAAACGCGGTTTGTCACTTTTGTCAAAGGAAAGGACACATCCAGACTGTTTGTTTGCGTAAACGCAAGAACAATTCTAGTGCTGCCCAGCCCATGGATATTCATGTTCTTGAAAGCCAGCCCGCCAAGAAGGTCGCGTTTAAAGACTCTTCCACGGTTCGTGTGGGTAATAAACTTGTTCGCAATAAGCCACCCACCCAGCCCTCTTCTATGCGACCCAAGCGTAATTCAAACGCTGTAAAACGTAATGTACAGACTGCAAGTGAAGCGGGAGTTGTTGTTCCACCCGCCCAACCCACGAGTTGTCGTAAGCAGCGAACACGCGCTAAACGCGCTGATTTTGTGTCTTCCGCCTCCACTGCACCGATCCAGAGACAGTGTAATAAACTATTTGTGAAGCTACGCATCCAGGATAAGACCTTCAATTTTCAACTAGACACTGGTGCGTCTGTGACTCTCATAAATAGTGCTACGTATGCGGCTATCGGCCGCCCTAAACTTTCAGCGGCAAAACATTCTTTGGCTACTTATAGTGGAGAACAAATTCCTGTGTTAGGTGTATGTAGCGTGCCAGCCACATTCCGTGGCAATACAAAAACAGTTTCATTCACAGTGCTCCGCGCTACAGACAGTGTAAACATTTTCGGATTAGACTGTTTTGACTTGTTTGGCCTGTCTATCCAAGACAATGTGTTGCAAATTAATTCTGTTGTTGTTCCTCAGGACAGCATAACCGATTTGTGTAAACAATACAGTGACATATTTAAAGACGAACTAGGTTGTGCTGCGAACTTTGCCGCTCATATTACGTTAAAAGATAATGCTCAGCCTCGATTTTGTCGTGCTCGTCCAGTGCCTCACGCCCTCCGGGCACCTGTAGAAGATGAACTTCGTCGTTGGCAAAACAACGGTGTTATTCAACCCGTTTCAGCGAGCCAGTGGGCTTCTCCCTTAGTTATTATAAAGAAACCGTCTGGCAAGTTACGTTTGTGTGCTGATTTTAAGTCGACAGTTAATCCTCAGACTGTCATTGATTCTTTTCCTTTGCCTAGACCGGACGAGCTGATGGATAAGTTAGGGGAAGCTCGTTTCTTTTCCAAAATTGATCTCCGTGAAGCATATTTGCAATTGCCCCTCGACGAGCAATCACAACAGTATTTTGTCATAAACACGTCGTTGGGGTTGTTCCGTTTTCTGCGTTTGCCTTTTGGTTGTGCGTCAGCTCCAGCTGTTTTTCAGCGTTTTTTGTCTCAACTTCTGGCTAATGTGCCACCGTGTTGCAACTATTTATACGATATTGTTGTGTCCGGTCGGACGCCTGCTGAACATTTCCGTAATTAGGAGTGTTTGTTTAAAGTGTTGTCTCAGGCAGGCCTACGTTGCAACATCGATAAATGTTCATTTTTCCTTACGGAGATGGAGTATCTGGGACATGTTATTAATGCTCAAGGCATTCATCCCTCCCAGTCACATTTAGCAGCTATTCGTGATTTGCCCGCCCCTCGCAATCTGAATGAATTGCAAGCAGTTCTTGGCAAATTGACGTATTATATTAGGTTTATACCTAATGCATCACAGATTGCTGCACCGTTGCATCGTCTCCGCCGTAAGAATGTTCCGTTTGTGTGGTCAGCTGATTGCCAACCAGCCTTTCAGCAGCTTAAAGAAGCTTTATTGAATGATCGTTCTCTGGTCCATTACGACCCTAACAAGCCTCTGGTGTTAGCTTGTGATGCCTCTTCTTTCGGCCTTGGTGCTGTGTTGTCTCACCGAGTCGGTAACACCGAACGTCCTATTGCGTTCGCATCTAAATTGCTAAACAAAGCTCAGTGTAATTATAGCCAATTGGACAAGGAAGCGTTGGCTCTTGTGTTCGGTGTCACAAAATTCCATCACTACCTCTATGGTAGACCATTCTATTTAGTAACAGATCACAAGCCTCTGACGTCACTGTTTCATCCGTCTAAACCAGTTCCTCAGCGGACAGCTCAGAGACTACAACGTTGGGCTCTTTTGTTATCACAATACCAGTATGAGATACTGTATCGCCCTACAGCTCAACATGCAAACGCTGACGCGCTTTCTAGATTGCCGATTGCTGCGGATGATGTCTTCGATTCCTCTGATGGCTCTTGCCATCAGATTGACGCCGATGAGCATCAATCCCTCCGGGATTTTCCGATTGATTATCGTCAGGTGGCACTTGAGACACCTACGGATCCTCATCTGAGTTTACTATTACGTTTTGTTCAACGTGGTTGGCCGTCCAAGGCGAAGGACATATCGGATTCTGTGGTTCGTCGCTATTATCCGCAACGTCATCTGTTGTCTGTTTCGCACGGAGTTTTGCTGTTACGCACCGAGAATGACCAGCTTCGTGTCGTGGTTCCCCAAGTGCTCCAATCCAAGGTCCTCGACTTGTTGCATCAAGGTCATTGGGGAGTGGTCCGCACCAAGCAGCTTGCCCGCCGTCATTGTACATGGATCGGCATTGATAAGCAGATTACGCAGATGTCTACAGATTGTTCGACGTGTGCCGAACACCAAGCTGCTCCGCCTCAACGCTATTTTGAGTGGGCACGCCCTGCTGGTCCCTGGCAGCGAGTACATATTGATTTCGCTGGTCCATATTGGAATTCTCGTTGGCTCATCGTGATAGATGCGTTTAGTAATTTTCCGTTTGTTGTGCCCATGCAGTCTACAACGTCTGCACAAACTATACAGGCGTTGACTTCAATTTTTTGTATTGAGGGTCTTCCAGAAGTTTTAGTGTCTGACAATGGTCTACAATTTACCTCTGCTGAATTTGAAAGTTTTTGTTCTGCCAATGGCATTCGCCATGTTCTTACTCCGCCGTTCCACCCTCAATCGAATGGTGCAGCGGAACGTTTTGTACGCACATTCAAGGATCATATGGACCGCCTTCGTGCTACGCACTCTCGTCAGCAGGCCCTCATCACGTTCCTGTCGTCGTACCGGACCACGCCACGTGACGGCCCTTCGCCTGCGGAGCTTCTCCACGGCCGTCGTCATCGCACCCTACTACGGTTGTTGCACCCCCCGGATCGACCCGCCGCTTCTGAGCATCGCACGCGTTTTCAGCGCAACGACGCCGTTTTTTTTCAGAGTTTATCACGGTCGCCGTCGTTGGGAACGTGGTACCGTGATAAGTGTCCAGGGTCGCGGTTTTTATACTGTTCAAGGTGCTACTGGGGTGCACAGGAGGCATCAGAACCAGTTGCGCCGCGCTGGCCGCCCGGATTCTGCCGCTCGTTCTTTGTCCACAGATTTGGTCCGCGGCGGGTTCCAGCCGCGCCTTCCGACTTCGCTGCCGCCCCCAGGGCAGCAGCAGCAGCCGTCGCCGCTACCACGCCGACAGCCCGTCCCGTTGATGCCTCCCGCGCAGCTTCATCCGGGAGCAGCCCAGGTGGTCGCTCCGGCGCCTGCGGTCCCTCTTCAGTCGCCACCGCCTTCGGAGCTGATGGACGTCGACCCTTCAGCCGGGCCGCCTTCCCAAGCGGTGGCTGTGCAGCCTGTCCTGCAGCCGCTTTCCTTGGGCACCCCCAAGGAGTCTGACACCGCAGCGCCTTGTCCGGCGCCCACTCAGCAGCCGTCGACGCAGCGTCAGGAGACGCTGCCTCTCTTCGTGGGTCCCGACGCCCCGTCGCGTCCAGTACCAGAAGCTGCGCCCGTGGTCACAGGCGTGCACCCTGACCTCGGTTTTCAGTCGGTGTTTCCCGAGGCCCCGCGCAGCCAATGCTGGGGTGCGGACCGGGGACTGCCACCGACAACAGTCTCCGCCCCGGTCTCTTCTGCTACGCCTGCGGCCAGACCCCTCCCCCGCCGTCGACGCTCGCCACGTCATTACTCAACGACGGTGCGGCGATTTGGGGGGGAGGAGTGTTATATCCTAGCCAGTAATGCCACCCGAGCCCCCTGCCAAAAGGTTGGCAGCATCAAAGTCCGGACGCCGTCCACATAAGCAGCGCCAGCGAGACAGGAAATCGCCGCAAGTCTGCGCGCGCCACCGCTGGCTTCTGGCTTCTTAAGCGCTGGAGTCGCGAGCGCTAGGACAGTTCTGTATTCGCCGCTCAGTTGTATACTCGCCACCGAATTGTGTACTTGCTAGTCAGTTGTGTGTTCATCGCAGCAGAGTTGTTGTTTGTCGTCAGCCGACGCTGACCTAGCCGCTCCGACTCGAACTAGACAGATTTCTGTAGACACGGAGTTCACTACTGTGTTGCTGTATCTTCGTTAATAAAGATAAGTACCGACTTTTATTTAATCAGAGTGTTTGGGTTTTCATCTTTCTGTTCACTGTTCCAGCGGACCGGTCGGCCCGCTATTAAAAGTGTGGCGGTGACTTCGTAAGCCGTTTCTACAGCGAATTGTTTGTCGCTACGAACGCCGCCACAAAACTGTGGTCATCAGTCCCCTAGAACTTCGAACTACTGAAACCTAACTAACCTAAGGACATCACACACATCCATGCCCGAGGCAGGATTCGAACCTGCGGCCGTAGCGGTCACGCGGCTCCAGAATGTAGGGCCTAGAACCGCACGGCCACTCCGGCCGGCCAATATCTTTTATGGATTCACGTAGCTCTTTGTACGGGGAGTTTCTGCTCTGTTGGGCTCAACCATTCCTTTCTTTTCCTTAGTTAACGTAAAGACACCAATTCTCGTCACCAGCAACGATAATGGACAGAAACTGTCGGTGTTGTTCGCGAGCCATTGATGACCAGCAAGCAGAGATGCACGTATGGCCACCCGCTGCTTTTGTGATTTTCTTAGTGCATGCAGAACCCATAAATCTGATTTTTAAATCGACCCCATTACATGAAAATGTCGCACTATGGTGGAATGATCACAGTTCGTCACATTTCGGTTCTCGAATTGGATCATTGTGGTATAATCCGTTGAAACGATCTTCATCCAACCCAGGAAGTCAAAACTATTCTTCTTAAAGCGAGAAAACCATTTTTTTGCCGTGCTCTGTCCAATGGCATTATCCCCAAACAAGGGCAAATATTTCGGGCTGCCTCCATTGCTGTTACCCCTCTATTGAACTCGAACAGAGGAATACGTCGGAAGAGTTCCGATCTGAACACTTGCCACTTAATTTTCTAGCGTCCACAGGTCCATTCACTATCTCCAGATGACAAAATGACAATATGTAAACTCAGACAGCAACAGTGAACTACAAATAAAAAATGACAATCGATGAATAAATGCACAGCAACCGAAATACCCAGACGCAAAATAAAATCACTACGAACTTTTGCGCTTCTGGAGCTCTCTCGAAAATCTGTCGGCTACATGAGCTATTGCTGGGTTTACATTTTCTGGTGTTCTTATTGTGGTTCCTGTGTTTACTTGAAGTTTGGAAGATTTTCACAGTTTATTAGTTTGTAAAAGTTTCTGCTAAAATTTCTTCTGTATGTCCTCTATTGCTGTGGGCCGTCTTTTTATTATCATTAATGTTTAGTAGTAGTGCTTGAGGATCACATCTTTGGAGATGTCTGATAGATATTTTGTAGTAATCTCGTAATTTTTTCCTGTTATATTTTTCCATTATCAAAAGTATAGTTTTTTAGTATTGGCGTGTAACCATGCTTATTATTTTTTGTGTTTCCTTTCCTTGATTTGTTAGTTTCAGGTGCTATTCTTCCTGTTTTTGATTCTGATAACTTAACCAGGATTTGTGTCTGTTTTCTATTGCTTCATCACATTCATCATTCCACCATTTTCATTGGGTGTATTGGGGCTATTTGTTCAGCTATTTGTTTCAGTTGACGAACTGTTTCCTCTAGATTATCTGTTACTCTTATATTCCTGATTCATTATTCATATTAATTGTTATTTATCGGTTTCTAAGGGTCATAGGCTCTCGTTTTGGATCGGGATTTTTTCATTGGCAATAGGGTGAATTGAATTTTTATTTTAATCACGTTATGATCTGAACCACTGTCTGTCTCAGCTCTTTTACATTCTCATGAAGTGTATTGACTTCGAGGTTTCTGCAGGATTCCAATAAGCGCGCACGGGCGCGCGCTCGTTTATGTGTGTGTGTGTGTGTGTGTGTGTGTGTGTGTGTGTGTGTGTGTGTGTTTGTGTTTGTGTTTGTGTATGTGGGATATTAGGAGGAAATAATACTTAACTCTATAGTATTAAACTGATTCTTATATTCGTGTTCAGAAAAACAGAATCGTTGAACGACTAGAGAGGACGTTCATATTCATAGGACATGTACGTTAGTATGCTCTGCAGGAATGATTAGCATTTCAGTCACCTCGGTTCAGCATATGTTCTGTTGACTAGTAGGCACAAAGTCAGCAGTGAGCATTGATAATTTGTTTCCTGCGTGATGACATCGACGCTTATAAGGTGCGAATGGTGTCCTATGGCGTAGCCACCCAAGGTGCACTCATGTGATTTCAAAGTTCATCTGTGGTCGTTGGCATTGGGTCATAGCGATGTACCCACCACATCCCACACATTTTCGACTGGCGCCATGTCTGGTGATCTGCTGGGACTGAATAAATGGGTGACATCCTGTGGCTACAAGAAGGCGCGCATTCGTGCTCCAACATGTAGTCGTGCAGCGTCTTGCTGAAAAATGGCGTCTGGGTGTTGTGCAGAAAGGGTATGACTACGGGTCGCAGGATGTCATTCAGGTAAGTCATGCCGGTGACAGAACCCTTGACACTCACCAGCTGTGATTTGTTGTTGCACTCAATAGCTGGCGCTGTATGTCTTGTACGAATGCAGTCACGGCGATGCCGCTGCCCCTTCTTGCTGCGAACCAAAACGCTGTCATCATTTTCAAACAGACAGAACCTGGATTCGTTCGAAAACACTGTCTGATGCCATTCCTGTCCCCAGTGACGTCGTTCCACACACCATTGCCTTCTAGCATATTTCTGCACATTCATAAAAGGTAAACGAAGAAGTGGACGACGCGCACGTGATCCGTGCCGTAATAAACAGCGATGGTCTGTCGCCCCTGATAGACTTATCGCACTGTTCCACTGTTGCGCCAGAGCCGAGGAGGATCCAGACGTGTCCTGCAATGCCATTCGGATAAGTGTCGATCTTCTCAGGGGGTGGTCTGGGGGTTGCGATCTGACCCATTTCGTCGTGTTCTGAGGCCTTCCGTGAACCATCATGCACACACACGTTGCACTGCCGAGACATTTCGCCCACACGAGCAACAGTTTCCAGGATGGATGGATCACATCCTGCATACGTCTGCGAGGCATCCTGTACATCTGTTCAAATCACACTAATACATTACCTTCAGTTCATAACGACAACGAGAGCCGCAGGCGCGTTTTCCTGTAGGAGGTGTTGCGCCGCGGTATCGATGTTGACCTTGAACCCGCAGGCCGACATGGTTCAAATGGTAATCATTTCTGCAGGAAATACAGTGTACGTATCCTGTTAATATGAACGTCCTATCTCTAGTCTATCAAGGTGTAAAGTTTTTTCTGAACGTGAGTGTATACAGGGTGGTCCATTGATCGTGACCGGGCCAAATATCTCACGATATAAGCGTCAAACGAAGAAACTTCAAAGAACGAAACTTGTCTAGCTTGAAGGGGGAAACCAGATGGCGCTATAGTTGGCCCCCTAGATAGCGCTGTCATAGGTCAAACGGATATCAACTGCGTTTTTTAAAAATAGGAACCCCATTTTTTATTACATATTCGTGTGGTACGTAAAGAAATATGAATGTTTTAGTTGCACCACTTTCTTGGCTTTGTGATAGATGGCGCTGTAATAGTCACAATAATATGGCTCACAATTTTAGACGAACAGTTGGTACCAGGTAGGTTTTTTAAATTAAAATACAAAACGTTGGTACGTTTGAACATTTTATTTCGGTTGTTCCAATGTGATACATGTACCTTTGTGAACTTATCATTTCTGAGAACGCATGTTGTTACAGTGTGATTACCTTTAAATACCACATTAATGGAATAAATGCTCAAAATGATGTCCGTCAAACCTCAATGCATTTGGCAATACGTGTAACAACATTCCTCTCAACACCGAGTAGTTCGCCTGCCGTAATGTTCGCACATGTATTGACAGTGCGCTGACGCATGTTGTCAGGCGTTGTCGGTGGATCACGATAGCAAATATTCTTCAACTTTCCCCACAGAAAGTAATCCCGGGACGTCAGATCCGGTGAACGAGCGGGCCATGGTACGGTGCTTCGACGACCAATTCACCTGTCATGAAATATGCTATTCAATACCGCTTCGAGCGCACGCGAGCTATGTGCCGGAAATCCATCATGTTGGAAGTACAGCGCCATTCTGTCATGCAGTGAAACATCTTGTAGTAACATCGGTAGAACATTACGTAGGAAATCAGCATACATTGCACAATTTAGATTGCCATCGATAAAATGGGGGCCAATTATCCTTCGTCCCACAATGCCGCACTATACATTAACCCGCCAAGGTCGCTGATGTTCCACTTGTCGCAGCCATCGTGGATTTTCCGTTGTCCAGTAGTGAATATTATGCCGGTTTACGTACCGCTGTTGGTGAATGACGCTTCGTTGCTAAATAGAACGCGTGCAAAAAATCTGTCATCGTCCCGTAATTTCTCTTGTGCCCAGTGGTAGATCTGTACACGACGTTCAATGTCGTCACCATACAATTCCTGGTGCATAGAAATATGGTTCGGGTGCAATCGGTGTTGATGTAACATTCTCAACAACGACGTTTTTGAGATTCCCGATTCTCGCGCAATTTGTCTGCTACCGATGTGCGGATTAGCCGCGACAGCAGCTAAAACACTTACTTGGGCATCATCATTTGTTGCACGTCGTGGTTGACGGTTCACATGTGGCTGAACACTTCCTGTTTCCTTAAATAACGTAACTATCCGTGGAACGGTCCGGACACTTGGATGATGTCGTCCAGGATACCGAGCAGCATACATAGCACACGCCCGTTGGGCATTTTGATCACAATAGCCATACATCAACACAATATCGACCTTTTTTGCGATTGGTAAACGGTCCATTTTAACACGGGTAATGTATCACGAAGCAAATACCGTCCGCACTGGAGGAATGTTACATGATACGACGTACTTATAAGTTTGTGACTGTTACAGCGCCATCTATCACAAAGCGAAAAAAGTGGTCCAACTAAAACATTCATATTTCTTTACGTACTTCACGAATGTGTAATAAAAATGGGGGATCCTATTTAAAAAAAACTCAGTTGATATCTGTTTGACGGATGGCAGCGCCATCTAGCGGGCCAACCATAGTGCCATCTGGTTTCGCCCTTCAAGCTAGACGAGTTTCGTTGGTTGTAGTTTTTTCGTTTGATGCTTATTTCGTGAGATATTTGACCCGGTCACCATCAATGGACCACCCTGTATATTTCTAGCTGGAAGTTTGTCTTCTTCCAAAAGGATTTATTTTTCAGTTGTCTTTTTTTAAAAAAAATTACAAGATCGTATTTCCCCAAGATTTCTGTTTGATTGTATACCGCGTTGCGTTGTTAAATGGTGAGTGTACGCTGCAGACACTATTGTAATCACCTTTCATTAGTGTACGCAATACCATTCTGGCGCGAAATGTTATTATTGCAGATCTGAAGTATGATGAATTATGTACATCTATATATATTGCAGTTGATAAATAGAGCGTGCGTCATTTATATCTAAAGCATGTAATCTGCTTAGAAATAGTGTATGCACACATTTCTGATCGATATATAATCATTTCTATGCAAACTTTCGAAATAAATATTGTAGCAGGTATAAAGTAATAAATTTTGAAGACCATTTGCAAAACTGGAAACAGGCACTCAGAACCGGAATAGAAATACTTTACCTTTTCTCGCGTTGACTGGATGTTAATCGTTCTCTGGAAAACTGTGAGAACTAAAAATCCTTCAAAGATTGGGAGTAACGCCTTGGTATTTGAATAAAAACAAATATGTCTGTTACATAACTCACGTAAATGATTTGTTCTTGCACCTCGACCTCGACAATTTGCGAATAACTTACATATATCGAGGACAGAAAAGGCACATTTTTTGTACTCCACTAGTATTTCTCGTTTTTACGTTACTGTCAGAGTAGAAATAAATCGCATCTTGTTTCTCCATTAAAAATTTTGTTTGACTACTGACATGATTCGGCTATGCAGATAAACCTCAGTAGAGCTGCCCAGTAGATCGAAATTGCAAAAAATCCGAAAAATACAGATACTTCAGTTACACGAGTATAGAACAATTGTCTTATGTTTCCCACGGGGGTAATGACATAATTGTCGCCAAAACTATGGTTCAGTATTTTACAACATAAAATTCTACGAGCCAGAAGAATTGTGTGGAAACTGACTCAGGTGCGATAGTGTACGTACATGCTAGATCGTGCATAGTTGGTATCGTTGCAACTTCCATTTGTGTCGCTGGCCTGCCTATCGGGCAGGCGTTATGACGTCGGCCAGCAGCGTGCTACAGAGAGGATTCTGATGTATCGCGCGGCTGTCTATCCCCCAGGGGCTCCGCCCGGCGCGCGGCCTTTCCCTCGCTCTGCGCATGCGCGGCCTGTGGCCGGCATCTGTGCCACTGTGTCCCGCGCAGCGTTCGTCAGTCTGTCGGCGACTCTCAGCCGTGACGCAAGCGCTGAGCAGTCCGCTGCGTTCGGTTGCGGCGTCGGCGTGTGCACAGGGGTCGCGCGCCACAACTACTATCAGTGTCGCATGCAGTGCTGTGTCGGGGTCGGCTGACGCCCCACGTCTCTGCCTCTGTCACTGAAGTCGCCGTGTTTGACGTGAGTACAGCTGACATCTTGAAGGGTACTTTTTCTTTGTTGCTTGTTCAGTTCTTCCGCCGCATCCCGTTTCAACTGTGGGTGTAACATGGTCAAAGTGTGTTGTGCCTCTCTATGTAGTATCTGTACCGAGGTCCGTTATCCAATATGGCTGCGCTGATTGAAACGTGTGATGCTATCCCAAAAATTGTCTGAAACAGGTGTTACTATAACACACGTATTCAGGGATCAAAGGTTTATGAAACATACCCGGTTTCTGAGCACGTATAGCCTGCAGGGAAGTTAATAATGTGAAGAGAGAAAA
Source organism: Schistocerca piceifrons (assembly GCF_021461385.2). Classification (NCBI taxonomy): domain Eukaryota; kingdom Metazoa; phylum Arthropoda; class Insecta; order Orthoptera; family Acrididae; genus Schistocerca; species Schistocerca piceifrons. The sequence continues at coordinate 254,494,169 of NC_060143.1, read as the reverse complement.
AAATACTGATTTCTCGGTAACGATTCTGTTCTATCAACTGATAAAATATAAAGTTCGTCTTTAATGTGTTTACAACCTGTTTACAGATGTGTTGAGTAACATAAGGGCCGATACGTTACTTGGGTGTCATGTCACTCACGTAGTCTTTAGCAACATTTTTTAATAATGTCAGATTCTCTAACTATAATAAAATAATCGTGGTATGTTATTGCCATCGATAGATGTGGCATGAATATTTCCAAAGGGTCAATAAGTAGCCCTCAATAAAAATACACTGTTTAGATTAACTTTACAAATAAGTTTTGTATATTGAGTACCGAGGGAAATTGTGTTGTCGAATTGCTCCCTGAAGGCCAACAGAATCGTAGTTCTGTTTATCGCTAATCTCTATTTTTGTTTACAGATTCAGAAGATTAATCGCTCTACTCCAGGTTCTCGCTCCGCATCTTTTTGCTTTTACCTACATTCTGTTGTAACGTGTAATATCTCTCCTATGTCAGTACCGTAAGCTTCAAGAAGCAATGCTGCAGAGAGTTTTGACTTCTTCGCATGTATCGCCATTTGGGCGGTTCACTTTTCATGTGGTGGTTCATATATTTAGACTGTCACATGTTTTTAATTACTCTTTTTGCTGTTACGTCTTCCCTGTTCCCTTATCTCATGCCATTTCGCTCTTACAGCTGCACATTTTTAAACTGTGGAACATCTTTGATATAGATGTTAAACGACTGTGGTAACGTGTATAAAACACTTGTTTCCAATTTCTCCTATTACCCACATTCTGCAGTGAAATTTGACTTCTACAGTAGTTGATTTAATTTTGATCTCAGAGTTTAAGTTTTATGTAAATTTTATTACTTTTAGTGATACGTTCTCATTGGAAACAACTTCATATACATCTTCATACAAAAGTAACCATCGTGATGCTTTAATAATGGAATGATCAATGTGACGTTTAAAGAGCTTCAATTTGTGAACAAATAAAGCATGTTTCTCGAAATATGACATGTCAGTCGGAATTGGTGTTCGTATGGGAGTATATTAAAAGATTAACTCATTGTAATAAAGTAGAACATTTTTCTGAAGGTTATCCTATGCAGGTAGCAGCTTCCAAACATGCTGAAAAATCTTTTGTTGTTTCACTGCTGTTTCGGTAGGGGTAAGGTCGTTGTTGGCATCGGCTGATTCGTATATATAAGGGCAAACATGAGGCTCTCAACAGTTAAAGGAGATAGCGTCGTGGAAAGGCAGTGCGTATTCACCGTGTCATGTTAACTGCTACCACGAGAATGCTTTATATGTACATTTGTTTCTCTGTTAATATTGCTTCAAAATGATCATTTAGTTATGAGAAGTTTTACATGTGCAACTTATATAAAGTATATAAATACAGAGAGAATTTTTCACTCAGCTGTGTAGCATGGGCTTACATGAAAATCCGGACAGATTGACGTTGGGTGTGCATTTTTTCATCCCAGATGTGTTACCAGATTCCCGTACTCGAATGATCTGGTATGCAGCTTTAATCAAGCTGGAGCTCTTGTACTAGATTACTAACGGCTATACCTTTTAAAGTGCTAAAGATGGAAAATAACTCTTAAGAACAAGGCTTCAAATTAAGAAATTCAACATTTGCTCGGGTCGGAGGGACACGGTGTTAATGTACATTGTATCAATTAATGCAACCTTATAGTCACATATCCACCGGCAATTACCCACCAAATTAAATATTACTTCTTACCCACTTGTAAAACTGACGGATTACTTCTACGTTATGAGTCATAGTGCCTCAATACATAAAGACTCTTGAACCAAACATTTCCACCTATGTGGCTGCAGGTTTCATCTGCGCGGTGAACGTGAAGTGACTTGCAACAGAAGACGAAACGTGGGACAATTTAACTGTATGGTGACATTCTCTCACGTGTTGAAAGGTTTTGATGTAGATGACGACAGTAAAAGTGTACGTTGGCCTGTATACAGTTTTTAACGGAATTCGTAGAAAATGTTACGGAGAAGTGTTCGCAAGTAATGTGAATTAAATGGGCAAAGGAATTGCAAGAGGCGCAGTAAATTTACAGAACCGAGAAAAGTAAGCAAATGGTACTGGACACTATACACTTGTAAAATCTATTTTTTTCCATGAAAGCTAGCCATAAAGAGAAAGTCACATAAGGGTTTTTAATCATAACTCATGAGTATATTTCACAAAAACATCTACAGTTCGAGAGTAACTCTTATGACAAACAATGTACGGGGCAGATGTATGTACTTTACTTCTGGCATACTTATCCAAGAGTCTCTAATCTCTCTTTGCGTAATTAGAGGTTTAGTCATGCAGGGCTTTGATATCTCTGAAAGTTCTTTCTGTTTACAGTACTTAATCTTTCGTAAATGGTTCTGAAACGTCGCCTTATAAAGAATGTGTCACCATCGGAAACAACGAAATTAACAGGGGATATCAAAGTGGTAAGAATGGTGGTAACTACTTAATAAATAACTCGCTGCATTAATGTACCCAAGTAGTTCTGTCAACACAATGTGGAAAATAGGTCTAAGATGTCTCCGTATACTTCACCAATTACTCTGCAACATTTTAATAACGTGCTTCTAATCTTCAGACACAACTGGCCATAGACTTTGTTCTCTCTCGTGTGGTTGCATAAGACATCGGCAGGGACAGCTGAATCACCATGACACTAACCTTTTCATTGGGTTATGTACTAGAAATTTGTTACTGCCACACTTGCCATTTTAGTATCTTGTAAATTTCGTTGCATCCGATGGCGAAACACGTTATAAGGTGAAACACGATATAAGGAAATGTTTCTGAACCAGTTTTGAAAGATTAAGTGCCAAAAATGGAAGAAACTTAAACATCCAAAACCTCTGTGGCTACACAGCTAATTAGACGAAGGAAGATAAGTATGACGGAAGTAAGGTATATCTTGGCCCAAAAATATCGTAACTCTCGGCCAAACCTCACCTGTATTTTTTACAGTAGAAGTCGCCCAAAGCTCAGAGCGTGAGTTAGTATCTATTATGTGGCTGTCGCCTGTCTGGATATCGTTCCTGATACAGATACAGTGCAGGTTGCATAAATCGATATCGGTGGGGGCAGCTGTATCATTATGTATGTATACTGCGGCAACTTTACTTGGTCGGGTTAGCTCAACGCTGAAACGTTCCTTTCGTCAGCATCTCGGAGCTGCCTTGCTGGCGCAGCCAGAATGCACGCACTCTTGGCAATGTGCAGAGTGCGAGGTAAATGACGCGGCGCACTGTTCTGCGGTTTTAAAAGAAAACGTTTACTGGCGGACCTGACTTAATTCTCTGCTCTGCTACACCATGAAATGAGTCTAAGGGTCGCCAAACTCGATTTGACCCTCGTGACGGACTTCCCACAACTACAAAGTCAATAATTAAAAGCCCTGTGGGTACGTAACTACTTTTCGAAGAGATTCCGGGGTGAGACTACTGGACTGGAATATTTTCGCCGTTAACAGATCTATATGCCCCCTCAAACTGGCGCTCGCATGTCTCGCCAACAATCACAGCAGTAACAAAACAGGAATTCAGTTCAAAGTCAGTTCAGAGTCACACGAAAATATGACTCAAGTCTGCACGGAAACGAATGAAGTTTACTGCCGTGAGTTAACTAGCCAAGACAATCTCTTTTTGTCGAATACCACGATCAGCTAGCTACTGGCTGCGCGCTCTGCTCTGAGGTTTGTCTTTACCTAACAACTCCGTGTTCACTAATCCGCAACACTCAACGAGAAAAACAGGGAAGCGCCTAAACAGAATGCCACACCTGCACCCAGGAACACATTTCGTATTCTGTCTTCCGTATTGCAACAAGTAACTGGCTTGACACCGAAGGGTCACTTGCTGCCGACTTCAGAAATTCACAAGGAAAATACCATCTAAGCCCTCTTACCCCAGAAACTGAGCTTGCCGTAAATAATAGCCTGAGGAGGAGCGCACTGTCTCGTCCAGGAAATTATATGGAACAACATTTCTGTGTAGATGGATCGCCCAAAATGGCATAATCAAAGAGTGACAAGGGAACATTCTCAAGTGTAAATTAATTACCTTCATGAAACTTGGCGAGTTTGAAGAGGAGCCAAATAATGAAATATTTACGTTTTGTTGTTGCCTAAGTTCACTTTTAGGGGATAAAATACATCCCGAAAGTTAAACTGGCATATTAGGTCTAGAGTGAATAAATACGAAACCACGATATATAAAAAATTTGTCATATAAACTTGAAATGTAACCGACGTTCTCGAAAACTGATTAATCAACTTTTGCCAAATACCTCACCATCATTAATTTTGAAAAATGGAAACTTTTTTACGACACAAATTAAAGAAACTATCACATTCATCCACGTTGTATAAAGCTGGTTTCTCAAACAGCATTTTTGGAGTATAAGTTGTACATAATGTGCTTTCGGAGTATATTCAACATACCCAATTGAAATATCTAAACTTTCATTGTTATTCAAATTATTGCTTTTACTTACCTTTGTTTTATGATTTGAACTGAGATTTTACGTTTTAACTTCTTTTACGTTCTCACTTATGTCTTTCGTTAATGTTGTTGTTGTTGTGGTCTTCAGTCCTGAGACTGGTTTGATGCAGCTCTCCATGCTACACTATCCTGTGCAAGCTTCATCTCACAGTACCTCTGCAACCTACATCCTGCTGAATCTGCTTAGTATATTAATCTCTTGGTCTCCCTCTACGATTTTTAATCTCTACGCTGCCCTCCAATACTAAATGGGTGATCCCTTGATGCCTCAGAACATGTCGTACCAACCGATCCCTTCTTCTAGTAAAGTTGTGCCATAAACTCTTCTCCCCAATTTTATTCAATACCACCTCATTGGTTATGTGATCTACCCATCTAATCTTCAGCATTCTTCTGTAGCACCACATTTCGAAAGCTTCTATTCTCTTCTTGTCTAAACTATTTATCGTTCCCGGGTTCGATTCCGGGTGGGGTCAGGGATTTTCTCTGCCTCGTGATGACTAGGTGTTGTGTGATGTCCTTAGGTTAGTTAGGTTTAAGTAGTTCTAAGTTATAGGGGATTGATGACCATAAATGTTAAGTCCCATAGTGCTCAGAGCCTATTTATTGTCCATGTTTCACTTCCATACATGACTACACTCCATACACCCCCAGGGGATCCACAACTCTTTTGTGGATACGTGCGTAGCGAGCACGGGGCCCCGAGCTAATGTGGCCTTCTTTCCTTTCCGGGCTGCATACCTTCCCTTTCCGCATCCTTCCCCATCCCCTGTCTTCACCCCCCCCCCCTCACCTCTGGCTCTTTCCTTCACTTTCTCCCCCTCTGGGAGTATGGTTTGCGCCTACGTCCGGAGACGGACGCTTGTAAATGTACCGCATTCTTCTTCTTCCTTGCTTGTATGTCTTCTTCCTTCCTTTGTCCTTCTCCTTTCCTTACCTCTTCTCTTTACCCTTTTCTCCGCTGCGGCATTTGAGACCCCCTCTTCTTTCCTTTCCCTTTCTCTTTCTTCCTCCCTGTGCGTGTCTGAAGGCCGACCCACGCACTTCCATGCGTAGCCGGTGACGGGGTAACGCGTAATTCCCCGCCCCGGGTAGACAGGTAGGACACGTACGTACCCGCTGGTAAAGGCCAGGCCCAGGGAGGGGTGATTACCCGAGCTGATACCTTCCGAAAGTGCCGATTGGTCCCTCCGTCCGTTTGTCGGGAGGTGTGACCTGAGGTGTGAACAATCACCTAAGGCGGGTGTGCCCTCGGTGAGGGCCCCCACAAGGGAGGAGCGCGCCATCGGAGACGCCGGTAATCATGGGGGATTCTTCCGCAATGGTTTCCTCACCTTCCACTATGTCTGCTCACAAACGTAAGTTCACTGAGTCTCAGCCACAGACGGTTCTTCCATCGTTGCCACAGTTCCTTGTTGTTTCTCGGTCTGACGAAGGTCACGACTTTTCCACGGTCAACCGTTTCATTATTCAGAAAGGTGTCGACGCAATTGCGGGTCCTGTAAAGTCTTGTTCCAGATTACGGAATGGTACCCTGTTGTTAGAAACACACAGTGCCCTCCAGGCTCAAAAATTGCTGCGTACTTCTCTGCTCCACACCTTCCCTGTCCGGGTGGAACCGCACCGTACCTTAAATTCCTCGCGTGGAGTCGTTTATACACGCTCCCTCGATGGATTGTCTGACGAAGAAATTCAGCACTACCTGTCTGACCAGGGCGTCACCGCTGTTCGTCGGGTTATGAAAAGGGTTGACTCGAACATCATTCCAACCCGCACTGTCTTCTTGACATTTGACAAAGTTCAACTCCCATCAAAAATCAAAGCAGGCTATGAGATAATTTCCGTTCGCCCTTATGTCCCAAACCCTACGCGTTGCTATCGATGTCAGCGGTTCAATCACACCAGCCAGTCCTGTTCCAATCCGGCCAAATGTGTTACGTGTGGCAAGGATGCCCATGAGGGTGCTTGTCCACCTCCATCCCCACACTGCATCAACTGTATGGGTGACCACGCTGCTTCCTCTCGAGATTGCCCCGTTTTTAAGGATGAAAAGCTCATCCAGGAAATAAGAGTGAAGGAAAAGGTGTCGACCTTTGCTGCTCGAAAGTTACTCGCCAGTCGACAGCCCACCGTGCCTCAGAAAGGAAAATACAGCACTGTCCTTGCTTCTCCTCGGCCAACAAAGGAGGCGGCCACGCAGACTTGCGACCTCACATTTAGTACCACGGTCGTCAGATCGGCCAGCGCAAAGATCGCCCGTTCAACCTCACCACTTTCGCCTGCCCACTCTATGGCTCACCCTTCGTCGGGTTCTGCTAAATCTCGAGCCCAAAAGTCAGACGCAAAGTCTTCGAAAAAAGAGCATTCTCGTGAAGAGTTTTTACGTACTGCAACTTCACAACCATCGGTTCCTCCTTCATCTAAACATCATACCTCCAAGAAGGCTACGAAGAAACACAGTTCCTCTCCTTCTCCGCCAAGGCGTGTCCCAACTACAGCACCACCTGGCGGAAATCGCCCTCGGCCATCTTCCGTGTCGCCGAGGCGCACTGCTGGTGGCCGGTCAACTGGCCGATCGTTGGTGGCAGGAGCTGCTCCTGACCAACCTATGGATCAGGATCTTCTGCCTTCGACTGAATGCCATTCCATGCTGTCGGTCGCAAGCTCTGAGCAGTCGTTGAGTTGACAGCACCCTTGGTCACGTTTCTCCATTTTCTGTTCACCCTATGTCCATTATCCACTGGAATATCCGCGGCATTCGCGCCAATCGGGATGAATTGTCGATCCTCTTACGATCCTACTCGCCGGTCATCTTCTGTCTTCAGGAAACAAAGCTGCGTCCCCATGACCGCTTTGTTCTCCCTCATTTTCAGTCCGTCCGATATGACCTCCCCTCCGTTGAAGGCACTCCAGCCCATGGAGGACTCATGATTCTGCTCCATGATACTCTCCATTATCACCCAATCCCCTTAAACAGTTCCTTCCAAGCTGTCGCCGTCCGTCTTTCCCTTTCTGGATACACGTTCTCTCTATGTACGGTATACATTCCATCGTCTACACCATTGGCACGAGCTGATCTCCTTCATCTTCTTGATCAGCTTCCACCCCCCTATTTGCTGGTTGGGGACTTCAATGCCCACCACCCGCTTTGGGGATCTCCACATCCTTGTCCACGTGGCTCACTATTGCTAGACGTCTTCCACCAAGCGGATCTAGTCTGCCTGAACACTGGGGTCCCCACGTTTTTGTCCGCCTCCACGGCAAATTTATCTCATTTGGACCTTGCGGTCGGTACTGTTCCGCTAGCCCGGCGCTTCGAATGGTTCGCCCTTGGTGATACACACTCGAGTGACCACTTTCCATGTGTCCTTCGACTGCAGCCTCAACTGCCATATCTGCGCTCGCGACGCTGGAAGTTTGCCCAAGCCGATTGGACACTTTTTTCGTCTCTAGCGACATTCGATGACCGTCGCTTTCCCAGCGTCGACGATGAGGTCACACATTTTACCGACGTTATTCTCACAGCTGCGGAACGTTCAATACCACGCACCTCCGAATTGCCCCGGCGCCCCCCAGTTCCTTGGTGGAACGAGGCATGCCGTGACGCAATACGTGAGCGGCGACGTGCTCTTTGCATTTTCCGTCACCATCCAACTTTCGCAAACTGTATGCGATATAAGCAGCTCCGTGCGCGATGCCGTCGCGTCATCCGCGATAGCAAGAAGGCAAGCTGGCAATTCTTTATTAGCTCATTTAACACCTTCACTCCCTCCTCGGAAGTTTGGAGTCGGCTTCGACGGTTCTCAGGCGCGCCTAGTTTCTCCCCGGTCTCTGGGCTCACTGTCGCGCATGATACCTTAGTGGACCCCGTCGCAATTTCTAACTCACTGGGTCAGCACTTTGCTGAGATTTCGAGCTCTTCCAATTACCCGCCAGCGTTTCTCCCGAAGAAACGTGCAGCGGAAGTGCGACATCTTGCTTTCTCCTCTCAAAATCGCGAAAGCTACAATACTGTTTTCTCCATGCGCGAACTCCAACATGCACTCTCTTCTTCTCGCTCCTCCGCCCCAGCACCGGATGGTATCCATGTCCAAATGTTGCTGCATTTATCAACCCATAGCCTACGCTACCTCCTTCGCCTTTATAATCGAATTTGGACCGACAGTACCTTTCCCAGGCGATGGCGGGAAGCTATTGTCGTTCCCGTTCCGAAACCTGGAAAGGACAAACATCTCCCCTCTAGCTATCGCCCCATTTCTCTCACGAGTAGTGTCTGTAAGGTTTTGGAGCGTATGGTGAATTACCGTTTAGCTTGGTGGCTGGAATCCCGCAGTCTTTTAACACCAGCCCAATGCGGATTCCGACAACATCGTTCGGCCGTTGACCATCTTGTTGCTCTCTCCACTTATATCATGAACAATTTCCTCCGGAAACGCCAAACGGTAGCAATATTTTTTGATCTGGAGAGAGCGTACGATACGTGTTGGAGGACAGGCATCCTCCGCACACTGTTCTCTTGGGGCTTTCGAGGCCGGCTGCCCCTTTTTCTTCGCGAATTTATGGCAGAGCGCACATTTAGGGTGCGGGTGAACACTACTCTATCCCGTATTTTCTCCCAAGAAAACGGGGTACCCCAGGGCTCCGTGCTGAGTGTTGTACTGTTTGCCATTGCCATTAATCCAATTATGGATTGTCTCCTTCCTGATGTCTCGGGCTCCCTCTTTGTGGACGATTTTGCGATCTACTACAGCTCTCAACGGACCAGCCTTCTTGAAAGACGTCTTCAAGGATGTCTCGATCGCCTCCACTCGTGGAGCATCGAAGCCGGCTTCCGTTTCTCACCCAGTAAGACCGTTTGTGTTAATTTTTGGCGACGTAAGGAGTTTCTTCCGCCCTCCTTACATCTAGGTCCTGTCAACCTTCCGTTTTCCGACGTCGCTAAATTCTTGGGCCTTATGTTTGACAGAAAACTGTGCTGGTCCTCCCACTTTTCCTATCTTTCGGCTCGCTGTCTGCGTGCCCTTAACACCCTCCGTGTCCTGAATGGCACCTCTTGGGGAGCGGACCGAGTGGTCCTTCTCCGCCTCTATCGCGCCTTAGTGCGCTCGAAATTGGATTATGGAAGCATAGTCTACTCCTCTGCTCGGCCGTCTATTCTTCGGCGTCTCGACTCTATCCACCACCGTGGATTACGTTTAGTGTCTGGAGCTTTTTACACCAGCCCTGTGGAAAGCCTTTATGCTGAGACTGCTGAACCTCCGCTGTCCAATCGGCGGGCAGTCCTTCTGAGTCGTTATGCTAGCCATCTGTCTTCCATGCCTGCTAATCCAGCCCATGACCTTTTTTTCGACGCCTCCTTTGATGTCGGGTATGCAGGCCGCTCCTCCTCCCTACTACCCCCGGGAGTCCGCTTCCGTCAACTGCTCCATTCTCTTTCCTTCCGCTTTCCTAAAACCTTCTTGACAACTTGGGGTACAGCACCGCCTTGGCACCGTCCCCGGATCGACTTGCTCAGAGACCTATGTCAATTTCCCAAGGATGGTACCCCTACACTTGTTTACCGTCGGGCATTTGCTGCTCTATGTGCACAAATGACGGAAGCCACATTTATTTACACCGATGGCTCGAAAACATCGTTAGGTGTAGGGAGTGCCTATATTGTTGGCGACACCCCAAATCACTTTCGGCTTCCCTACCAGTGTTCGGTTTATACTGCGGAGCTTTACGCTATTCTCCAGGCTGTCCACTACATCCGCCGCCATCAGCGGATACAGTACGTAATCTGCTCAGATTCTCTCAGCTCTCTCCTAAGTCTCCAAGCTCTTTACCCTGTGCACCCTCTGGTCCACCGGATTCAGGACTGTCTGCGCTTGCTCCACCTGGGGGGCGTCTCAGTGGCGTTCCTCTGGCTCCCAGGACACGCTGGTATCTGTGGAAATGAGGCGGCCGATATAGCGGCCAAGGCTGCAGTCTCGCTTCCTCGGCCAGCTATTCAGTCTCTTCCGTTTACCGATCTACGGAGCGGTTTATGTCGCCAAGTTGCTCATTTATGGCATGCGCATTGGTCAACACTTCCCCATAATAAATTGCGGGAAGTGAAAGCCCTTCCTTGCGCTTGGACCTCTTCCTCCCGATCGCGTCGTCGGGAGGAGGTAATTTTAGCTAGACTCCGGATAGGGCACTGTCTTTTTAGTCATCGACATCTTTTAAGCGGTGATCCTCCCCCACTCTGTCCCCACTGCTCTCAGCCGTGGACGGTCAGACACCTTTTAATTGAATGCCCCTATTTTAATCCGTTACGCTCCCGTCTACAGCTATCGCCTGATCTATCGTCGATTTTAGCAGATGACACGCGCTCAGCTGACCGGGTTCTACAGTTTATCAGTGACAGTGAAATGACGTCAGTCATTTGAAGCCTTTTTTTGGGGGGGACAACCAACCCCTTTCTATAGTGGATTTTTAAGCATTCCTTCTGCCTTTAGTTTCTCAAATTTTATGACTTTGTTCCCATTGCTGCTGATTTTAAATTTCGTTTTTTTCCTGTTTTCTACGTCACGGGCTGGGCGCTAATGACCATAGAAGTTTTGCGCCCTAAAACCACAAACAAAAAAAAAAAAAATACACTCCATACAAATACTTTCAGAAACGACTTCCAGACACATCTATACTCGATGTTAACAAATTTCTCTTCTTCAGGAACGCTTTCCTTGCCATTGCCAGTCTACATTTTATATCCTCTCTACTTCGACCATCATCAGTTATTTTGCTCTCTAAATAGCAAAACTCCTTTACTACTTTAAGTGTCTCATTTCCTAATCTAATTCCCTCAGCATCACCCGACTTAGTTCGACTACATTCCATTATCCTCGTTTTGCTTTTGTTGATGTTCGTCTTATATCCTTCTTTCAAGACACTATCCACTCCGTTCAGCTGCTCGTCCAAGTCCTTTGCTGTCTCTGACAGAATTACAATGTCATCGGCGAACCTCAAAGTTTTTATTTCTTCTCCATAGATTTTAATACCTACTCCAAATTTTTCTTTTGTTTCCTTTACTGCTTGCTCAGTATACAGATTGAATAACGTCGGGGATAGGCTACAACGCTTTGTCACTCCCTTCCCAAGCATTGCTTGACTTTCATGCATCTCGACTCTTATAACTGCCATTTGGTTTCTATACAAATTGTAAATAGCCTTTCGCTCCCTGTATTTTACCCCTGCCACCTTCAGAATTTGAAAGTGTGTTCCAGTCAACATTGTCAAAAGCTTTCTCTAAGTCTACAAATACTAGAAACGTAGGTTTGCCTTTCCTTAATCTAGCTTCTAAGATTAGTCGTAGGGTCAGTATTGCCTCACGTGTTCCAATATTTCTACGGAATCCAAACTGATCGTCCCCTAGGTCGGCTTCTACTAGTTTTTCCATTCGTCTGTAAAGAATTCGCGTTAGTATTTTGCAGCTGTGACTTACTAAACTGATAGTTAGGTAATTTTCACATCTGTCAACACCTGCTACCTTTGCTATTGGAATTATTATATTCTTCTAGAAGTCTGAGGGTATTTCGCCTGTCTCATACATCTTGCTCGCCAGATGGTAGCGTTTTGTCTTGACTGGCTCTCCCAAGGCCGTCAGTAGTTCTAATGGAATGTTGTCTACTCCCGGGGCCTTGTTTCGACTCAGGTCTTTCAGTGCTCTGTCAAACTCTTCACGCAGTATCGTATCTCCCATTTCATCTTCATCTACATCCTCTTCCATTTCCATAATATTGTCCTCAAGTACATCGCCCTTGTATAGACCCTCTATATACTCATTCCACCTTCCTGCTTTCCCTTCTTTGCTTAGAACTGGGTTTCCATCTGAGCTCTTAATATTCAAACAAGTGGTTCTCTTTTCTCCAAAGGTCTCCTTAATTTTCCTGTAGGCAGTATCTATCTTACCCATAGTGAGATAAGCCTCTACATCCTTACATTTATCCTCTAGCCATCCCTTTTTAGCCATTTTGCACGTCCTGTCGATCTCATTTTTGAGACTTCTGTATTCCTTTGTTACCTGCTTCATTTACTGTATTTTTATATTTTCTCCTTTCATCAATTAAATTCGTTAATAATAACTCATTATTATGATATAAAATGTTCACAATAATGATTACCTCTAAAGAAATTCTTAAAACATAACTTTTTTAACTATACACATAATACACACGATGGAAAACACAATATGAAACAGAATTCAGCAGCATTCTGAAATTGTGACTGGAGATCCTCAGAATATCTTGATTTACACCAGGCATGTTTCAGAACACTGGAAAATCTTGGCGAAGAGACGTTATTGTATTCTAGTTACTGCAGCGTGATTATATTGCTTCTCGAGTGGAAGTTGACATAATAATTCAGCAGAACTAGATCTGAAAATCTCCTCACAAAAGTTCCTCCTACAACGAATGCCACATACAGTACGTCCAACGGCTGTACCTGTCCCGTCGAGCCTTTTGCGATCACCAGATTACCAAGTTATTCGTCCTCAGGTGCGACGCAAAACACGGTTTTTTCTCACTCGCTCAGTTTTGTGAAATACTTTTTTATATATTACGGTTTCGGAGATATTCCCTCTAAACCTAATGTGTCAAATTAACTTTCAGATTGTTTGATCTGTCAAGTGAAACTGGGCAAAAAAATTACGTATTTCATTATTTTCACCTCTCAACGTACGCATGAGTTTCATCAAGATTGTTTATTTACTTTTGGAAATGTTCCCTTGTAAGTCGCGAAAATTCCTTTCTGCCAGTTTTTAAAGTAATAAGTGCTTCCAGTCGAAGGTTTATTTCGTAAAGAAAAGCTAGAAATGCTCTTCGCGATACGGACAACGCAACACATACCATCTCGGTTAATGTAGAAATGTTGGTGGATTGCTCTTGAAAACTGAGCCTAAGCCATAAAATCCATAACGGTTTGGAGTGTAGACAGTGTAGGTATGAGAACTACGTTCGGCTGTCTGTTGAGACTAGTAACAATATGACCTACAGGGGTGGAGAAAATTTGGAAACACCAAAAACATCACATTACCATGCCTAGCACGCTATAGGCTTCCATTCATCTCGGAATGGGTAAACACAGCTTCTGAATGCTTTTAAAGGGGAACTTGTATCATTCTTCCTACAACATAGTGGCAGCTTCACTTAGATAATTGACGTGGATAGCAATCACACACCCTTCTCTCAAAATCTTACCACAATGGCTCAATAATATTGCGATCTGTTGAGTGTGGTGGCCACGGTAGGTGCGACAATTCGTCATCGTGCCCACAAAACCAGTCTTGGTCGATGTGAGCTGTCTTGGACAGGTATCCTGTAGTCTTCAAATACAGCATCACCGTTGGGCAAAAAACCTCATACCATGGTATGGGATTAATCAGCCAAAATGGCACCACAGTACTTGGCAGTAAAGTGACTCTGCAGAGTAAGCATGGGGCCCATGGAGTACCACGATATGGCTGCCCAAATCGCCGAACCTACGCCATGTTTGTCTTGGGACGTAAACTCAGCTAGAAGTTGCATATAGTGTGAAACAAGACTCATTCGACAAAATGGCGCTCTTCCGTTGCTCCCTAGTCCAAGTTTTATGGTTTCAGCACCGCGCTTTCCTATAACGGGCATGTGCGTCATTGATGAGCGGTTTTTGCTTCCATCTCGTCCTGCAGTTCCCAGGTTATGGAGCTCACTCAGTGTTTTGGTGGTGACAGGGTTCGCGTGTGCGACTTCAAATTCTGCAGTGACTTTTACACTAGTCGTTCTACTTTTCGTCGCAATCCTCTTCAATGACCGTCCGTCACAACTGCTCACCACACACATTGGTCCTCGTTGTTACTTTGCGGGTGACGTATTTCCGCTTTCGCTGTATGCGATGTAAATCTTCGGTACGGCGCCTCTTGAAACACCAAAGGCTTTGGCTGCCTTGATCACGGAAGCACCCACTATACGACCACCAACAACTTGCCAACGTTCGATCCCACTCAGCTCCGACGTAATGCCCTCAAAATTACACAGAATGCTGTTCTGACAACGATTGACGCTTGCAGCGTATTGAGGGCATTGCAGAGGTGCCATTCGTGGTCAAATACAACAGCGTAACCAGCATTTATGTTCAAGCGAGTACTTTCCGCGATGTTCCCGTATTTCATTTCCAAGCCCTGTAATGAGATATGTATTACAGGTTCTCTACATCGGCAGACTGCCATGCCAAGGAGCCCGGGTTCGATTCCGGGCTGGGTCGGAGATTTCATCCGCTCAAGGACTGGGTGTTGTGTTGTCTTCATCATTACCATATCATCCCTCATAGACACGCAAGTCGCCGAAGTGGCGTCAACTGAAACTACTTGCACCACCTGACCAGTCTACCCGACGGGAGGCCCTCGCCACACGATATTTCCATTTTTTTACCGCAGCAACAGATTCGATCTTTTTCAGTATGGCAGGTTACTTATTTGAAATGTCGCAGGCATCAGCCTGTAAGATAAGAGCATCGCTGGTTGTGGCCTTCAAGCACACTAATGGTCGCAGGATGACTCTACATCTACATCCATACTCTGCAAGCCATCTGACGGTGTGTGGCGGAGGGTACCCTGAGTGCCTCTATTGGTTCTCTTTTCTATTCCAGTCTCGTATTGTTCGTGGAAAGGAGGATTGTCGGTATGCTTCTGTGTGGGCTCTAATCTCTTTGATTTTATCTTCATGGTCTCTTCGCGAGATATGCGTAGGAGGGAGCAATATACTGCTTGACTCTTCGGTGAAGGTATGTTCTCGAAACTTTAACAAAAGCCCGTACCGAGCTACTGAGCGTCTCTCCTGCGGAGTCTTCCACTGGAGTTTATCTGTTATTTCCTTAACGCTTTCGCGATTACTAAATGATCCTGTAACGAAGCGCGCTGATCTCCGTTGGATCTTCTCTCTCTCTTCTATCAATCCTATCTGGTACGGATCCCACACTGCTGAGCAGTATTCAAGCAGTGAGCGAACAAGCGTACTGTAACCTACTTCCTTTGTTTTCGAACTGCATTTCTTTAGGATTCTTCCAACGAATCTGTCTAGCATCTGCTTTACCGACGATGAACTTTATATGATCATTCCATTTTAAATCACTCCTTATGCGTACTCCACATCAAAACAAGAAGGAAAGACAACGTTTATCATTGTTGTGAGCGAGTTCATTACAGATAGAGGACAAACACTGATTGCGGAAGGAAAGTAGTAGACTGCTTTACATTCGGGGATTCGCTTTAAGCGACTTACGAAAATCATACAATAGAAATACTAAACCGGGATGTACAGAAGGATATTTTAACCGCTGTTTTCCGGAATACGGGTCCAGTGCCTTTCCCCGGCGCCACTAAGTCTTTTACACCACATAGAATGCAGGATGGGACCCTTGTAAGTACACGAGCTGTGGGGGAATTTGATAAAACATGTGTAGCAGTGCGGAGGTGCATTAAACAGTCTGTCCCAGAGGAAAAGTGACTGATTTTATCTTGCATAATTCTTAATGGCATCTGTGAATGGCTACATGAATTAACTACCATGGTATTTAGGCTGTATTTAGACTACCTTCCCCTTTTAAATTTAACGGAGCTTGCGTCGAAGGCTATTCCCAGTTCCCTTGGTGGAGAAAAGAGTTAGACTATAGGAAACGTCCACTACCTTATCAATACCTTCTGGGAATACGTAGCTAGCTTTGCTACTGCAACAAAAATTTCCTGTCAGGCAGGACACAGCACGATATACTTTATGCAGAGTCATCCACATACACTGAAGAAATCTGCACATGGGGAAACTATTAGTAGTTTCTGACTCCAACCTTGACGGTGGCCCGACTTTGGCGACTGAGTGGCCACAAGTTTCTTCAGGTGGGCCGTATCAACCTGAAACCAATCACTCACGATTAGATCCACAGAGCTACCAAACTGCGGGGTGTTGATTGCTACGTTTTACCCACTTTTCCAAACAGTTCAATACATTTTGTACGGCCTTGTGATCGTGTGTGTTAGCCGACAAGTAGAGGTGTGGTAAGGTGACAGTCTGAATCAGGTACGTATGCGTGTAGCACAGCTATAACCATTTTGTAGGACGAGAGTGTCAACAGTATAGCCACAATTAAGATGCAGAAGAACGAGAAACAGTGGGTCACCGAGAACGTTGAAATAAGCCTCCAGATTCAGGTTCACAGTAACTTGAGAGAGTGGGTTCAAATTAAGGTGCGAGAAACGTTCCCAAAACATCACAGAACAACTTGCGCCCTGAACTACCCTCTCCAGGCGCTGCTGATTTAATGCCCACTAGGCTGTCTGTGCACTCGCGACTTGGAGTCGGTCGCAACTCATTTAATCAGTTAGTTTCATGGCCCATAGATCATTGGAACGAATCAGTTTATAGGATAAGTATACATGATTAGCGTTGACATTAACACATTTTTAGTCCAGTTCATGCAAATAAACTTATTTTTTTCTGGCTACCAGCTTTTAAATAGAAATTAGTCAGTGGAAGAGTAGTAGTTCTCCAAGAGAAATGATTTTAAATTTGGTTTAAAACTTGATTCGCTACCTGCCAGACATTTTATGTTACTGGGAAAATGATTAAAAATTTTTGTTCCTTCATATTAAACTCCGTTCTGAGCCTCTGACCGCTTTAACAATGGGTAAAAAAGGTCACTTTATCTCCAGAGTTGTAGGTGTAAACGTCATTCTCAAATTGTAATGGATTATGTATGACAAGTTTCATTAGCTAATATATGTATTGTGACGACATAGTAAAAATGCCTGGCTGCTTAAAGAGGTACCTGCATGATGTCCGTGGTGAACACCACATATTATTCTTGTTGCTCGCTTTTTTTGCAACCACTACTTTCTATGCGATGAGTTACCCCTGAAAATTATTCCGTATGATGCTTACTGATTGAAAATTGCGAAATACGTTAGGAGGTTGATACGTTTGTTTCCAATATTAGCGGTAATACGAATAGCAAAAGCAGCTGATCTCAGCTGTTTGAGGAGCTGTGTGATATGCTTCTACATCTGAAAATTTAGAGTATTATACCCTATTTACTGACTCCCGCTCAATTGTTGGTATGACTCTATTGTAGTGAGCTGAATGCAGTGGGTTTTGTCAAAATGTATGAAGAGTCCACTTTCAGAAAACCACTTAATAATTCTTTCAAAAATATTATTTACCAACTCTTATATTGCCTTCTCTATAATGAGATTTATTGTAACACTAGTATCTGCAAAAATATTAATTTCACTTGTTGAACGTTAAGTGGGAGGCCATTCACATATATAAAAAATAGGAGTGGATCGAAAATTGAACCCTATTGGACCACTTTGTGGTGTTGTTTTTTACCATTCACTAAAATTTTCTACCTTTCCGAAATTGTCTGAAATATTCAGTACAACCTTTTGCATTCTGTTTGTTAACAATGATTCATACCAGCTGTATATAAAGCCATCAGTTACATAAACTTGAGTTTTTATGGAATTGCACGCCTCCAGTCAACAATAGTCCAGTTTAACTCAAAGAAGACGTGCTGCTGTGAGCAGCGGCCATTGGCGAGGCACCTGACTGCCCAGTTCCCTTCTCAGCTTTCACTCGCGAACTGGTTGCGACGCACCAGAAATTTATGTCGGTTTTGAAACTGATTACAACTGTGACAATGAGTCACACATGCATCCAGTGCTTGTCGTCTAGGATCCTTTCATGGCGTCCATTCTTACGCTATGTTACATGACTATGAATGGTATACCATTCCTTGTAGTCACATCGAACAGTCGGCGTTGATGTTTCAACAAATCGGGAAACTTCGTGCATATTTTTATTAAATTTAAAAAAAAAAAATATTCCATCTTCACTCGTAAAAGAAGAGCGAGGTGATGAGAGAACTTATGCTCTTTTCAGTCATAGGTTTGACTGTTCTGTTGAAAAAGAACAATGCCTTTTAATGAGTATGGAATAAAGGCGGTGTTCGCCTTACAGGCAAGGTAAACCCCTGTATAATGTCACCTAGGTGTTGCTATGGGCTCCTTTCTATTATACCACGTCCGCCCATATTATTGCGTTGAACTCACTGAACCAATTGTGTAGACACACACACACACACACACACACACACACACACACACACACACATATCTCCTCCTACCCCCTACACACACACACACACACACACACACACACACACACAGAGAGAGAGAGAGAGTACATTACACGCTGCTAAGTCCAAAGCATTCTACTTATTTTTGGGAGTAACAATGTGTAAGGATAAGAAGTTGCGCGACTGTACAAGGCCAATGTAGGTAAAGCAAATAAACCCAACAACCATGACGGTTGGTGCTTAAAATGACTGAGGGTTCACTGCCTTTACTGTATTGCGCAGTTTACCTTTACCTGTCCAAATATTTTTGAAGCTCTTAATTACATTATAATGAGCCTGACGATGTTCATGGGGTTGAATCTCCTGTGGAGTTACAGTTATAGATAACGTCCATCCTCCTTTCCAGTTCCCTGTCGAATTTGTCTTTGACTCCTTCGTTGAAATCTGGATTCCTGTGGATCGGTTACTTTTCAGTAGATGGTACGGAAAGAGCAGATCGCCGATTTTCATCCATGGTACTTCTGAGAAAAGTTTTCATTCACGACAAAGTGGAGTTTTGTCGTTAACTTAGCTTTATTTAAGAATGATTAGGACAGCAAACAGCAGAAACAATTTTTTTAGGAAATTTACTTTCACTGACGGAAAGAAGTGCTGGGAAAGTAAATTAGTGGCCAATAAGTGACTGGAGAATTCAAACCTCTGTTTCGTTTGCTGAATTTTTATGTCACATATTATTAACTTTCTCTCTAATTAAAAAAAAATTATTTTCGAATTATGCCCTTACTTGCTTCATTCAGACGGGTTCAATGCTGCGCTTTCATTATTGACTCTACAAGACATCCACATGCGGTATTAGTTTATAAAACACCTCTAAGCAAAGTTTGGTTGTTACTGTTTAAGCCTTCAATCATATACTTGATTCGTAGTTGTCGTCTGGTTGCCGGTATCTTTAAAGTGTTGAAGATATTCTAGAATGGCTTCTTTATTTTCATGAACAGTAAGGAGTATTCTCCATATAAAGTTTAATCTTGTGGCTAATACAGGAGACCCTTCGTTTCACAACTGCATCTAGAAAAGCCCCTCTTAGCGGTGAATGAGAGAAGAATATTGGTACCTCTGCAATAGTGCTGAAAAATAGTATTAGTTGTCTATTTTGACTTGTAGAGTGGGCATAAATTAAGTTTAGTTGGTGCGCGTAGCAGTGCACTTAATTCTCGAAACGATACTCATGTCCTGTAATTGTTTGAACCCTTGCCTCTTGGCCACGCATGACGCAAGCACCATCTGAACTGAGATGTTACTTTTTCTTTCTGTTCTTGGACAGGCGAGGACATATTTAATGGAAGCTGCTAAGGAGGGAGTATTAATACTAGTTGCGTTTAAAGGTGTCGCCGAGCGGTTCTAGGCGCTATAATGTGTGACGTGTGATGTCCTTAGGTTAGTTAGGTTTAAGTAGTTCCACGTCTAGGGGACGGATGACCTCAGATGTTAAGTTCCATAGTGCTCAGAGCCAACGGTGTCGAAAAATCTTTCAACAGGTTCTCCAGCAGTTAACAGATAACGTAATAATACAAACGAATGAAATATAGAAGACACATCAGGAGTTTCATGTGCTATCACAAACACAAAACATGCCTCGGCTTTTTCTACATTCATGTCCTCATGACGCACATGTATCACAGGCTCTAGTATATCATTTTGTATGTCCTTTGATGTATCCTTCAAGACGATGCCATTGTTCATGTGCTCTTTTACGACTGCACCTAAAATCAAGTGGAATTTATTAGCCTATTGAATATTCCAGGGCAGTTAGGTTCTGCTGTTTCATCATGTCCATGTAAGAAAAGTTTGAACTCATTGCAGAACAATCAATTATTTTGGAAAGAATATTACGGTTTTTCCTACGTTGTCATTGTGTCGTTATATCTTTTGTCTGGAAGCTAAGTTGTGCCTAATTTCCATTTTTTCAGGGGATGATAAATCTAAATAAGCTTTCTTGTGTGCAGTACATTTCTCGCGCTTCTCGACCTTTTGTGTTGTATGCCTTAGATGTGATGTGATGTGCTAGTGCATGTCCAGCTTGTGTCTTTAACCTTAGAAAACAACAATCATTGAAAACAACACGGTTTCTTAGAGGAAATGCAGCTGAAAATCCAACTATTTGTTTTATGTATTTACATGAAAAGGAATGCTTAATACCTTACCTCAGTGTGTTTGTGCTTATTTGGATTCGAGCTGAGATGTTGGCCTACCAAGCTTCTTTATTTCATACTTCTCTTCCAAGCTTAAAGCTAAGAAATTGGTTTCTAAAAGATACTAAACGCTGTTCATTTTTCTTTGAAAAAAAATCTGAGAGATAGGTGAATATGTATATGAACACTAAATCACAAGAAATAACTGAATACACTGTTAAGCAATTGTAAGAAAACTAATCCATTGCAATGAAGACACAGTTGCCAATTGTTTCGATTGTGGACTGTAGCTTTTCAGTTCGGATCAATGCGTGCGCTTCCGTGAAAGTCCATTTCGCATTTGAGCTGATTGTTTGACCAGTGCAAATGCACATATTACTAGAAGCGTATCCTCTTGCCGCTCTCTGCCGAAGGTATACCCTTAAGCTTACTCGTGGAGGTCTAGAAGAGACGCTGAACCTCGGCAATGCTTGGTTAATGCTCTGGAACGTATGCGTGCTGTCTGAACTTCTTAAAAGTTTTTCGTACTATGAAAATACTTCGACAATGCAGATAAAATGACTTCATACGAGAAAAAACTAACAATTTTTTAAATATATACCTATATAATTTGAACTATCATCTTCTTTCTGGGGTTTCAGTGACTGCAGAGAAGCGCCGCCACACTAGACAATCACTGCTTGTTCCGGGACTAGGAACTGGCAGTTTGTCTAGAAATGTGAATACATATAAACCGCCTGTGATATCCATACTTGTGAACTGCTCAAATGTACGGGACCCACATGAAAACTAACAAGTGGACGCGGACTGTTCACAAAGAAAGCAGGCGCGAGTTGCCTGTAGCAAGTTTGTCTAGCGAGGATGTGTAACTGGTACACACTGGAGGGAAGGCGCCGAACATCCCGGGGGAACTTGATTAAGTAACTGCTTACTAACTACGAATATTGTCAGCCTCCTACCTGTCTGTCCCCTAGAGATAACGCAGAGAAATAAGACAAACAGCACTTTGCAGGGAGGCCTGTTAGCTGTCTTTTATCCACGCTTCTTCATTTTCATTTATTAACGTTTAGTGGCAATAAAGAAAAGCAAGTAAGAGCCTGATTACGTTCATTCATTAAACCAATATCCGTGGAAGCTAACTGTGTTCAGAACACCGCAACAAGACGCGGTGAAATGATTCACAGTATTAAAAGACACGCAAATCTTCACACGACCGTTCATCAAAGCACTGTTCAACGCAACAAATAACTTTCGGTAACTCGTCACACTATGCAGTCCAAAGGGCGTGTTGCATTTGTTCATAACTGATATAAAACGTCTAGAGCTGTTACACACGAACGGTTTCCGAGTCACTGTTATTTGCACCGAGTAATTATCGGCATCGTACGACCGCGCGACTCGTGTTGCCTCGCTCGCACCCGGTTGAAATGAGTTACAGTTATAGTTTGGCATCTGCTTATTCAGCGCGCGTCTCTGATTGGTCGATCGTCTTCCGCCCATAACGACTATGTAAAACGTTACTTTACTTAATGAATTTATGAAACTTCTGTCAGTGCAGTTAATGTTGACGGTATGGCTGGACGAGTATAGTAGTGTTAAAAAAATAAATATTAACTAACAACATTGTACTGATTCGCGTTACGCTCAGTATTTGTTGGCCTGCTGTCATACGGTGCTCCAGCTTGATACTCTCACCACTAGCAAACGCGTTCCCACGGTCTGACACCATCTACTAGGCATCTCAGTGCGCACTACTAGCTCCCTACCTTGCTACTACAGAAATTTCTTGTCCGACTTATAGGAAGTCGAAGTAAAAATAAAACTGAATCGGCGAAAAATGTGCTGTAAAATTAAAAAAAGGAAAACCACAAACGCGCACTTCGCTGTGGTTTACGGGGTGTATATGTGGAGAAAACTGTGCAAACAAGCCAATGTATATGGAGGCGCCGAAATAATTTTTTTTTTTGGGGCGATGCGTTGTTGGTGAGACACCTGTGATCTGTTGCCAGTGTAGTTAGGCGAAGTGTTACGACAGCTGGGATGGTTTTTCATAGGCCGAGTCACACCATTAGCCTTGATTAAGTATGAAATGAGAACACTTATTATAAAATACTTTCGAAACACTAACATACTTTCTGTGCTATGCCCTTCTCCTAACAGCACAGTAACGTCGGTAAATAGTTCGTGCCGGCCGGACCTCCCCAGTAATCTTGGCGAAGTTACGCTGGTGTGCCTGGCACGTGGGCCTGCTGACCTACTTACCGCCCGCTGGCTCGCCGGTGCGTCATACGGCCCTCCTCAGGTCCTGCGTCAGACCACCCCATGTATTCCGGGCGCGCTGCCCTGCCGTCATAGTACCTGCCACTAGGCAACCCGCAGAGGCAGCTAGGCAGTGGCTAGTTGTCCACTATAGCGTTTGTCCTACACCGACGAGCCAAAGCAGTATGAACACTGCCCATCACGTGACCCAAAGTCATCTGATGGTGTTCCTGATACCTGACGCGGTAAGAATGCTACGAGGGGCGTTCAATAAGAAATGTAACATATTTTATTTTTTTATTTTCATCATGGCAGCGACAACAGCAACCGTTACGAAATTGTCTCGAATGGAAAACAGAGCACATTTGCACTAAATTATGTTTATTATAAACCTTGACCATGGTTATTGCTATTATAATAACAATAATAATAATAAAGGCAGAATTTCAGGAGAGAAAGAAAATAACTAGACGAAAGTGGACTCAAGAAGAATGGGAACAACACTCTAAAAGGATGAAGGAAATTTGGAAACTGAAGAAATCTAATACAATGAAGAGTAGCCAAAGTTGATTCATCGTACCCTCCAAATGGGTTATTCGAGAGGAAAAAAATAGTAATAATAGCCTTTTTCAGAAGTCCTAAAAAGTGATCAAAATGACACACCAGTGATACAATCTACATATAAACTTCAAAATTACGTTAGTGATAACATGTTACATACATATACGCTAATAAATAAAGTCTTAGCCCAACGGCTGCGTCAAGACCAATAAAACAACTTAAACAGGTATAAGCCTGTTTCGAACATAAGTAACATTACATATGGCACCGTATGTCCTACATCTAAATCTACATTTATACTCCGCAAGCCACCCAACGGTGTGTCGCGGAGGGCACTTTACGTGCCACTGTCATTACCTCCCTCTCCTGTTCCAGTCGCGTATGGTTCGCGGGAAGAACGACTGTCTGACAGCCTCCGTGCGCACTCTAATCTCTCTAATTTTACATTCGTCATCTCCTCGGGAGGTATAAGTAGGGGGAAGCAATATATTCGATACCTCATCCAGAAACGCACCCTCTCGAAACCTGGACAGCAAGCTACACCGCGATGCAGAGCGCCTCTCTTGAAGAGTCTGCCACTTGAGTTCGTTAAACATCTCCGTAACGCTATCACGGTTACCAAATAACCCTGTGACGAAACGCGCCGCTCTTCTTTGGATCTTCTCTATCTCCTCCGTCAACCCGATCTGGTACGGATCCCACACTGATGAGCAATACTCAAGTATAGGTCGAACGAGTGTTTTGTAAGCCACCTCCTTTGTTGATGGACTACATTTTCTAAGGACTCTCCCAATGAATCTCAACCTGGTACCCGCCTTACCAACAATTAATTTTATATGATCATTCCACTTCAAATCGTTCCGCACGTATACTCCCAGATATTTTACAGAAGTAACCGCTACCAGTGTTTGTTCCGCTATCATATAATCATAAAATAAAGGATCCTTCTTTCTATGTATTCGCAATACATTACATTTGTCTATGTTAAGGGTCAGTTGCCACTCCCTGCACCAAGTGCCTATCCGCTGCAGATCTTCCTGCATTTCGCTACAATTTTCTAATGCTGCAACTTCTCTGTGTACTACAGCATCATCCGCGAAAAGCCGCATGGGACTTTAGACACTATCTACTAGGTCATTTATATATATCGTGAAAAGCAATGGTCCCATAACACTCCCCTGTGGCACGCCAGAGGTTACTTTAACGTCTGTAGACGTCTCTCCATTGATAACAACATGCTGTGTTCTGTTTGCTAAAAACTCTTCAATCCAGCCACACAGCTGGTCTGATATTCCGTAGGCTCTTACTTTGTTTAACAGGCGACAGTGCGGAACTGTATCGAACGCCTTCCGGAAGTCAAGAAAAATAGCATCTACCTGGGAGCCTGTATCTAATATTTTCTGGGTCTCATGAACAAATAAAGCAAGTTGGGTCTCACACGATCGCTGTTTCCGGAATCCATGTTGATTCCTACATAGTAGAGTCTGGGTTTCCAAAAACGACATGATACTCGAGCAAAAAACATGTTCTAAAATTCTACATCAGATCGACGTCAGAGATATAGGTCTATAGTTTTGCGCATCTGCTCGACGACCCTTCTTGAAGACTGGGACTACTTGTGCTCTTTTCCAATCATTTGGAACCTTACGTTCCTCTAGAGACTTGCGGTACACGGCTGTTAGAAGGGAGCAAGTTCTTTTCGCGTACTCTGTGTGGAATCGAATTGGTATCCCGTCAGGTCCAGTGGACTTTCCTCTGTTGAGTGATTTCAGTTGCTTCTCTATTCCTTGGACACTTATTTCGATGTCAGCCATTTTTTCGTTTGTGCGAGGATTTAGAGGAGGAGCTGCAGTGCGGTCTTCATCTGTGAAACAGCTTTTGAAAAAGGTGTTTCCCCCCCAGGGGATCCACATCTCTTTTGTGGATACGTGCGTAGCGAGCACGGGGCCCCGAGCTAATGTGGCCTTCCTTTCCGGGCTGCATACCTTCCCTTTCCGCATCCTTCCCCATCCCCTGTCTTCACCCCCCCCCCCTCACCTCTTGCTCTTTCCTTTACTTTCTCCCCCTCTGGGAGCATGGTTTGCGCCTACGTCCGGAGACGGACGCTTGTAAATGTACCGCATTCTTCTTCTTCCTTGCTTGTCTGTCTTCTTCCTTCCTTTGTCCTTCTCCTTTCCTTACCTCTTCTCTTTACCCTTTTCTCCGCTGCGGCGTTTGAGACCCCCTCTTCTTTCCTTTCCCTTTCTCTTTCTTCCTCCCTGTGCGTGTCTGAAGGCCGACCCACGCACTTCCAGGCGTAGCCGGTGACGGGGTAACGCGTAATTCCCCGCCCCGGGTAGACAGGTAGGACACGTACGTACCCCCTGGTAAAGGCCAGGCCCAGGGAGGGGTGATTACCCGAGCTGATACCTTCCGAAAGTGCCGATTGGTCCCTCCGTCCGTATGTCGGGAGGTGTGACCTGAGGTGTGAACAATCACCTAAGGCGGGTGTGCCCTCGGTGAGGGCCCCCACAAGGGAGGAGCGCGCCATCGGAGACGCCGGTAATCATGGGGGATTCTTCCGCAATGGTTTCCTCACCTTCCACTATGTCTGCTCACAAACGTAAGTTCACTGAGTCTCAGCCACAGACGGTTCTTCCATCGTTGCCACAGTTCCTTGTTGTTTCTCGGTCTGACGAAGGTCACGACTTTTCCACGGTCAACCGTTTCATTATTCAGAAAGGTGTCGACGCAATTGCGGGTCCTGTAAAGTCTTGTTCCAGATTACGGAATGGTACCCTGTTGTTAGAAACACACAGTGCCCTCCAGGCTCAAAAATTGCTGCGTACTTCTCTGCTCCACACCTTCCCTGTCCGGGTGGAACCGCACCGTACCTTAAATCCCTCGCGTGGAGTCATTTATACACGCTCCCTCGATGGATTGTCTGACGAAGAAATTCAGCACTACCTGTCTGACCAGGGCGTCACCGCTGTTCATCGGGTTATGAAAAGGGTTGACTCGAACATCATTCCAACCCGCACTGTCTTCTTGACTTTTGACAAAGTTCAACTCCCATCAAAAATCAAAGCAGGCTATGAGATAATTTCCGTTCGCCCGTATGTCCCAAACCCTACGCGTTGCTATCGATGTCAGCGGTTCAATCACACCAGCCAGTCCTGTTCCAATCCGACCAAATGTGTTACGTGTGGCAGGGATGCCCATGAGGGTGCTTGTCCACCTCCATCCCCTCGCTGCATCAACTGTATGGGTGACCACGCTGCTTCCTCTCGAGATTGCCCTGTTTTTAAGGACGAAAAGCTGATCCAGGAAATAAGAGTGAAGGAAAAGGTGTCGACCTTTGCTGCTCGAAAGTTACTCGCCAGTCGACAGCCCACCGTGCCTCAGGAAGGAAAATACAGCGCTGTCCTTGCTTCTCCTCGGCCAACAAAGGAGGCGGCCACGCAGACTTGCGACCTCACATTTAGTACCACGGTCGTCAGATCGGCCAGCGCAAAGATCGCCCGTTCAACCTCACCTCTTTCGCCTGCCCACTCTATGGCTCACCCTTCGTCGGGTTCTGCTAAATCTCGAGCTCAAAAGTCAGACGCCAAGTCTACAAAAAAAGAGCATTCTCGTGAAGAGTTTTTACGTACTGCAACTTCACAACCATCGGTTCCTCCTTCATCTAAACATACCTCCAAGAAGGCTACGAAGAAACACAGTTCCTCTCCTTCTCCGCCAAGGCGTGTCCCATCTACAGCACCACCTGGCGGAAATCGCCCTCGGCCATCTTCCGTGTCGCCGAGGCGCACTGTTGGTGGCCGATCAACTGGCCGATCGTTGGTGGCAGGAGCTGCTCCTGACCAACCTATGGATCAGGATCTTCTGCCTTCGACTGAATGCCATTCCATGCTGTCGGTCGCAAGCTCTGAGCAGTCGTTGAGTTGACAGCACCCTTGGTGCCGTTCCTCCATTTTCTGTTCACCCTATGTCCATTATCCACTGGAATATCCGCGGCATTCGCGCCAATCGGGAGGAATTGTCGATCCTCTTACGATCCTACTCGCCGGTCATCTTCTGTCTTCAGGAAACAAAGCTGCGTCCCCATGACCGCTTTGTTCTCCCTCATTTTCAGTCCGTCCGATATGACCTCCCCTCAGTTGAAGGCACTCCAGCCCATGGAGGACTCATGATTCTGCTCCATGATACTCTCCATTATCACCCAATCCCCTTAAACACTTCCTTCCAAGCTGTCGCCGTCCGTCTTTCCCTTTCTGGATACACGTTCTCTCTTTGTACGGTATACATTCCATCGTCTACACCAATGGCACGAGCTGATCTCCTTCATCTTCTTGATCAGCTTCCACCCCCCTATTTGCTGGTTGGGGACTTCAATGCCCACCACCCGCTTTGGGGATCTCCACATCCTTGTCCACGTGGCTCACTATTGCTAGACGTCTTCCACCATGCGGATCTAGTCTGCCTCAACACTGGGGTCCCTACATTTTTGTCTGCCTCCACGGCAAATTTATCCCATTTGGACCTTGCGGTCGGTACTGTTCCGCTAGCTCGGCGCTTCGAATGGTTCGCCCTTGATGATACACACTCGAGTGACCACTTTCCATGTGTTCTTCGACTGCAGCCTCAACTGCCATATATGCGCTCGCGACGCTGGAAGTTTGCCCAAGCCGATTGGACACTTTTTTCGTCTCTAGCGACATTCGATGACCGTCGCTTTCCCAGCGTCGACGATGAGGTCACACATTTTACCGACGTTATTCTCACAGCTGCGGAACGTTCAATACCACGCACCTCCGAATTGCCCCGGCGCTCTCCAGTTCCGTGGTGGAACGAGGCCTGCCGTGACGCAATACGTGAGCGGCGACGTGCTCTTCGCATTTTCCGTCACCATCCAACTTTGTCCAACTGTATCCGATATAAGCAGCTCCGTGCGCGATGCCGTCGCGTCATCCGCGATAGCAAGAAGGCAAGCTGGAAATTCTTTACTAGCTCATTTAACAACTTCACTCCCTCCTCGGAAGTTTGGAGTCGGCTTCGACGGTTCTCAGGCGCGCCTAGTTTCTCCCCGGTCTCTGTGCTCACTGTCGCGCATGATACCTTAGTGGACCCCGTCGCAATTTCTAACTCATTGGGTCAGCACTTTGCTGAGATTTCGAGCTCTTCAAATTACCCGCCAGCGTTTCTCCCGAAGAAACGTGCAGCGGAAGTGCGACATCTTGCTTTCTCCTCTCAAAATCGCGAAAGCTACAATACTGTTTTCTCCATGCGCGAACTCCAACATGCACTCTCTACTTCTCGCTCCTCCGCCCCAGGACCGGATGGTATCCATGTCCAAATGTTGCTGCATTTATCAACCCATAGCCTGCGTCACCTCCTTCGCCTTTATAATCGAATTTGGACCGACAGTACCTTTCCCAGGCGATGGCGGGAAGCTATTGTCGTTCCCGTTCCGAAACCTGGAAAGGACAAACATCTCCCCTCTAGCTATCGCCCCATTTCTCTCACGAGTAGTGTCTGTAAGGTTTTGGAGCGTATGGTGAATTACCGTTTAGCTTGGTGGCTGGAGTCCCGCAGTCTTTTAACACCAGCCCAATGCGGATTCCGAAAGCATCGTTCTGCTGTTGACCATCTTGTTGCTCTCTCCACTTATATCATGAACAATTTTCTCCGGAAACGCCAAACGGTAGCAATATTTTTTGATCTGGAGAGAGCGTACGATACCTGTTGGAGGACAGGCATCCTCCGCACACTGTTCTCTTGGGGCTTTCGAGGCCGGCTGCCCCTTTTTCTTCGCGAATTTATGGCAGAGCGCACATTTAGGGTGCGGGTGAACACTACTCTCTCCCGTACCTTCTCCCAAGAAAACGGGGTACCCCAGGGCTCCGTGCTGAGTGTTGTACTGTTTGCCATCGCCATTAATCCAATTATGGATTGTCTCCTTCCTGATGTCTCGGGCTCCCTCTTTGTGGACGATTTTGCGATCTACTACAGTTCTCAAAGGACCAGCCTTCTTGAAAGACGTCTTCAAGGATGTCTCGATCGCCTCCACTCGTGGAGCATCGAAACCGGCTTCCGTTTCTCACCCAGTAAGACCGTTTGTGTTAATTTTTGGCGACGTAAGGAGTTTCTTCCGCCCTCCTTACATCTAGGTCCTGTCAACCTTCCGTTTTCCGACGTCGTTAAATTCTTGGGTCTTATGTTTGACAGAAAACTGTGCTGGTCCTCCCACGTTTCCTATCTTTCGGCTCGCTGTCTGCGTTCCCTTAACACCCTCCGTGTCCTGAATGGTACCTCTTGGGGAGCGGACCGGGTGGTCCTTCTCCGCCTCTATCACGCCTTAGTGCGCTCGAAATTGGATTATGGAAGCATAGTCTACTCCTCTGCTCGGCCGTCTATTCTTCGGCGTCTCGACTCTATCCACCACCGTGGATTACGTTTAGTGTCTGGAGCTTTTTACACCAGCCCTGTGGAAAGCCTTTATGCTGAGACTGCTGAACCTCCGCTGTCCAATCGGCGGGCAGTCCTTCTGAGTCGTTATGCTAGCCATCTGTCTTCCATGCCTGCTAATCCAGCCCATAACCTTTTTTTCGACGCCTCCTTTGATGTCGGGTATGCAGGCCGCTCCTCCTCCCTACTACCCCCGGGAGTCCGCTTCCGTCAACTGCTCCATTCTCTTTCCTTCCGCTTTCCTAAAACCTTCTTGACAACTTGGGGTACAGCACCGCCTTGGCACCGTCCCCGGATCGACTTGCTCAGAGACCTATGTCAATTTCCCAAGGATGGTACCCCTACACTTGTTTACCGTCGGGCATTTGCTGCTCTATGTGCACAAATGACGGAAGCCACATTTATTTACACCGATGGCTCGAAAACATCGTTAGGTGTAGGGAGTGCCTATATTGTTGGCGACACCCCAAATCACTTTCGGCTTCCCGACCAGTGTTCGGTTTATACTGCGGAGCTTTACGCTGTTCTCCAGGCTGTCCACTACATCCGCCGCCATCAGCGGATACAGTACGTAATCTGCTCAGATTCTCTCAGCTCTCTCCTAAGTCTCCAAGCTCTTTACCCTGTGCACCCTCTGGTCCACCGGATTCAGGACTGTCTGCGCTTGCTCCACCTGGGGGGCGTCTCAGTGGCGTTCCTCTGGCTCCCGGGACACGCTGGTATCTGTGGAAATGAGGCGGCCGATATAGCGGCCAAGGCTGCAGTTTCTCTTCCTCGGCCAGCTCTTCAGTCTCTTCCGTTTAGCGATCTACGGAGCGGTTTATGTCGCCAAGTTACTCATTTATGGCATGCGCATTGGTCAACACTTCCCCACAATAAATTGCGGGAAGTGAAAGCCCTTCCTTGCGCTTGGACCTCTTCCTCCCGAACGCGTCGTCGGGAGGAGGTAATTCTAGCTAGACTCCGGATAGGGCACTGTCTTTTTAGTCATCGACATCTTTTAAGCGGTGATCCTCCCCCACTCTGTCCCCACTGCTCTCAGCTGTGGACGGTCAGACACCTTTTAATTGAATGCCCCTATTTTAATCCGTTACGCTCCCGTCTACAGCTATCGCCTGATCTATCGTTGATTTTAGCAGATGACACGCGTTCAGCTGACCGCGTTCTACAGTTTATTAGTGACAGTGAAATGACGTCAGTCATTTGAAGCCTTTTTTTGGGGGGGACAACCAACCCCTTTCTATAGTGGATTTTTAAGCATTCCTTCTGCCTTTAGTTTCTCAAATTTTATGACTTTGTTCCCATTGCTGCTGATTTTAAATTTCGTTTTTTTCCTGTTTTCTACGTCACGGGCTGGGCGCTAATGACCATAGAAGTTTTGCGCCCTAAAACCACAAACAAAAAAAAAAAAAAAAGAAAAAGGTGTTTAGTATTTCAGCTTTACGCGTGTCATCCTCTGTTTCAATGCCATCATCATCCCGGAGTGTCTGGATATGCTGTTTCGAGCCACTTACTGATTTAACGTGAGACTAGAACTTCCTAGGATTTTCTGTCAAGTCGGTACATAGAATTTCACTTTCGAATTCACTGAACGCTTCACGCATAGCCCTGCTTACGCTAACTTTGACATCGTTTAGCTTCTGTTTGTCTGAGAGGTTTTGGCTGCGTTTAAACTTGAAGCTCTCTTTGCTTTCGCATTAGTTTCCCAACTTTGTTGAACCACGGTGGGTTTTCCCGTCCCTCACAATTTTACTCGGCACGTACCTGTCTAAAACGCATTTTACGATTGCCTTGAACTTTTTCCATAAACACTCAACGTTGTCAGTGTCGGAACAGAAATTTTCGTTTTGATCTGTTAGGTAGTCTGAAATCTGCCTTCTATTACTCTTGCTATACAGATAAACCTTCCTCCCTTTTTTTATATTCCTATTAACTTCCATATCACTATTAACTGGTCAACATACACGACAATAAATTAATAACAAGCTTACATGTGCAAATCAAGGACCGTATACTTATTAAAACGAAAGTACAACAGATGAAATACTGTTGCATACGATCATTAGAGTGGTAGAACATCAACAATTTCGTATAACGAAGTCTGTCGTACCACTATTTGATGCATGATTCAGAAACGAGACTATCATATGCAAATGTAACTTCAGCTCACATTATACGCTCTAATAACTTATAGGGCTAATTCTACCAGCCGACTGTAGTCGTTGTACATAGTCATACTACCAATGACCGACATTAGTTTTACGACTAGCACCCTAGTGCATGATTGCGGTAACACAGTAAAAGATAACGAAGGGCACATTAACATACGTCTCACCATAAACCACTGTTAACTTAAAAGCAGCTCATGACTCTTCGACAAATTCCTACGTAGTTTATCTCGAAAGATAATCATACAATCATATGGCACGATCGAGTAACATCTAGTGCCTATCTGCTACGCCAAATACGGGCTGAAAACCTTCAAGGAAGCTGGAACTTTCCAAATAACACTGATCATTCAGTAAATTCCTATTGTCAGTTACCGTTAACGGCGCTTTAAATGAAGTTTCATACAGTTCGTATTTGTCACTAACGAAAGGTTTCAAGGATGAGTATAATTTTCAAATTGGTAATTTCTGGCTTTTTATCAATGAATGGCTGTAGAATCGTAAGGAGGAAATCGCTATTAGGCATGAGTAAAAACTGGCTCAGTTGGTTTGTAGAAAGGAATCTAGGAAGCCATGTAATGTACAGAGGAGTGAGATACGGTTCTACCAAAGGGTTGTTACTAAAACGTAAATTGTTTTCTTCCACTGAAAAGAAACTGTTAATCAATGGGCTGAAATATAATTTTACACCTAAGCTTGATGACGAACGGAATTTGAAAATTTAGTGGTAGATTTGAAGGTCGGACTAGATTGTGCGAAAGTTAAGAAAAGTAAGCAGGTGCGTATTGCACATGAATGTTCGAAATTAATAGAAATTGAGCATAAGAAGGTTAGCAGAAGCAATGAAGAATACAGAGTTATAAGAAGTATTAATATGAAGTTGAAGCAACACGAGGCCATTATCACCAAGGCTGACACACGAAACTCGGTTATTGTAGCGTACGTTAACGAGTATATTGACAAAACCATGCAATTTTTTAATGCGAATAACATTGTACAGCTCGAGGTAGACCCCACGAATAGTTTGCAAAAAGGCAACAGGGATGCTCTTAGTAACACAAAATGCTTTATAGGCGAATACAAAAACAATACATTAACATGAATCCGAAGCAGCCTAACTTACGTAGCGAATTTAAGGTTCACAAAAGGGACCATTCGATCCGTCCGACGTAAACAGTTCCCATAGTGCTCATCATAAATTAGCTGGTTTTCTGCAAAATAAATGAAAGGAAGTGTTCGTGTTTCATCGTGTTTATTCGATAAAAAATTCTTGGGAGTTAGTAGAGAGGCTTAAACTATCTCATGCTCTTCTATGACTAAAGTAGTGTTATTCGACACAGTTAACTTGTATTCCAATATCCCAGTTGACATCCTACTCGACATCATAGAACGAAAGCTATGGTATCATAAAAAAATAACAGCTTAGGAAACCGCTGAAATGATGACGTTCCTACGTATAACGCTGGAGTACAATTACTTTGAATTTGATGGGATGATTTATGAACAACCATACATCCCGGCCATGGGCTGCCCGCTTGCTGGGCTCACGGCCGACATTACTATCAATTCAAAAGAAATCAGTTTTTTCGATAGCGCTATGGACGTTGAAGATAACATCAGATTCTATGCACGATATGTTAATGGTTTGTTGTTTGTGGTAGATGGGTCCTGTAAGGAGCTGGAGCAGTAGCATACTCATTTCAATTCGAAGCATCAAAAAATGAAGTTCACTGTTGAACTAGAGTAATAC
Organism: Schistocerca piceifrons; assembly: GCF_021461385.2. Classification (NCBI taxonomy): domain Eukaryota; kingdom Metazoa; phylum Arthropoda; class Insecta; order Orthoptera; family Acrididae; genus Schistocerca; species Schistocerca piceifrons. Next base: position 254,460,129 of record NC_060143.1, on the reverse strand, counting down.
TAGAGAGGTGAACTACCTGGATTTAACTTTATCGGTAGTTAACATTGATACAGAGTTTAATATTTATCGAAAGCCTACGTTCACAGATTGCGCCATTTCCAACAGGTCCTCGCTTCCGTTGGCGCAGAAAATGGCTTTTTTTCAATTCGAGTGTACACATGGCAATAAATTTACCTCTTACGCAGGCTAACTTTAAAAAGAAGTGTACCTTAAAAGAGATTGCCGGTAATAATGGTTATAAACCTAATGTAGTCGATAATATAATTGAGCGCAAAACGAAAAAGACAGTTTCCAAGTTGATGAGGTCCATGAACAACAGGGATGAAAGTAAGAGATTTATAGCCATTCCATTTCTAGGAAACATATCTTACAAAATGCAACATGTGCTCCATTAACACGACTGTAATGTA